>NW_019175077.1:2953730-3053182 GCF_002260705.1 Seriola dumerili
GGCCAAATCTCTTCAGCATTTCCAGCCCTATGAGCTAATTTGACAGCTCATAGGGGTGACGCTGATTCCTCTTCCCAGAGACAGGTACCCTAGGGCTAGCCAGCTGGATCGCAGTGGACGCTTACAGATTTGGCTTTAGCTTCATGCTGGGTGTCATCTGTCTCTTTGGTCTGGCTCGGGATAATTTTTTGTATGTGTGCATGTGTGTGTGTGTGTCCTCCCTAACATCATGTGCCTGACTAGTTTGTGCCTGGCAGGGCTTGTCTGTCCAGGTTGGCCATCAAACACAGCCAGCATGGCCCTAATCTGACAAGGCACTGCTCCAAACATGCCACAGCAGCCCAAGAAGTATGTGTGTGTGTGTGTGTGTGTGTGTGTGGTGTGTGTGTGTGTGTGTGTGTGTGTGTGTGTGTGTGTGTGTGTGTGTGTGTGTGTGTGTGTGTGTGTGTGTGTGTGTGTGTGTGTGTGTGTGTGTGTGCGTGCGCACATGCGTGTGATCATGTGACTCTGTGTTTGACTTTGTGTGTGTGCGACCCCAGGGCAGACCCCCTTTTTCCTACTCCTTGTCTTTCTCTTCTGTTCTGTCCCATGTCCAGTATCACCCGGCACACACACTCACACATGCACAAACTGAAGGAAAACTTCAAAATCCATAAAGAGGAGCTCAGTCGATGCTTCCCCTCCACTTAGCAGTCTCAGTATCTCCTCTGTTCAAGTTGTAGAATATGTGCATGCATGTTTCTGTATTAGTTAAGTGTACATGTCTGTGTTTGAAATGCCACAGCCAGGAGAAGTAATTCTGTCCACCACAAACGGAGAGATATCCTCATTTAGCACTGCATTCACCCCACATCTGTCACATTGATTGTGGACACTTTGCAAGACACTTGGCCTCAACAGGTTTTGGAGTCTCTCCAGCCTGTTGCCTTCAGTCAACTTCGACACTGCCTCTTGGATAAAAAATATGATCCTTTGCTGTGCTTGGACGGGCGAGGATAGGGGGACAGCCCTTTATGGGACAAATGACGGTGCGGTTCCTGTTAATCTTCAGGATGTGCTCTGAAATGGCGGCGGGGGCCCACCACAAACACTTATCATAGCCGACACAGTGGTTGCCTCCTACACATGTACACATTTCCAGTCTGTGCATGAAAAAAAATCCTCCTTCGTTACCTGAAAAGCACAGGATGTTGAGTACATATGTTGATTTTCTGGCTGTGAGCCATGCACTGCCACTGTGTCTTCCCATCAGGCCTTGGGACAGAGTGACAGCAGGATAGTGTCATGCTACATAGTGACTTGTTAAGTACCACTGCTCAAGGGACTTAAGTATGTTTGGGTAAAAAGTATATTTGGTCTTTACCCACCTGCTTTTTACTTTGTATACTTTTCACTTTTTTATTATTATTTTCTGTTTCCACCCCCACCTCTTCTACATGTTGGTCAGCTCTGATGCATCCCATCTCCAGCAGGCAGAGCGACAAGAGAGTGATGCCATCAGTATAAACAACTTGTTTGCTGCCCAGAAACTGACAAAGAGACAGTAAATGAAATAAGAAACTGGATTTGGAGAGAGAGATGGGCAAAAGGGGTAGGTGGGTTACTGGGCAGAAAGTCCTCTCCCACAACCCCCTCTTCCTGTCCAGCCCAGAGGCCTTGGCATCTAGTAAGTATCACCCTCCTTTCACTTCCCTTTCCCCCTTCCCATTGCCGAATTCCACTTGTTCAGCGCCATGGTGAAGTGAGTGGCACTCATGGTTCTTCAGAGTCATGGTGAAGTGAGGGGCACTCAGGGTGTTGTGAACACAAAGGAAAGCCCCTGCAATTCCCTGTATGGACCCCAGTGTCAAGACCTAGCCAAGCTAAAAGAGAGAAAGAGAGAGAGAGAATGGAGAGCAGCAAAATGCAAAATAATTATACCCAATGGGTAATGTGATCCCTATTGTTACAGGGGTTGTGTGGTTGGCCCAGGAAGGAGAGAGACACAGAGGCAAGAGTGTCACCAGAAAAGAAATCCAGAGGGAGCTGAAGAGGGAGCTGAGGAGGGCTAAACACTGCTACAGGGACAGGATTGAGACAACAGCAGAACAATCCCAGAGGTGTGGGGTGTGTGTGAGAAACATCACTGGCACTAAAAGGACCTGTGGAGAAGTGGATGGGACAAAGGAACGTGCCAACGAGCTAAACCTGTTTTTCAACAGGTTTGCCTCACCAACACAGGACGACCCTCCCTCCACCTCCACTAATGTCCCCACTAACACCTCAGCTACCTCCCTCCCTGTGGCAGCAAACCCCCCCAGCAGAGGAAAAGACTGCACAGCCAGCCCCCTCTCCTTTTTCTCCCCCATTCACCATTTACCACCCCTGTCTTTCTCCTCCTGCCCCCCTCCTGTCATTTCCTCAACACCCCCTCCATTCCTCTCATCATCTCACCCTCCCCTCCTCCCATCTTCTCCAACCACAGCCCCCCTCCTCTCACCGTCCCTCCAATCCCCCATCCAACCTTCCATCCCTCTATGCCCCTCTCTCTCATGGAGGATGGACTGAAGACCAGCCCAAGGGGCAGGCCCTCCTCCATGACACTCCAAACTACCCCAGCCAGGACCAGCCAGGTGAGATGGCAGCTCACCAGAACCAGAACAAATAAGGCCAGAGGACCTGATAACCTCAACCCGAATGTTGCACGGAGCAGCTGGCAGGAGTGATCAGGCATCTCTTCAACCTTTCGCTGAGGCTGAAAAAGATGCCCAAGACCTGGAAGACATCCTGCATTGTCCCTGTGGCCTAGAAGGGACATCCCAGTGCTCCCAGAGACCTCAGACCTGTGGCTTTAACATCAAACGTCATGAAAACCTTCAAGAGACTGGTCCGCTAACACCTCAGGCCCCTGGTACATGACTTCACAGAGCGTACACGCACTTGGAGAAGCCACAAAGCTCCTTGAGGATCATGTTCTTCAACTTCTCCAGTGTGTTTCACACCATTCAGCCTCTCCAGCTGGCTGAGAAGCTCTTGTCAGATGTGGTAGTGAACGACACTGGCACACCCTAGGGAACTGTCTTGTCACCGTTTCTCTTCACCCCCACCCCTGTGGTCATCAGTGGGGAGTGGGTGGAGATAGTGGACAGCTACAAGTTCCTCAGAGTGCAACGTAACAATAAACTGGACTGGTCAGACAACACCGAGGCCCTTTACAGGGGACAAGGGACAGGGCAGGCTGATGTTTCTGAGGAGGCTCAGGTCCTTCAATGTGTGCACTAGGCTGCTACATATGTTCTACCAGTCTATGGTGGCCAGTGTCATCTTCTTTGCTGTGGTGCACTGGGGAGGAGGTATAGGGAGCTGTGGCACTAACAAACTGAACAAGCTGTGGTGGGGATGAAACTGGACAGTGGCAGAGACAGAGAAGAGAATTAGAGGAAAGCTGAAAACCATTCTGGACAACCCATCTCATCCCATCTGTGCTGAACTGAGGCAGCTCAGGAGCATGTTCAGCCACAGACTCATCCACCCACATGCCTCCAAGTGCCTGGGTGGCTCCTTTGTCCCATCAGCCATCAGACTACACAATGACACAGCAACCACAGTCTAAGGACTCAAATCTGTATATAACAATAGAACCTGGACAAAGTGCAACAACCACAAAACTCTTTTTTATATTTTTATTTTTTGCACATGTACATGTGTACATGTACTACTTGCATTTGTATGTTGTATATGGTATTTCTAATTGATCTTATTCATTCTAGATTCTGTTTCTATTCTTATTTTATTTCTGAAGCACTGTTTGCGGAAGTGCTGCAGGACATCATCTGCAAACTGGCGATCATGTACACAGAACTGCTCAAACACTGCTGCTTTGGTCTTAAATACCATGTACAGAGCTTATGGGGAAGTGTAAAGATGAGGGATATATAGTGTGTTTTATATGACAAGGAAAAATTGATACATATTTTGTCAAATTACCGTAGTTTGGATCAAAGCTAATGGAAAGATAAAAAAACCCTGTTTTGAAAAACCCTGAGTTAATTTTTTATGAAGTTAATATTGATACAGTATATGATTAATCATATTTATCTATAAAATTGTCAAAAATTGTGCTTAGGTCAAGAAGAAAATCTAGAATTTCAATCATCAAATCATCATTCATTATTTCTTGATTTCATTTGGATTTTCCAACAAAAAAGCAGTACCTGACAATGAAATAGAATGAATTCAAATGGCATCTATTATATATATTTAATTGACTGTTTAACTTTATATTGACTTTACTCAAATTTATATTTTGTCTTCTTTATTAAAAACCTGCTTGCTGTTTATACTGTTTATAACATAACCAGACCCTTTTTATTGTACATACTATGCACTGGTTTCTAGTTACATTCTTATTGTCACTACCCCATTGGTAAATTGTTCATTTTCATTTCACCTTTGCTTCTGTTTGCACTGCTTAGAAATGCATACTGGTATTTACTGTTTACATTGACAATAATGTTGAATCTCATTTGCAAAGTTCCTTCAAAATAATATGAATTTTATTTTATTTTATGTCATTCACAGTACTTGATCAAATTACCTCATAAAAATGAATTAAATAGATAAATTTTTTTGAAAAATTATAGTTTATGTATTGTCCAATGACTAACGAAAGACTAGACTCACTAGTGTAGAAGAGCAATTAACTGAACTAAATTCAATAAAATTATTACATATGAACAGAATTAAAATTACTGAAAAATTGAAACAGGTGCTGACCTATTTACTAGAAGTTTTACAAAGCTTTGAACATTGGCTTTCTTTTCAGCGACAACTCTGGAGAGTGTCCCAGAAAGGCTTTGTGCTCTGTGCAGGAGTGTCAAATAAAAATCAGGATTCGCTTAATAGACCAATGGGTCAGAAATACTGAGCAACACATTATCTGCTCTCATGCAACAAGCTCTCGCATGAAAACTACAGCCTAACATCAAAATGCTTGCATGTAATGATGCAAAAGGACAGATATTTTCTTGTTATGTTGATGTAGGTCTGACCTACTAAATTCTTTAATGTTGTGGAAATCTCAACTTTGAATAAGTTTTAGAATAGTGGAGATTTGAACTATTCTTTTCTCACCTCTTTAAAAGCAGAATATGGATAAAGTCTTTTTAAATAATCCACTCCCAGCCCAAGGTTATTTATGCTAAACCTAAATTAAACTGCATTTAAAGGTTTTTTTTATATATAATTATAGAAATGTAAAAAATATATTTTTTTAAAATATACTTGACACACTAAAACACAGATGATGATTAAAGTTCATGTTTTAAGAGAAATTCAGATAAATATGCTTATATTACTGGGTCCAAACTGAAGTGTTTTAGTATGTTTTTATTGGTCTACTAGGAAGATCTTTTTTTAAATTATCTTGTCAAAAAATTGGCTGTAGTTCACACACTACAGCCTCTACGTCTTTTAAATTGATTTACAAAATATATAATAAAATATGCTGTATATATTTAAATTAATTTGTGTGATAATTTGAGTACTACCTCTTTTATATTGTAAAAAACAAAAAGCTCTACTTTGGCTTAAATATGGTAATAAATGGATTTAACTCAACTCTCTACAGTTCTCAGAGCTGATCTTCATGTTTTTAATTTAACCCTGGAGAGTCATGAATAAATAAAATGACAGCATACACATTCCCGTCATAATGACCTTCTGATAGTTTTTCTGTCAGAGATACTCTTGAGTTTCTTCAGACTAAGACTACAGTAAAGGGCTTGCTTTTATCCATCAGCTTGATCAATCATTTAGTCTCTTTAATAGACCCAAATCAAAATTAATGGTGTAATAAGTGTTTAACTAAACACTAAGTAACTTAAGTGGTGCCTTAATGATTTTCCCTTAACTGAGCATGACAGTCCTAATGAATTTAGGGTTCACAAACAAACTTTTGACAACTTATATGCATTGTTTGCCCCAAACTGTGCCTCTTCCCACCCTAACTGAAAATCTTTATGTACTTTGCTCTTGCCACAAGTGCTGTGTTAATTAATACATTTATGTCAATATATTTGCATTTCATAAAGTGAGATAACAGCATGTGACAATCCAAGATTTTGCCAGCATTGGATTTTAAAAACTAATGTGAGAGATTTGGTGCCATCTTGTGGTGTATTTCTCACCACAAGACAATTTCTCATCTAAACATACGGTATATGACTGATATATACTAATGTGATCATTGTATTGATAAAATCTGAATTCAGTTGTTGCTATTTAGATGCTGTACTAATGTAGGTCAGCAAAAAGGTAACTATTAGCCTTCTCTATACTCTACACAAATATTAAAATCTATTTATACAAAGGGATTTATTCATAGTAATGTTATCATTTAAATTTTATTTTATTCTGCTAAATACAGTAAATTATTTGATATGCTCTTAGAGACTAACAGATATTACATCAACTTTATCGTACAATACCTTATTGTTTCCTAAAGAACCTTTAACAGTAGGATACCATTTAAATATCGTGGCAGAACTCAATCAAGCAGCTGCAATATGGTAAAGCCTTTTATTGAATGTATTATAAGCATCATAAGGTCACTAAATAATTAGCATTGTGTATCAAACTATGGATGCTATCCTTTCTGTGTAAGATTAGAAATTATATTGACCCATTATTATAGATTATTATACACTTTTGAATAAGGCATCCTTTATTAACGGTTTACACATTGTAAATTATGGTTTTATTAATGGTTGCTAAATTATCAATTAATATTTTATATATCACTTATGAGCCTTAATCAGCGCAACTTCTTGGTTGCCAGGTTGTGAAAAATCATTCTGGCTGATATTTATCCTTTCTGCTTTCTAATAATGGAGTTATAAAAGCTTGTGGGTTTCACACCTTCTAATAGGCTATTAAGTCGAATTATAAACATGTATAAGATGCTGTCTGGCTAAGATGGTGGTGTGCACAGACACAGCAGCACAATGCTCTCTGACATGATGTTTTTTGTTTTGTTTGCTTTTCTAATCATGATTTGGTAAGCGGACATTCCAGTTTGACAGTGACAGTCTGTTTGTTTTGGGGGCTGGCTGCTCACTACACTCTTCTATTACTAACCACTTGCTCACCTACTTACAGAGAAAAAAACTGCTCAGTAAAACTCTACCAGAAACTAGCAACTATCAAGTCAAATCAGTCATTCCCCCTCTCTCTGCCTCCCCATTTCCTGTCTCTCTACTGTCCTGTCCATTAAAGCTTCAAAAAGCCCAAAAAATAACTTAAAAAAAAAATCAGAAACCCTCAATGATAAAGGAGGTCTTTACAGTAGTACAATAGAATAATAGAATAGATAGAATGATAATAAATGATCACCAAACTAGCTGACCTAGGCCTGTCCCACACCATCAGCTGTTGGCTTAAAGACTTCCTAACCAACCGACCCCAGACTGTCAGACTTAGCCGCTACCTCTCTCCCACCTTCACACTTAGCAACGTTGCTGTCTTCTGAGTCCACACTTTTATGCCCTCTCTACCCATGACTGCATACCACACCATCCCACAAACACCATCATAAAGACAACATGACTGTGATTGGTCTCATCTGCATCTAAGGTGCCAATTATCACGCAGAAAGAAGCATGTCAGCAGAACTGTCAGAAATTGGACACACGGCTTCTTCATTGAAATCATACTTAACATGGAAACTTGTTAAATAATTAATTTCCTCTATCATACTGGACTCCATAGGGCTTTACATTCAATGGAATTCTACACATGACCTGTGGAGGCCAGCAATCTTTGCTGCATCTTGTCGGCCACAAATTTCAACAGAAGAAGCTCACCTGAGAACAATTAGTAAGGAAAGGCAGCAGGTGCAGACGGTACGCAGTGAAGTCACATTTTTGTTGTTGCTGAATTAAACAAAGAAATTAAGCTGATACTCCTGATACGGAGACTGAGGATGAAGAAGGGGGCAATAGCAATAGGAGGAAAAATGGGAAAAAGAGAAGTAAAACTAACTCATCACAGGCATCAGAGGGAGGAGATCAACAGGGAATGACAAAGGTAATGAGATTGGAAGGTGACCAGAAAGAGGAATTTAAAGTGATCTTTAAATTGAAGCAAGGGCAGTCAAGATTTAGCTGACTCAATCCCATTCGGCTTGCTAGGGCATTGAAAGAAGAACTGGGTGAAATTCAAAATGCAAGAATTCTGGCAGATTCTGACAGTTGCACTGGAGGCAATAGGAAAGAGGCGAGTGGAAGGGTTTGTCCCAGGGAGTAAAGCTGGTATGAAAGGAGTTATCTACAGGGTGTCACTTCCATCTCAATGAAGGAATTGGTTGGGGCATTGATTGGGCAAAAGTCTCTGATGCTACTAGAATAAGAGTTTTCAGAGATGGAACTAAACATGATTCAACAGTTTTGGTGTTAACCTTCCAGCAAGAGGTCCTCTCAGAGCAAGTGTTCCTAGGGTGCTTGTCCTTTATAGTTCATCCACATAGAAAGCCACCTTTGAGGTGTTTCAAGTGCCAGAGGTATGGCCATATTGCAGCTGCTTCATGAGGAAATAGAAGATGTGGAAAATGTGGGGGTGCGCGTGAGATTGCTGATTGTAAGGAAAAGGTGATTAAATGTGGTACCTGTGGTGGAGGACACATTGCTGGAAGTTGTGAATGTGAGCAATACAAGCAAGCTATGAGGGTGCAACAGTAAAGACAGTTAAATAAAGAGGTATCTTATGCTGAGGTTTTTAAAAAAGTTACTAAATGTGGTGAAGCAGTTGAAGTGAGGAGGAGAAAAGGGGAGGGCCCCACTAAGTTGTGTAGTAGATGATTCAGTAGTGTTGAATAAGCTTAATTTCTTGGCTTTTATTGTTGAGGTGCTGTTTGACATGAAACAGACCAGAAATAACTCAAATGGACAAATGGCATTTAAGGAAAAAACAGAGGTAATATGTATACAAGAAACATTGCTGAGACCAACTCTGAGTTTTGTTGTACTGGGATATGTTTGTTTATGGAACGATCAAAATACTTCTGGGGGAGGGTGTGCTGTGTTTTGTTAGAGAGGGAATCCAGTAGAGGAGAGTAAATTTGGTGTCACAGGTTGAGTGTATGGTGATGGAAATATTAAGCTAGGTAGGAAGGATCTCAGTGATACATTTTTACAACCCGTGTCTTCAGTTGAACTTGGAAAAGTTAGATGGACAAGTGCAGAGATTTTAATGCACATAATACTTTGTGTGGCAGTAAAAGCAAGGATAAGAACGGTGCAGAAATAGAGGACCTTCTAGATAAATACTCTTAAGTGATGCTGAATGATGGTAGGCCAACAAGATGTCAGGTTGGAAATGGGAGTCTGTTGTGCTTAGATTTAACTTTTGCATCAGCTGAGTTAGCTAGGTGTGGTGGCTGGGATCTCATGGATTGTATGGGGAGTGATTATTTTCCTATTTTATGTCGGTTTGGAAGGATTTTTCAGGTGGAGAGGAAAAGTGCTGTGAGAGAGTATAATTTTTTCAAAGCAAATTCGGATAAGTTTAGAGAACAACTTTCAATAAACTTGGGAAATGTTATAAGTGAGGGTAGTGTAGAGGAATGCAGTGAGTCTTTTTGTTCAGTAGTGAGGGGTGCAGCTGCAAAGTCAATTCCAGGAAAGGGGTATAAGAAAGAGAGGAAAATAGCGCCATGGTGGAATCAGGCTTGCAATGAGGGAGTCCGCTCATGTAACAGCGCGTACAGAGATCTTAGAAAGAGTCCAGTTGAGATCCATGTTATTGAATATAAGAGATTGTGAGCACAGGCTAGGGAGGTTATAATAGAGGCTAAGAGAGAAAGGTGGCGCAGGTTTTGTAACACTCTACTATAGAAACAACTGTTAAGCAAGTCTGGAGAATGATTCATCAAATGGCAGGGATTAATCCTAATCCTGTTTTGAATGAAGGAAACAAAAGTTGTGAGCAACACGGAAAAGCCTTACCTATATGACTTTTCAGAGAGTAAACAGCACTAGCAATGTGGGTAGAGAGGGGCAGCTGAGAAGGAAAAAAAATGCTTGAACATGAGGGACATAAACTTTAAGCAAATACTGATAATAGTGACGAGATCAAATGATCATCACCATAATGATGGTATTTTAATTGGAGAGACAGGGGTGTAGTGTGGGTTTTCTGATATTAAATTATGTTGGCAAGACTAAGACTGGGACACTGTGGACAGGCAAGTGGTTTGGTGCTAGTGGTAAAGCACAGAGACAGTCACTGCGAGAACTGGAGTCCTGGAATCTGTGCAACATTGTCCACTCTATGCTGGAGAAAGGAGTAGGTAGGAAAATTCATGGACCTTGGCAAAATGGGACTTTGGGAAATGTTCTGTTAGAACTCTGCTTGGTGATGGATTGCTTCAGAAAGAGAGATCTAGGGAGATAATTCACTTCCTGAAATCTGCATGTGTATATCACAAGACATAGCTCTCAGTGCTAAAGTAGTAATTCCGTTGTTACGCCAGTGGTAGGCAGCAATGCTTTAAACCGTGTCCAGTCAGCCCGAAAGAAGAAGAAGAAGAAGAAGACGAAGAAGAAGAGGAGGAAAAGGAAGAAGAATAATTAGAATTAGCGAAAGACAGTAGGCATGTAGGCCTTACAATGTTTTCATTTTGTCACTGATATGTATCATTACTTAAAAAGTGTACGTTAGTGACCGATTGTTTCGCTGTGCTAGGTAGTGTTTTGCTTATACAACTAGCTGCCGGTTAGCTTAGCATTTGGAGCATTGATTAGTAAACAGTGATTAGCAGGTAGCAGCCGGCTGGCTAGCTGCTCCGTAGGAAACAAAAGTTTTATTTAACTACTAAAAACAACAGGTACGCAGAGTTTGTAATAATGGACAAGATTGCTAAAGGTGAGTGAAATCCACAGCGGAAAGACCGTTCTCAATGTCGGCAGTTTAGCATTTTAACCTCGCTGTTTAACTTTTAAAGCTCTCCTCAGAGACTGCGTCTGATCTGATAAAATACAGATACGAAGCCATTCAAAATGCCATTTGATTGTGTTTAGCGTTAGAATTGATATTGCGACCCGTTACCTTGTCTTTAGAATAATGACTTTCATTTTCAACTTTTATACATTACATACATTTAAAAATGACATGTAAAACTCTATTGGAATTAACAATAGTAACATAATAATGATAATAATAATAATTACCCAATTGCATCAAGACTATCTAACAGAAATTTAGTCTTTTAAGGTCTGCTGAAAGTAATGAAACATGGTACCAACTTGTCACAATAATAGTGTAAAAGTTGTTATCTTTTGTGTTTTTTTTACTTTATTGAGCTCAGTTTAAGTTGATGTGTTGTTGGCTCTGCAGATATGGGTGATATCCAGTCCCGTCTGTTACACCACAGACCCATCATCAATGCAGAGATCCGTTACTTTGTGAGAGAGTTCGAGGTATCTGAACTTGCATACATACACTGAAAGTATTCCATTTTTTCACATTTTATTGTGTTGCAGCCTTATGCTTAAAAAAAAAAAAAAATTCACTAATCAATGTACACTCAATACCCCACAATGACAACGTGAAAACAGAATTCTAAAAAAGTTAGAAAATTTATCAAAAAGGAAAAACAAATGTAAGTATGAGGACGCTTTGCTACTTAAATTTGGCTCAGGTGCCTCCTATTTCTCTTGATCCTCTTTGAGGTGTTTCGACACTTTGATTGGAGTCAACCTCTGGCAAATTCAGCTGATTGGACATGATTTGGAAAGGCACACACCTGTCTAGATAAGGTCTCACAGCTGACAATGCATATCAGAGAAAACCCCTGAGGAGGAAAGAAGCTCAGAGACAGGATTGTGTTGAGGCACAGATCTGGGGAAGTCTCCAAAAAAATATAACTCAAAAACATGCCATCTGCAGTGGTTCTCAGACGACTCCTCCATCGTCGGTTGTATCACAGTTGACAAGGAAGATGGTATGAGAGAAACCACCTGCAGCTCAACACTGGGAAAACCAAGGAGCTGGTATTGGAGATGGTGAATAGCTACACGTTCTTATTTTATTTCTTGATTACATTTTGTATAGCTGTGTCATTTTGAATTTCCTCTATGGGGGATCAATAAATGTATATCTTATCTTATCTGGCTGAACCAGAGATCATCTGTGGAGATAGGAGAAAAAAAAGTTTTTTTTGGCATAAGGCTGCAACATAACAAAATGTGAAAAAATGAAAGGGTCTGAATACAAAGTACACTTGCACACACTTTCCAAACACTCACAGGGTATTAGGGGCAAAACTCTAGCCCAGTAATGACAGCCTGTTTTTCTTTTAGAGGATTTAGATTCACCCTCTGTGTCCTCCTGCTGAAGTGTCCTTGAGCCAGACAATGACTCTCTATGATCTTCATGGCTGCTGTTCTGAACCAAACCCTGACATCCTGTGGAGGGAATAGAAAAAAGACAAAATAAAAGCCCCACTAATTTAGGTGCTTTCATGTCCTTGCCAGTATTAGGAAAACATCAACTGCAAACATAAATGAGGTGATGTGATGAGTGTCCATGTAAGAAAAACACTAGTGGTGCAAACATATCTGCCCTGTTAGCATGATATTTTGGGTCACAGATAAACAAAAAACTTTTTGTAGTGTTCATCATAATGTTTACAATGAGGCCAATTTTATTAACTGTAAATTTCAATATATTGTATTTATCTCTGCTATAAGCAATATCATAAAGTTATTGATTTTGTTTTTTTCATTAAATGAGTTTTTTTTTTTGTGCAAACTTGCAGATTTTTTTTATTTATTTATTTATTTGAAAAGGAAAGTGCACATTAATTAACCTTTCTGTAAATGTGCCAGTGTTAGCCAACAGGCTAATTTTCATATACAGATACAGCATTGTTTATTGTCCTTAAAAAAGACAATATCGGGAAATGATTTCAACACATTTGTTGTTTTTATTTCACTTTTATTTATTTTTTTAATGGAAGCAACAAGTTAAGATCCAACACTATATCAATAAAGAAGCATGTTTTCAGTGCATTATATGTGGTATTTCTGTGACAACACTAAACTTTCCTCTTCTGCTGTGCAGGAGAGACGTGGACACAGGGAGAGCAGACTGCTGGAGAATCTCAGTAAGATGGTGGTGGAAACAAATGGGCAAATGCTGCCCACAAATTTAGAGGGTATAAACCAGGGTGTGATGTCTAACATCATTAAACGGTGTAAGTCTCCTGTCTCTGATTCACACTTGCAGCTTTCAGATTGTGCTAAAATTGTGTAATGTCAGTTTTAACCTGACAAATAAACACTTGTATTTGTTACTTTGTGTATAGATAGAAGTTGTATGTTGTTTTGTACATTGTTCACTACATTGACATGATCAAAAAAAAAAGAATTGATGATTTTGGTGTTGACTGCTATGTTTTTCTTAAACTTGCTTCATGGAAAGTACTAATGCGTGGGTATATTTGACAGCAATGCAGGTGCGTTGCACTTTCACAGAAACATGATTTCACCCCCACCCAACCCACTTTTTTAATGAGGTAGTAGTCTGGCATTGTCAGACCTATCTCTCCTATCCATTGGAGCTGAAATTGAATATATATGAAAACGTAATGGTCAAATCAGATGTATTGAATGACCATTGAGCCAATCACAGCCATTTGACCAACCCACAAGGCCAGGGAAGAGTAAGCAGTTGAAGCATTGTAAAGTATAGTTGTGTATGCAGACACGGGGCTTCTGTTGTCACTCACTGCTGTCAGAGTGCAGAGGTATGAAACGCCTCCTCATTGTCTTGTTATGTGATTTGTCATGTTATTGAAAACAACAAATGTTAAATCAATCCAGATGCAAGTCAGGTAGCAAACAAACAATGCAAGATAATGGTAGCTTACATTGCTAGATAGAGAAGTTTCTTACATCACCTTATTCCTATTACTGCTGTGTTCTGCATTTTTAGGATAGGAAATCACATCAGGCATCAGTGTTAATGAGGATGAAGGTAACATTGCACAGGTGATCAGGCAAATTAAATTAGTTATATGGTTTGCCTTCATCACAATCAGAAATACTTTATTGATTTAAGAGGGAAGATTGTATTTGTTAAAGTTGCTCCAGCATAGAGAAATTATAAGAAAAATAGAAACAGAAAATAAGAAAAATAAGAATATATAAAATATGTAACTCTACCCTATATAACTCGGTGTGAATGACATTTAAGTAATATACAACAGTTTCATCATTGCACAGAAAAATGTTGAAATGTTACGGTTACCATTTTGTATTTTATAGGATGTTGATGAATAAGTAGGGTCCAAAGAGAAGAAAAGGGAGAGGGCGTGGGCGCTGGAGATGGTGAGGAAAGTATAGTGCAAAAATACTAGGCAATAAGAAATGACAAAGGTCAAATTGCCCTGACACTGGTTTTGAGTAATATTTTTGTAATGTCAAAGCTGCTGTATTCTTGTCGATTTCACCCAGTGACACTCATTTTTGGTAATGGGTTTAGTTGAGTTGGACAATGGACTGTAGCTCAGATTTCATTTTGTGTCTTATAGATGAAATGAGAAAGACTTAAAGTGTGTATTTTTTTAACAGACACTAAAAAGTCTAAAGTCATTGCTTAATACTATGTTGTGTGAATACTGGTGGAGTGAAGGGTGTGCTGCGTGGCGTGGCGTGGCGTGGCGTACATTTTGAACTCTGTTGTTGAAGGCACCGGGTTGCGGTGCTCATGTCCAACCCTTGAGCCCCCACATTTTTCAAATCGCTTCCCCACCCCTGCAGTAATGCATTTAAACTTAAAATTGAGGACATTGAATTCCACATTATGTTTGAAGTAATTGTACTATAGTTTGACTTCCCATGATGACACAGGAAACTTACTATGGCAAATAATGGTCACTGTTTCTATCATTTTTCGTATTGAATATTATTTCCCTCAAGCCTCAATATATTGTTGCAAAAATTATGCGCATTTTTCTGCTCTTTTTATATCAGTGTTGTGTTGGAGTAAATGTAAAATTTGAATATGACTATTTATAGTTTTTGTTGTTTTTCCCCCACAGTGGAGGCTGCTAATCACATGGCTGTAAGGGTCCAGCAGAGGGAGCTAGAGGCACAGCAGGTAAAAACGACAACTTGCAGCATGGGTGCATACAATATTATAACCTCATAAAGCAGAGCTGCATTGCAAATAACAGACATTTATTATATTAGCTTCAACATGTGCATATAAAACTTATATCAGAATAAACCCCTTGAGATCCATCATCTTGATTTCAAGCGAATCCTGTGTACAGCACATTTAGACTGAATGCCTAAATCTGTAGGGTGTGAATGCAAGGAGGTGTGAGAGCTAAAGCAGCACAAGAAGGAGAATAGAAACTTTGAGACATCACACTTTAATTTGTTGGTAACTGTTGTCTTGTTGAAAGTTAAATATAAATGCACATGCCTTAATCTCTCATTTACTGTGATTATCCCCTAAAACCTCTGATCAAGCTGTGCAATTAAAAATGTCTTGCCACCTTCGTTGTGTTCTCATCTTTGTGTTCCTTCCAGAGCACCCAGCTACAGATGAACATGGAGCATTTGAAAGATGAATGGGCAGTCTTTCTGAAGAAGCAGCAGAGGTTAAAGGAGCAGGTGGATGAGGATCACGACAAGGTTGTAGGACGACTCAGCACCCATTATAGTGAAATGAAGATGGACCTAACCAAGTTTTCACCCTTCTAATCAGTTTATGTTTGTGAGGGTATCAGTCAACAAACACACTCATTTATTATATGAACACTTTATTATGGAAATGAAGATCTTTGCTTTGATTGATGTACTTGGTGGCTGAGAGAAAAAGCGGTTTGCTCCTGCACAAGAGTCAACATTTTCCAAATCATAAATATATCTGTCATTAACAATGTGGCAATTTCACAGGCCATCAAACTCACAATTTTTTGTCTATAGCCCATTGAACTGGCATGGCATGCAAAAGGTAAAAGGGTCTGGAATATGTCATTTTTAAACAAGCAATCATTGAAGGCTGTGAAACATTTCCGTATTTTTAATGGATGCCTGCCAGAAGGGTGCTGATAAATTTGCATCACCTTCATGTTGAAAGGAACCCAGCACAGAGCAAGTGTAAAAACAAGCTCATTATAACAGGCTGCTGCTGAAACCAGCTTGAATGATCACCAGCAGCTGTTTTTTGATTTTAATGAGTCACAAATCCATTATTTTCATTGCTTTTTAAACAAAAAAGCATAAATCATATTCTTGCTTCATTTTCCTCTGGTCATGTATGCATGAATATATTTTTTAAGTTTTAAGTTTTCTGTCTTTGTCATGCTTTGTGCTTGTAGTGCTTAAAATGAATGATAAACACAAACTCCGGGAGTTCACTTATATGTTGCCTGTTGTGTTCATTTAATCAGGGATTAAAGTTATAATATGTAACTTTTCCACATTAAAATAAATTAAAAATTGACTAGACCAATGTTATATATATTTTTAAATCTTCTTCGTTCTTATATTATCCCAGATGTTTCCAACAATTCTCAAACTTAGAGAAATACGTGAATTTAATCATTGTAATGCTTCGTTTCATTTGGTCATCTGTCAATAACGTCATATCCCCTATGTACATGCGTCAGTTTTGTTTGTCTGCCAGAAGCTTAAAATTGACTTTAAGCCACATTTTTGTCACGTCTGCCATATAGCGTTGTCAAAACTCAGTGATTTTAACAGTTGTAATCACCAGGTCTGTTTGATTTGGATAGGAGACCTCTGTGGATAATTCAGCTCCTGTTTAAAACCTCCTGAACACATGATACTTAATCTTACAGTAATGGTGGTGAAGAAAACAACTCCCATGATCCCACGCTATTTCACGACGTAACCCACTGGTGTCTATTGTTATTATTTTGATTGAGAGACCCCTAGTGGCAGAAGTTACATTCTGTACATTTAATGTTACAGTATAAATACTCACTGTTTAGTTATTCAGCACAGTTATACACAGAGAAAATATGTTTTTATGCCTCCATGCTGGCGACAGCCAGAGCCAGAAGCATATTGTTTTCAGGTTGTCGGTCTGTCCCGTGTCTTGTGGACACGATATCTCAGTAACACTTTGATGGAACTTCTTCAAATTTGGCACAAACATTCACAAACTGATTTGATTTTGATGGTTAAAGGTCAAGGTCTCAGTGACCTCACAAAACATGGTTTTGGCCTCGTGAATACCATATCTCAGGGTTGTGCTGATGGCAGATTTATAATGCCTTTGCAAATGTCAAGGCGATATTTGACTTGTTTACCAATTAATGTAGTTACTCATTATTTGTAGGATTACATTAATACTAAATTTAATTTGCCTTCCACAGTTTAACATATATAACCGCATATAACTATGCTTGCACACTGATTGAAATGAAACCTTGCCTGTGTATAGGTGCTGTGCTGTGATTTAAGAGCAGAGGAGATTGACTGACAGACAGACAGAGCACGTCATTTATCAGTTCCTTATCCTGCTGCTTTTTATGGTGGTAAATAGAACTTTCAGACAGAAAGTGAGTGAGAGAGGCAAGCTTAATGGGACACACTCGCTTTTTTTTGTCACTCTTCCTTCTCTCTCGCTCATAGGGTAATGACAACGTGCAATTTGACAGGGCGATGATACGACGGCATACAACTGCAAAATGATAATTATAGTTAAAAAATAGTAATATGAACTACAAAAGAAGTGAAAATGTGTTTTGCCTTGTTGTCAATTGGACAGGTTAATGGTTATTCTCTTCACATCCAACCGCATACTCGTACTGCCCAGACACCTCAACTGTCAAATGTCCCATCAGCATCTGAAGAAGCAGGTCTGGACTTCACCTCATCCATGAAGGAAAAAGTTTCTTTAAGAAAAATAAGAATAAAACAAAACAAGCATGTCTCCACCACATGCTTGTTTTGTTTTGCTCCCACTGCAAAGCTTTTGACATCTGACAACACAGCTGAAGTAAATTTACTGCTGTTTCCTCTTTCACAGCTTTTTCCACTTGGCCAGGAGTGACCTGACCCCCTCAGAGATCAGAGTGGGCACAGACCTGCCATCAGGAGTTTAGAAGCATTATTTAGTTTTCATTAGAAAGAGAGAACTATTAAAGAATGTTGTGAGTGTTGTAAGTAAAGAGTCATACATACAGGGTTCATATCAATTACACAGAATTTTGACATTGCTATGTAATATCAGATTTAGAAAATGCATTTTTGGATAATTTCATGAACTAATTTGTAAGAAAACCCAAACCCAAACACCTAATCTGCTCTATCTGTATATTAAGGGATGTTACTTTCACAATTAACTTCTGTGGTTGTTAGGCATGGTCTTTGCTGGTTTACATTTACAAAACCAGAAAATCCCTGCCTAGTGAGAAGGCTGAGGCAGGGTGGGAAAGGTCAGAGAACTGGCTTAAAAGTAGTTATAACCAGAAATCTCAGCAATAAGGTGAAGTAATATTTGAGTCTGATAGTTTGATAATTTGATAATGATAAACAACCTTATTAGCGCCCCATTTAGTGGTATAAAACAGGAAAAGTCCAACTGCAACATTAAGCTATTTTACATTTTTACAGCTAATCTGGTTAATGTGGACTGATATCCATCAAACATGAAGAGGGAACTGTCAGGCTGCTGGCACAGAAACTTTACCTCCACACAGATTAGAGCATACAATCCTGTAAAACAACTCCATGTGCACAAAAGGGTTTACACAGGAGCTGAAATCTCCTGTTATCATTCTCCTCGGTCTGCTGCCTCATGTCTCTGGATTCAAGTTGGCTTGTGTTTTGTCTCCTGTGTCCAAGAGAGCAGTGCACTCTTCCTGTTTTGCAATTGGAGATACGATTCCCTGTGCCAACATAAATGGTAAAGGAAACAACAGCACGCAGCTGGAGCCCCATTGGGCAATTGCTCGGTACTCATGGGTCAGACCACACCTATCTTCAAACACGGCCTTCATTTTGATTTCATCTACACACCTTAAGTAAAGTTTCAAGACTGTATCTTGCACAGTTGTGATGCTATCATGGTGGCAAAATTTGTCCACAGACACAACACATGTCAGAATACTCAAAACCGCCTCTGTGGTAATTCCCACTATAGTAGGTGCCTCCAGGACTACATTTTGCCATGATGACACACACACAGATTGTCATTATAACATACAAAATATTCCATGTTTTGACAGGCTACAAATCTTTCCAAATTTTAATTTCTGTAGGGTCTTCATTGGCAGTTAAGAATTGATTTACTATAGCTACTAGTTTTCCATCAGAACTGTATCATTTAAGATGTCTCAACTACATCATTTTCCAATGGCACAGTATATCAGATTACCAAGTAATAATAAAGTGTAGGTCACTGCAGGTCACCTTTGCTACTTTGACATCCTTCAGAAATGGAAACCAAAGGTAAGACATAAAGTTGATGTAACCTAGAACTCACACTTTCATCTTCCCCATCAGTGATCCCTCTAGACTTAAGCACACATCTTAGGAGGCACTGATTAAACTAAACTACATCTGCATGGTTACACATTTATCATCTCATCAAAAAAAAAACCTGAATTGATTCTTTAAGATTTGGGAGTTTTTTTTTAAAGATTATAATAGATAGATTATGTAATCAATCTACTGTAGATGATATAGGTTAAAAAATTCTACCAAATTTTATAATTATACATTGTTCCTGGACAGAGTCAACTTTATAATAACACAAATATACATATTGTCCAAAGTTGTTTTATATGTAATAATGACACTTCAGGCCTCAGAATTTAACTTGAATGAACAGCATGATTTCAACAAATACTTGTCTTTATAAACTTAAATGTACCAGTAATTGCAGGATATATTTCTAGATTGCATTAGAGTTCATTATGATTCCTGCATGTAACCAATAATATGATAGTATTAGGGTAAAAGGTACAATATACACTTCATATGATAGTTAAATGGGTCAGCTCATGCTAATGCCTCATATGTCCATTTACTCTTCACTGCTGTACTGTTTGAAAACTAGTAAAATACCAGTAGAGCTTGAATGCCCTTAAAGAAAGAAATGAATTAGGCATGACCTCACTGGCCTGCTAGGGTTTCTGTGAGGCTAACAGCAAACTTGGCTTTACCAGGCATTTTCTTTTAGGCATGATCACCTTTCAGTTTAGTTGGCTGATGAGAAAAAGCAGGTCTAACAGGGACACAATTTCAGTGTTTTGTGTTGGAACATTAGAAAGCTAGGAGGCGTTCATTCACTTGCGCTTTCCAGACAGTTTATATGAGAATTTTCACCCTCTGCATGCTCACTCTCGTTCTTTTGTGCAACATGATGGGCCCCTGTTACTCAATTATTGAGGGGTCCAAAATTAAAATGCCAATGAACAATAGCACTATGCTTCCAAGTTCATAACCTTGCTTGACAACACCCCAGGGATGTTGGGTTGGTGATGGGTGCTTGGTGGAAAGTAATGCATGTGGTAATATGAATTCTTTGGCAATAACAGACGTGCACCCAGTGGGTTGCTTAGTAAGGGGGGGTATAAAACAAATTAAGAAGGTTGCAAAGCATCCTGGAATCTCAGACCCTGGCAGCTTTAGAAAATGGGCACTAGGTGGCATATAAAAGCAATTGGAATGAAAAGAGTTGGAAATTTAACATCCCACCTTTCACTACAACTGCCAGCAACCCCATATTAGCCAGCTCTAATATGCTCCCTGGTGAAGGCTCACATTGTAACATGTCAGTCTCTTTCTATACAGTGAACACAGTTGGTTTCTTAACCTAATTCAAAAAGATTGCCTTAGACCAGATTTTACTTCTTTGTTTGATAGACACACGCTATTGCCATCTTTTGTGCAGCCTAATAGTAAGCTGGACTATTCATCATGTTTTGCATCTGTTCAGTTTCATTTAAGCTTTACTAATACAACACCTCCATGTTCCTGCCAGGTCAAAGAAACACAGGTTGAAGTCCAGCAACAACAAACACCTTCCTCAGTCGATCACAGGGCAAACAATAGCTGGACAGTACGCAGAAAAAGGCTTGTCATCGGCTAGTGGCCACCAGCAGCAAGAAAGCTTGTTGTCGTCTAGATTCCTGAACTTTAGAAGAATGTCTGGCATCACTACCAATCACATTCCTTATTAGATTTTCCCTGTTTTCTGGACCAGGCAGGTATTTTCCTGATGTTATCTGCTGTTGTGGTTTCAGTAATGCTAAACCTGAATGCCTTAGGTTTAATGCCTTTTTGGCAAGTTTATATGGCTAACTTGTTTGCAAACAGAGCTGCCTATTAACAGATCCAACAGATGTGGAGCAATGCTAGCTTTGTTTGCCTTTGTTTGCCAGTGAGAGTGAACCAAACAAGTAAAGTTTCAAGCCAGAAAGCCAAACTATCCCTTTTACATAAATGTAGTGATGTTAGAACAAGCACAAGAGATTCTGTTTCAGTCAGTTTACATGATTGTGTTAATGAACTTCCTGTCTTCTTCAGTTGAAATGTTTGAAATGATGAAATAAAGGTAAGGCTCAAATCTAATCCACTGGTCATGAGAAAACTATTTGCTCTGAGTTATTTTGATTAGTTATTTATAAGTCATTGTCTTGGGTATTGATTCATGGAAATAAGTAATGGAACAGAGAGGAGAAATATAAGCATAGGCTTTGCTCTGTAAGCAAAATAAGGCCTTGGTGTCCTCGGTAGTGACTGAAGTAACATATGTTGCAGTCCATGTTAGAAGAAACACACACACAAATTTGACAATGAAATATTCAAATTTGGCATGTTGACCATATGTTCCTAAACATAACTTTGTGAGAACTTAAGTAATTCAAACAGTTATTTTCCAAAGGAATATTTTTATTTTCATCATTGTTATGAATACTATATAGCTGTAAACATTTAAATGGTTCAAAAAAGACACCATTCTCGGTGAAAAGTCATAACGTGGTTTCCAGATTTGAACAAGATGTCTGCAGTGACAATTTCTGACTGATCAGCTGTCATTTAGCCAGGACAAGAATCTTCACAGTAATAAATAATATAAAAATAATTACACACATCACAGATTGTAAGATTTTGGGGAAAATATGAACAAGTACATTGAAATTAAATAAAATTTTGAGTGTGTCTGCTGCTTGTGTGTATCCAGGATAATCAACTGTCAGATGCTGGGTATTTGTGCAAGTGGATGTGAGGGAGCACTGTGTCTTAGCCAGACGTCATTCATGGAGTGTGCAAACACACACACACACACACATACAAATAAATATATATTTGTGTGTGTGTGTGTGTTTATTTCGGTGCAATAACTTCAGTTTTGTCTGAGTTTAACAGCAGAAAATTGACATCCCAAGTTAGATTCTTTTCCACAACCATGACCATGGATTTTTTTCCATACACATAAATACCACAATTGCAAGGGCTTGGTCCAAGTACAGAGCCTTGTGAAATTCCGTGACTAACTTTTGGGGAGAAGATAGTAATGGGAGGAGAAACACAAAATGAGATAATAACCCGAAACAAATAAAAGAAAAAAGACATTTGAATGACAACCTGAAAAGGGGGGAAAGGGAAATCAAGAGAGAGAAAGTCCAGATAAAAAAACAGCAGATAAGGCAGAAGACAGCTACAAGAAAAGAGACAGATGAAGAGAAAGAGAGACAAGAAACAAGAAGGGAGGAAGACAAAGATGAGATTGTAAAGAAAGATGCAGAGAAAGGAAGAGTGGTTGTTGGCCTGCAGATCATAGCAGGCAGTGAACAACAGCTCCAGGCTAGTCCTCCCAGGACCTGCTGCTACTGTGCAGCCAAGTCAAACACATTATTCCAACAGACGCACTGCTTAATTGCTTCTGTGGACAGACCTTTATCGGGCCCTTTACTGCCGTTGGAGACACTCAGAGGTGCAGGCTGCACTGACACAAACAGAGAGGTTTAGTGAAACTCTTTTAAACTCAGTTCTTACACGGGTTGAAACATCCAGGAGAGCACCCACATAGACATAACTTTCCTATGATTGATCCATCAGATCATTTTGTTACACATCTCCTTTGAATGATGCCGTCCTTTGCATAATCCACCAGGCCCATTCTTACTTGGATGAGCCAGGTAGTTACATGAGGATTATGTTCTTTGATTTCTCAAGTGCATTTAACACCATCCAACCCCTCATCCTTAAAGACAAGCTGGAAGGGATGGGGGTGGATCCCTGCTTCACGTCCTGGATTGTGGATTACCTGACAAGACGACCACAGTACGTCAGGCTGGGTAACTGTGTCTCAGGGCCAGCGATGAGCAACACTGGGGCTTCACAGGGGACTGTTCTGGGTCCATTCCTGTTCACCCTGTATACGGCGGACTTTAAATACAACTCCTGTCCTGGAGTCCTGCCACATCCAGAAATACTCGGATGACACAGCAATTGTGGCCCGTATCAGGAACGGGCAGGAAGAGGAGTACAGAGATCTGACGATGGCCTTCAGTGAATGGAGTGACACAAACTGCTTCCTTCTGAACACCTCCAAGACCAAGGAGATGGTCATGGACTTTCTGAGGTCTAGGCCCACCATTCAGCCAGTCAACATTCGAGGGACAGTAAACTGGACTGGTCCCTGAACACGAAGGCCATCTACTGGAAGGGGCAGAGCCAGCTCTTTTTCCTCAGGAGGCTCAGGACCTTTGATGTCTGCAGTGAAATGCTGCACGTTTTATCAGTCAGTGGTGGCCAGTGTACTTTTTATGCTGTAGTCGTCTGGGGCAGCAGCATGTCCAACATGAACACAAAGAGACTGGACAAGCTGGTGAAAAAGGCTGGGTCTGTGCTTGGCAGGAATCTTGACTCACTCAGGACTGTTGTGGAGAGACGCATGCAATGTAAGATGGAGGCCATCTTGGACAATACCAACCACCCTCTCCACAACATTCTGGCAGGACAGAGAAACAGCTACAGGTGCAGCAAACGTCTCATCTCACTGCGTTGCAGAACAGAGAGGTTCAGGAGATCCTTTGTTCCCTCTGCCATTAGGCTACACAAAACCTCAGCCAAAGGGAGTGGACTAGTCTCATTGTTATTGTTTATTTATTATCAACTGTTATTATTATTATTATTATTATCAACAATGAGCTAATGGACGCATGAATTTCCCCTATCGAGACACATGTCAGAATCATAAACTCAGTTGAAGTACTCATGGACTGATGAAGCATGATTACAGTAAGACCCACATTTACAATAAAACACCTAGGCCACTCATTGTGCACCTATCTGCCAACAGTTCTCTGTTAAAGGGACTTTTACCAGGTTATGGTTTGACCAATATTGAGCAGAGTACAAATCATCCTCAAAAATGAGAGCCAGCAGGAGTGCCAGTAAGTGGGTGATAGTGTCTATTTTTTTTTTTAATAAAAGAAAGTAAAAACAAGCTTTAACGTAATGAAGGCAAGTGCAAGGGTGTTCTTAAAGTGCTTCAGGAAAAGTGAAGCCCCATTGGTTATTAATGATATTTATGGCTTGCCTCACTTTAGAGCCCTACTTTCCTTTCAGTTTCAAGCCTTCATGGCAGCCATTAGATTTGTAGGTTGTCAATTATTTGGATGCATGACGCATGTAACAGAAGAATCAACATGTAAGAGAAACCTTTTCTTGGACAAAAATAGTAGGTCATCCTCTATTGACCTTTGTTGGGAAATCCTATTTTCTATTTCAGAGGATGGGCTCAGCTACGAACAGGAACCCAGGGAGATTGTAGCATTTTAATTTCTTGTTCAAGAACACTTCAGCAGAGTACATGCTCTCCAATGTGTGGGCTTCAAGGATTTCTCAGTTATTATTTATACCACAATATTAATTTGCATCACATATACAGTTTTATAATGCTGAGGGTAATAGATAGATATTCCTCTAAACCCTTTTGGATTGTGAAGGACATAAAACATCTCAAACCTATATCCATACATAATTTCTTATATCATGGTTAATAAGAAGATTACATATAATAAATATAACATGTCAAGGTTCCAAAGGCCCTAAAGGAGAATAACTAATTTGCAAACTCTACTTCATAATATTCAGCTGAGCTGAAAGCTTCACTACTGAGGCACCAATGGTTGTGGCAGGAGACTGAAGGGGCTGGCTTGCGATTTGGAAATAACAGGATATTCATGAGTCCAGGTCCTCTTTTTTCATTTTCTCTCACACTCTTGGTTCTCTACCTTCCTCTCCTTTATCTATAATATTCTCATTTCTCCCTCTCTCTGTCCTACCTCAACCCCCTCACACTCTGGACTGTATATCCTGATGGCTTTACCAGCAGGAAATGGGGCTTTTGCAGTGATGGCACTAGACCAAGAAGTGTCTGTGAAAGGCTGCCTCCAAGTCAAGTTGGGCCCTGTCACCATCTGCGATGTCTTACCACCACAGGCGAATTGTTTGAATGTTCAACTGAGTACAATACTCAACTACTTTAAGAAATACACAAGAAAGTAAATGGCAAGTGATAGCCAGAGTTTCATAATAGGACTGGTTCCAATTTTATCATGACCAGTACAGGTGCCATTAGCCATATGTTAACAGGATCAGAAAGTCATTTAAGAAGTAATTTACCACCAAACATATTCACCTTCTGAATTTAGCATGTTAGTGTGCCAATATTTCCTACTTAACACCAAATGTGTCACGACTGGACAAGGACGTGAACCCAAACGCACGACTCAAGACCAAAAATTACAAAAATAAACAATCTTTATTGATAAAGTAACAACACAAAATCGCTCTCTAAGGAGGGAAAAAACTACTAACCAAAAATCGCTCTTGATAGAGGAAAACACGTTCGTGAGGAAATAACAAGGATAACACAAGAATTCAAAGGAACCTGACATGGCTTGGATATGGTGAGAAATGGCTTGGCTGTCTGTAACAAACAAGACGAACTAACACAGGACAAAGGGAGACACAGACTCTAAATACACACAAGGTAAGGGGACATAGGTGGAGACAATCAGTGAGGGGCAGGCAATCAGACAGACGGGACACACACAGGGGGGAAGAAGCAAGTTATCTGAAACGAGAGGGAAGTAAGATTTCAAAATAAAACAGGAAGTCACGAGACAGCATAAAGACAGGACTAGTCTAGTCAAGTTTTAGTCGACTAAAAGTCTGAGCATTTTAGTCTTATTTTAGTCAGAATCATCCATGACTATTTTAGTCTAGTTTTAGTCGACGAAAACTGATGACATTTTAGTCTAGTTTTAGTCAATGAAAATTTTATTTTAGTCTCTTTCTAGTAATGCAATTCTATTTAACCCAGTATAGTATAAGTACCTAGTAGTATGGACAAAACCAAAATTTTCTTTTAGCCAAACCCATTTCACAGTTCAAACAAGGTTATCTTATTATTATATTATTGTTACCTTATAGACTCAAGAATACATCCATTCCAGACACACAAGACGCTCTGATTTGAATTTACAACATATTTATTTTACCAACCAAACATGTTTTCCTGTGATTTTGTGGTCGCATTTCTCCCCATCTTTTTCCACAACACATTCTGGGTTTTTTTCCACCTCTATGTAATGAAAGTGTGTCCAAATGTCATTTCGTCTTTTTCTTCCAAAGAAGAACCCCGACTGGCTGCCGGCCATCGGTCCTTTTCTCTGTCGCGTTATGATTCTGAAATTGTCGTTCAACCGCAGCTGCAACTTCTAAATGCCGCCCGCGAGTGGGGATTGAGGAAGTGACGTCGCATGCGTCGGCGCAGTGCGACCTGATGATGTGAGACACAGGAAACAGAAATACTGCAAAATAATAATAACTCGACTAAACGAGTCGAAATGACGTTATAACATTTCGTCTCGTCTCGTTTTAGTCAACGAAAATTAAGAGACATTTTAGCAGAGTTTTTATTTTGTAAACCAAATTTAGTCTCGTTTTTATTCGTCAACAATATTGCATTATATATTTAATTATAGTTATCGTCACATGACCAGCATTTACGTTGCGTCTAGTCTCGTTTTCGTCACGTGATAAAGGTTCGTTGACGAAGATATTTAGTCATAATTTTCGTTGACGAAAGCAACACTAGCTACAAGTCACTCTAAGGGGAACATAAATGTGTGTACCAAATTTCATGGTAATTCATTGAACTTTTGTTGTGAGATTTTCATTTAAAACTACAAAAGGACCAAAGGGGTGGACAAACTGACAGACCAACAATGCCTTTCATAGGGCTGTACTGTAACATCGGTCTGTAAAAAGCTTTCAACAAATTGTGTAGGTAGATCGCAGTTAGTTGTTTTGTGTTTTTCCCTATTCTATCATTAAATTGTATTAAGTTTACAAGCCAATCTCTAGTGTTTTAATGTTTTTTTCTGGGATTGTTCCAAACTTGTGGGAGAGCCTTTTTTCTGCATTCTTTTCCCAGTATGGGTACCTGCTGAAGTGGCTCCAGTAGGCTGCCTGTAAATGACATTGGTTCCCCTCCATTGGTCAAATCCTGTGTCCCGGATATGATACTCATGACCATGAGTCAACTCTGTATTCCTAATGGAAACATGTCTGGCTTTAGACTGCATGATGTCCAGCTGTGGGAAGACAGTGCTGAAAGCATTACTACAGTTTCCAACATGGTAATTCCCATATGTTTACATTAAATAATTGGATTTGGTCAGAAGCCATAGCCTCTGAAATATTCCAGAAATTCTTCTTGAAGATTTTCTCAGTGTGTTCCTTGGCAGTGTTGAAAAGCATACTCCAATTTGAAATGATAAAGTTTGTGATAGGCAGTCCACAGCTGCAAAGAGGGGTGTTATTGTAGCCCCTCTGCTGGGAGTGTGCTGCTCTTGGAGCAGTACAAGTGAGTGCAGCCCTGAAATAAGTTTTAAAACACACAATCACTGACTGAAGGCTCCGACACTTACAGGAGCACTAACTTGGGGATGAGATACAAGAGATCAGTTTTACCAGTCTGCACAGCAGCTAGCAGCTCACTCTTTGAATCTGTGAAGATATTCTGTCCCCTGTGTCTGTGTCTATCTGTATGCGCTCTGTAACTGCATATAACAATAATCACATTTCTCCCTACAGTTGTGTGTCTGTATCCTCTCTGTCTGAACAGAAAGGCAAATTCGTCTCGTAGTGTGAAAGGAGTCAATTTTTGTGGCTTTTTTTTTTTTCGGGTTTATCCACTTTTAAAAACTTAACCAATGAGGTCTATCAGCAGAAGTTCAGGGAGCTTGACGTCTGCTCTAACAAGAGCCAGAGAGAGTTCTACAATTGACTTATGGACCTATACAACAAGTAGCTCTTTTACTGTGGTGAGAAAGGGCACATTAAGCTAGAGTGTCCAGTGAGGAAAGCTCAAGCAGCTTATTTTTGTACTGTTCCTTGACCCAGTTAAAGTGAGAATTGTTTAGTAGGAAAACGGCACATCATGACAGGTAAGATCAGTGGTAAACCAACCCAAGGACTTCTTGATACTGGTAGTATGCATACACTAATAGACCCATCACTAGGGGGAGAACCCTAGGAAAGCCAGCAATACTCACAACTGTCCTGCTACTATGGCTGACATCACACCAACAGTATGTTTTGTCAAACTAGAAATAAAGCTGAATGTGTGTGGGCAAGTTATTTAACGTTACCAGACACACAAATGTGACACCAGTACCTGCTTGCTAACCATCCAGTTGTGATTAGCAATCACAAACCCCAATGGGACAAAATAATATTGCAAATACAGTTGCTACTGCTGTCTGTCCCACTTGAAACCAGTCAAACAGATTGACATCGCAAATTTGTTTGAAACTATTGAGAGCTAAATGAAGCACTTGACCACATGGTGCTAACACGTGTCAAGACGTGTTAGCTCATGAGTTTAAGAAGTGCTGGTAAGAAGATTTTACTACAGGCTAGCTCTTCCTACCTGTCTCCAATCTTTATGCTAAGCTAAGCCAAGCTAATTACCTGCTGATTAGCTTTATATTTAGCACAGAGCCAAAAGAGTGCTATCAATCTTATCATGTAACTTTTTTAAAATTGTATTTTTTATGTCAAACTCTTACTTTAATGGCTTGGCCTACATACATGGAAACAAATTGCATTATTTCTTATGTAAATACCTGCTATGGGGCAGCCAAGAAATCAATTTTGGTTCCATCCTGCAATTTTGAACATCATTCAAATATCTTTGTTAAGTTTGCACTCTGTAAGTGAGGTTACAGTCAAAAGGTAGAACATTTCATGAAGTTCTTCAAAACTGTACAGCCAGAGGTTAAAGAACGTCTCTTCTCAGCCTTAGGGTCAGTGTAGCATCATCTCCTCTGTGAGGGAGTCTCTTACAAGTACATTGCTTCTCCCCTGAATGCCTGTGCTCCCTGTGGGCAAAACAATGTGTGTGTGCTTGTGCATGTGTGTGTGCGTGCATGTGTCTATAACAGTGGAATTTTAATGGCTGTCCAGGGAACAGCAGGGCATCACCTGACACAAGCTGCCTCAAAGGAATGACATGCACACTCATCACACTCATCTATACACAGAGCACTTCATAAAGACCTCAGCCAGTAATTTTATATATAGATATAGATACATATCTATAAATCTATATATATAAAACTTCAGACACTGGTTCTGCATGTTAGGTTAGGTTAATTTTTTACCCACTTTTAGTATATAGACATTCAAGAAGGTTTGGTTTTATGAAAGACCTTTGACAGTCTGGAATAGTGTTATCCAGATGAAAGGAAAAGGAGGTATGATTAAAGAGAAAGCAGGTACTTGTGACTCTGGGAACACACACACAAACACACTCCGTTGTGGGAATAGACGCATAATTTATATTCACAGTTGCCATTACACAAGGCTACAGCCCCCACAAGAGACACTATTTATCGAATGTAAAAAATTGGATTGATTGTATTGGCCTAAAAATGTTCTATAGCCTAGTTATGATGAGGTGGTAACTCTGACTCATATTTGACCATTGGTAAAGGTCAACTGTCAATCTGTTAAGTGAACCAGAAGTGATGTGAGACCTGACCTGTAGCGCCCATATTTTTACAGTTAAAGTAAAATGTTACCTTAGTGTTCTCTTAATCTAGAATCTATTTTCATGATATTTCATCGATTGCAAATTTAGGTATTAGAAGTGGCCAGTTTGTTCTAGGTAGATAGACTTATGTGTTTAGCATTTTTGTTACCCTACCAGAGGTGAACAAATTATCCCAGATGTCTCAAATTACATCCTGATGATGTTTTTTTCTCACTGAGAAAGTAAGACTGATTGATTGATTGATTTTCCTTTAACTATTAAAGTGATATTTCACATATTTCACATTTTACATACAATACATCATCTTAAATATAATGTGTTAGCCTAGTGTAGTATACCTGTCTTTGAATAGTTACATAGGTTTATCCATACTACAAATGGGGATGCAGGGATGTAGTATGGCTATGACTGAAAATTTTGAATATTGACAGCCCCAACTGGTACATTATCTATTATCAGTGGCAACAAACTCAAATAATGCTTTGTTTTAACAGCAGAATGAAAAAATGACATTCTAATGGTATCAGAATATATTCAAAGTTAGGTATTGTAATGTTTTGAAATTCTGACTGGTTGGCACTAACAAAAATGCATTCCATGCGTTGACCCTGGAGTGGCTGTTTCTGAAATAACCTATGTTCAGATAATCAGTATCCCTATTTTCTCTTGACATGATCAAATTGTGGTCACAATGGACTAGACAATGTTGCTGGTGCTGTAACTTTATGATTTTGGTAATCAGGTTTAAAGTAAAAATCTTTCCTCATTGAAATATTTGATCTCCTAACCTCTTTGTTATTACTGTCTCATTGGTATGAGTAACACTGAATTGGATACTGCAAATAATCAACACAAAAATCAATATGACTGTCCACAGAGATCATTAAATAAATACCCAGTAACTTTTTTAGTCCCTCATGTGGCAATAAATCTCCGGGACAAACACACGCATGCATACATTCTTGTAGGATTAATTAACTGTATCTTCTTTATTTAGTAATATCTATGCATTATTTCCCCTCCAGTGAGGTTTTACCTAATAGGCTTCCATACTTCATCAAAGACTGACACTTGTTTGAACCTGTCTGGTTGGCTAGAGTTGCAAAGCGCTTGCGGTCTGCCACAGATCTACAAAACGTCCTGATTGCATATCCATCTGGAACTACAAGAATCTCCATATCTATGTGTCCCATCCAGAGTCCACATTCCTTTCAATTCAGCCTGCCAGGGGGCGTGCACTCTGAAAGTCAGTCTTTTCACAGTACACCAGCAGGGACACTTAAGCCACCGAGAGAGATTCACAATGGCTCCAGCACTGAATTACACATCCATTATCTTGTGTGGTATTTATATTTTTTCGCTGCTTTTTGCCAGTGTCTTTTGCGACGCCGTAGAAGAAGAAGATGAGCATGCCAAGCACTTATACACAGTGGAGATGTTCAACGAAGCTGTGCCTACCGCACCCCACTTTGTCATGTTTTACGCCCCATGGTAAGTAAAGGTTACTAAGTTTTTCCAGACGACGTTGAATAAATGAATTGGCATTAACATCAGGCTTTCTTTAATATATCCCACATGCACAGAAAATGGAAAGGTCTGCCAGTTATAGTTACAGTTAAGTGGTACATTAGCCAACGTTAGCATGCAAGCTAGTTGCTTACGCGGCCCCTTTTGGGAACGTGTGGTTAGCTTAGCAGCTAACTAGCATAGCCAAATGATTTGCTAGTCAACTATTTTAACGGATTGAAGCACTTTTAGGGGCCTCGGTGCTAACAGTTCGCTCCTCGGTGCTAACAGTTAGCTATCTGTTGGAATTTAATTGAAAACTTTGTAGTGAATGTTCAGCGGGGTCTGAAACAATACAACGCAGTTTGTTGCGCTATGCTTATCCACTGCAATTGATGAAAATAATCAGTCACCGTTCCAAGTTGTAGTTTGGGAAGCTTACGTGGCACTTACCGATTGACCAGTGTTTACAGCAGTTCTAAAAGTAGGGTCCACGGACCTCCAGGGTCACGGGTCTCCCTCAGGTTAGGTATCTCTTTTACCAAACGTTTGTCTAATACCCTGACTGGTATTCTTATAATGGATTATGTAACCTCAGAGTTGCACATAGGGCTTTTCTGCGTATTCTACATTTGCACTAAATAGCCTACTACGGCAACAAAGCATCATTATCAACAGGTTTCAGCTTGAGTTTCTGACCTTTTTTTTCCCAATGACATGGATGCACATTATTTGTGTCTGTATTCATTAGGGAGTAATATGCATGGTGACAGTTATTCTTACTTATGCCTGAAACATTATATGAAAATAAAGCTCCATGTGTCTTTCTGAGCTGACTAGTAGGAATCTTGTTCCTTTACCAGTTCCTCCAGGATTTCGCAGGCTTTTTTGTTTCTGTTCTTTTTTTGGGGGGATTGTTGCCAGCTAAAATACCTGACTTTGTGGTTGCCTCTCTTAAAAATTGCAATGAATGTTGCAATGTTTTAGATGTTTTTTGCAATGAAACTGTGGGAGAAAATACAAATTGCAAAGATTGTCACTACATTAAAAATCATAATAACAATAACAATTCATTAAAAATCAAAGGCAACTTGTACCAATGAGAATAAGTCCAGTGCAGGGCACTTCATCACCAGTGAATGATGAATGAAAGAATGTTTTCTGTCTTTTCGTCTTTACTTATTAACAATTTAATTTACTGAGCAGCTCTGAGGCTACCAGCATCTTTTAACGTGGAATTTGTGTGTTACTTGATGTTTGATTAACATTCGGAAATCAATCAATACACTAGAAAGCTGGAGTACCCAATCTGTTTCAGAATCACTTCCTGTTATATTTCTTTAAATTCTCTGAATATCCCGATAACAATGAATAAATGCTCTGACAGTAAACAGAAGTCCGTCCACTGTGGCAGTCACAGCTATAAAAACTCCAGCCAGAATGCAATGCAGAGAAAGTACAATCAGTTCCACTTAAAGGTATAATGTGTAAGATCGTGCTACTTGATCCACCTCCAAAGGGGGCAGCGTTTCACCTCTTTGCCCCTGTCCAGTTAATCATGTTGTTGTTTTTCCCTTATTCCTTGTAATTTATCATTTATATGTGTATTTATTGTTGATAGTTAAAAATGTTGATAGCACTGAAACAAATTATGAGTACTTGTAATACAAACAGTATGTTTTTATTTACCTATAAAAATATGAAGGCAAGGGGATATTGCATGACACATGGGTGTCAGGCTACAGCAGCATGAGGAAGGGATGATGACAGCATCACAAAGGCAGAATCAGAAAGTAAGGTTTATTGCCAGGTAGGTTTTTACTTACAAGATATTTGGCTTTGTGTTTGGTGCAGTATACAATAAACATATTAACAAGAAATAACAATGAAAAGGTAAAATACTGCAACAGTCAAAAAGATAAATATACATAGATACACATATTCAAAAAAATAAAACAATGAAAAAAACTATGTACAAAAGTGTTGACAAACTCCTGCTGAGCAGGATGTGCAAAAGATCACAGTATACACAATATCTATTCTGTGCAGGAATAATACTCCAAGGTGTTACTGTAATGTGGTTGTTGATGATCGGTGAGGTCAAACGCAGAAAAAAGGGAGGTGCCGGTCCATCACTGGGGATGACTGGACTGGAATTCTGGTCGTGATACAGACAAACATGTGATAGGACAATTAGTTTAGATCATATACATTCTTTGTATTCAAACATGTTAGGTATGTTGTGTATGTATATAATAAATAGTAAGGATAGATATGAATATGCTAAAATAAATACAGTATTTGGCAGTGGATCATGAACCTGCTGGTTCTGGATCGAAAAGTCTTTGTCTAAAAAAAAAAAAAAAAAAAAAAAAAAAAAAAAAAAAGAAGTTTCACCCATGTGCTAGCTTGCTTCTTTGCCGTTGAACGTGGTGTCTTGTTCAGCAGTTCTTCGGGATGGAGATAAAGATCACTTTCTAGGTGCTTCAGACATCTCTGTGTTTCTGTGATGCTTGTTGGCAGCTTTTTTTTTTTTTTTAAGTCAGGAGTTGTAGTGTAACTTCAAGCTCAGGAGGAAGATCTTCTCCGTGGGACTGAGGGCAGACTAGACGCTACACTGATTTACACACGGGTTTTCCTGGCCGAAAATTAGGCGGGGGTGGTACTAAGGAGGACATAACATAAACGAAAATACAGGACAAATTACGTCCCGTATTTATTCAAATCCACCAAGTACTGAGAAAACAAGTACTAGAATTTTGTCAAGAGGCGGCACGGAATTTGAAGGAGGCGGCCACCTCCCAATTCTCTATGCAGGAAAAGCCCTGCACACAGCATCTAGTGTGTCTAGGTGGTATTACGACACAGTCCAGGACACGGCTAGTTGGTTAGCATGCTCATTTCAGTAGATATCTCTGAAATGCAATAGATCAGGGGTGTCAAACTCATTTTCACAGAGGGCCACATCAACATATAATGGTTGCCCTCAAAGGGCCAGATGTAACTTTGAGGCAGTATAAATGTAGCTAAATGTAACTAAATGTAATGTAAAATAAATGCAACTACTCCTTAATGTTAAATAACTCTAGATTTTTATTATTCAACTTACAAATATTACATATATATTTGCAGAAATGTAAAAAGAAATGTTGTTCTGTTATTACATAAATCCTTTTAATTTGTCAGCTTATGAAACCCACATATACTACATCAATCAACGATCAAACTATCCAAGTGAATAAGGATAAATAACAAGTTATGACATTAACTTTGTTCAAAACTTTTTTGTCATAGTTGAGAGTGGCTCTCTTGAACACATCCTGCTGCGATCGCAATTTGCCTTTTAATTCTTGCACCATTTGTTGTTTTTCTTGAAGGCTCACTTTGGTATACTTAGCTCCGTGTTTGGTGTCAAAATGCCGACGTAGATTGTACTCTTTGACAACCGCCACTGCCTCATAACACAAAAGACATACCGGTTTTTCTCCTTGAAGCACAAACATATATTTGCCTTCCCATCTTTCTTGAAACAGCCTTCCATCTGCATCAATTTTTCTCTTCCTGGACATTTTGGGATCATTGTTTGTATTTCTTAATTTGGAAAATGGCACTGATGTGGAAACACTGCAATCTAGTGGCGGGATGCCGTCACTTCACGGGTAACATGATCAGCATGCATTATGGGAAATGTAGTTTATGGTCAATGCACCCTTTTGACTTATTTATTATAAGATAATCAGACCTTTTAAGCTCTCGCGGGCCACATAAAATGACGTGGCGGGCCACATTTGGCCCACGGGCCTTGAGTTTGACACATATGCAATAGATGATGGTCTTGGTCATGACATCGTCACTGTGGCTCCTTCACATGCTATTGATGGTGTTACTTTTTTGAACATTTTAAACCAAAATGTTCAAAATACTGTCTGGAATTTCCGTGCTGCCTCTGTCTCCCGACAAAATTCTAGTACTTTTTTTTCTCTGTACTTGGTGGATTTGACGTTTGTAACTGCAATTGCGGCTGTACGCCACTATGGCAATGTAGTGGTGCTGTATCATAATCCGTGCATCAGGCAGAGCCATCTGAGCTTCCTCCTGAGCTTGAAGTTACCTATGTGTCATGCAGTATCCCCTTGCCTTCATATTTTTATAGGTATTTTTTGGTCCTACCAAAGCATCTTGTGCCTGCCCTCTAAGAAGTGCCATAAATGGCAAAAATACATTCCTCAAAATTTGGTGAAAAGATTCTCACCAGAATTGCTAGACATGTTCTGGAGGTGAGTATTAATGAGAATCTGAAGTGCCATATTGATTGAAAGTGGGCAGGACCTATTCATCAATATGTGCCATCTTAAGCTTTTGTTCAATTTGCAAAGAGCTGGAATGAGCCAGACAAACGAAAATTGGTATCATAACTCTAAATGGTGAGTTAATGCTTCACAAAAAATATGATCCCATTCGTCCATATGGTGACGCAATTATTAAGAGTCAAAATTGTCAAAATTGTACAAAATTTGAAATGTTGCACCCGCCACACCGAGAGTCCCATTGTCTTCAAATATACCTTGCAGCTACAAGTCAATATTTTTACTTTTTTATTTTTTATTTTTACTTTAATAATACCAGATTTGGTACATAGCCTTGGTTGACTGAGGGGCACATTTCTATTACAAATGAGCAAGATCGGTCAAAAAACATGGCCACCACAGACCGAAATATTTTTGCGAAGGGCGGGACTTAGCTAATATTGGCCATAACTCATTAACAATTTGTTTGATCATCATAAAACTTGGTAGATATCTTCAGGTTGTTAAAGTGAGTAGGTCTACCAAAGCATTAAGTAGCTAATATTCTGCTGCTTCTCTCAGTTGAGGGAAGAATGGTTAGAACCCGCGAATTGCCGCTTGCGACTATGTGTACACATAACGTGGCCTTGTATGTAATCTGTGTGTGTGAATGGCACGTTTGTGTTTTGAGTTTTATTTAGTTGTGTGAGAGACTCCTCAACTTCCACACCTTTTGATGGACAGATTGATGAGACCACCACCCCCACTCCACCTCCACCATTTTATCAGTTTCTTTCCCAGTGCAACTTTATGTGATAGAGAAGTAGCTTAGATCTTCCAACCTCTTAAAAACAGGTTGCTGGCGACCCGTTTACAATTGTGTAAACACATAAGGTGTTTGTCATTGTAATTGTTTAGATTACTGCTAATCATATGCATCCCTCTTTCGTGTGTAGCTTGTTTGTTTTACATATATAAGGGTACTCCTCACAATACTTCCTGGAAGGTCTAAAATGCAAAACAATGTAATATGTGTGACTGATAGTAAAAGAAAAACAGTGTAGCTAGTTTGACAGCATTGAGTACAAGCAATAGTCATGTTGGTTGTTTACATTCATTATGATAGTCCTAGATGTTTGGTTACTTGTGAATGAGCCATTGCGTATTTGGAGATCACAACCACAATCTCCGCCAAGCTCTCTGTCTCTCATTGACTCCAGCAGACCGTGTTCGTGTGTTTTAGGGGAGTGGCTCTAGAGGGATGCCTGGGGGAGGGGGTGAGAGTTTTTTGGTTGTATACTTTCAAAATCTAGCTAATTCAGGTTAAGAGCTCCCAGATTGACCATTTCATTTGTTTTTATTAGCTCTCTACATGACATACACTAAAGTGATGATTGGATCTTCAGAGCTCTTCTGATCTTAAAATATTTATAATAATCAACCAGATTATGTGAACTGTAGATGTTTTATTTCACCTGGAGATAAAAGTAGCAGAGCGTCGTTCTGGTGCGCTCTGGCAGCTCTACACCTGTGGTTCCACGACAATGTTGCACGTGGTACAAACCAATTTAGCCCTGCTTTTGTGCAAAACATCGGGGAACTGCTTTACACAGTCTTCAACAGTAATTTTTGCTGGTAAATGTGAGACGTTTATGTCACATATGTCTGCAGCTTCAGAACATGCTTCAAAGCCAGAAACAAGGAATTAAGTTTGGTGATGTACTTCAAGGTAATTTGCAGTGACTGGTATGATTGGTTGAACTTGTAGCAAACTATGATGATTTTTGATCAAATTTGCAGAAAAGTTGGTCATCACGGGGGTTGGTTGAATTTGCATTAATTATTGCGATTGCAACTTTCCAGAGGGACTACTTTATTAATTTTAAATAATAATTTTTATTGTTAGGGTTCAAAGCCTGATTGGGCTGTGGGCCACGCACTCAAAGCAGTGTGGCTCCAGGAACCCTATTGCAATTGCTCAGGTTTTTAGGGGTCCAAGCAGCTTAACTTCTGAAACCCTGTTGTCTTTGTTTTCATTATTGTTAAGGGTTCGAGTATGTGTTTGCATTCCCTAAATTTAGCTGAATGTCATGTACATTTCCACAAAGGATTTTTTTGTCTTGGAAAAATTGTGAAATATGCAAAAGAAATTATAATTTTTCCAAAGTAAGCTGTAAGTGTGATTTGCATGAAACTTTAAATGTGTCATAAATGTCCTAAAATGAGCACAAGTTCTTAAAAGAGATTTTATACTTTATACTACAAAAATACTTAAGTTATAAAGGACAAACCTGTACTCATACAAAGATAGTGATGATGTATCTTTACATAGGTGTATCTAATTAACACAGAACTCCACAAAGAGGTTTTGTACAAACCTTTCTGTACACAGGCCACTAGGTTGTGCTTCTACATAAAGTTTGACTCCTCAGATTTCCTAGAGCTGCCTGCCAGCCAATCTGAGCAGCAAAGAAAGGCCTTGGCAACGGAGGTCCCCAAGAACCAATGGCAACTCTGGCTGAGATCCAGATGTGAAAATGAATGAAACTTCCAGCTATCACTGCACCACTCCACCAGTCTGGCCTTTATGGCAGAGTGGAGAGTTGAAGCATCTCACATAGAAAAACAAACTTTTCTACCAGATTATGTTCAGTTTGTCCTGAAAATGTTAATCTGTGCATGTCTAACGCCAAAAGCAGTTTATTCTGAGTTTCCATCAGGACAGTGATTCTACACACACAGCCAGAACAACAAAGGAGAGGCCTATGGAGATCTCTGTGAATGTTGTTGAGTGGTCCAGCCAGATCCCTGACTGGCTGAACAGAATGGCAGAAAATTCCCAAAACCAGGTGTACAAAGCTTGTCGTGTCATACTCAAGAAAACTGCAGGCAGTAATCACTGACAAAGTTGCTTCAATGAAGTACTGATTAGTAGAGGGTCTACAGTATGTCAATGTGATATTTCAGGTTTTCCTTTTTAATGAATTTGCCAAATGTCTGCTTTCACTTTGTCATTATGGGGTATTGAGTTTAGATTGATGAGGTGAAAAAAAAAAACTTTAAATGATTTTAGCATAAGGCTGTATCATAACAAAATGAGAAAAAGTTAAAGCTGTCCAAACACTTTCTGAATGCACTGTTTTCACCACTGTTGTATCCAGGTGCGGCCATTGTCAGAGATTGCAGCCGACATGGAATGAAATGGCAGACAAATACAACAGCATGGACGAACCCCCTGTTTATGTGGTAAAAGTAGACTGCGTCCAGGACACCAAATTCTGCTCCAATGTCCATGGGGTTAGAGGGTACCCTACGTAAGTACAAGAGTCACATCAACTAAGGTAGTTAATCAGTTCATATCAATTCATTGGCATGGATGAGGTCAGCTTGGACATTTTGAATTTTTAAGCCAACTAACAAACTGAAAATCATGAAAAATTATACACTAGCCATGACATATAGGAGAAAAACAACTCATACATGTAAACATTCATTTTTATCACTGATTGACAGAGAAGTGATAAATTGACTTGCATAAAGTTGAATATTCTGCCAGTATCTTAATGACATCCTCTTAAATCTTGGCTATTGCTCACTGTGTACTCTACATGCAAACACAGCAGTCACTTGGGTAATAATTTACAGAATTTCTTTAACAAAACACTACCAGGTCCTATATCTTGAAATTATGAACTTAAGACCTGAATCATAACTATGCCATGCTACAATTCTCTCAATTCAAAATGTTTTTTGTGTTATGTGTAGTCTGAAATTGTTTAAGCCAGACCAGGAGGCAGTTAAGTACCAGGGGCCCAGAGATCTGCATTCCTTGGAGACCTGGATGCTTAAGACAGTCCAGGAGGAGCCTTCGGTGAATATTGTTCATTTGATTAACACCAACAAGTTTATAAACCAGTAACACGTAAAATGTAAGAACAGTGTTGTTTATAGATGCTTGTTCATGTGTGCCCTCCAGGAACCAGAGAGTGAACTAGAGCCTCCCAAAGCCCCAGAGCCCAAACAGGGCATGTATGACCTCACTGCTCTCAACTTTAAGGCCCATATAGCCAAAGGTAGAGATGTAATATGAAATATGCTGTTAAATGCTTCATGAAAATAGTGTTGTAACAGCTAAGTTAGGCAAATTAGTAGATAAATTCATCTTGTGTATTTACACAGCTGTATCCTGCCTTAACAGATAAACTGTTTCTGTTTTGTCTTCATTTTTAAACATACTTTAAGTTTCCAGGCAGGTTTTCAGGTTGTGATTCTGGATCCTTTGTTAGAGAATGAAAACTCCTTGCCTTGATTTACATAACTGACAGTTCAACACAAGAGCCTGAACCACAATCTGCAACACCCCTCAATGTAACATGTTTCTGTATTTTCAGACGACTAATTGTCTCTGTGAAATTATGTTCTTTAAGCTCTGCCGAAGTTGAATGTTTTGGTTTTGAAGAAAAATAAATTATTCATGTTTGGAGACAAAAAAATGCAGGATATGACATAGGCAACAGTATTTATAGGTCCCACCTTCAAATCTTGGCAACAGAGCTGCAATAAACATTGTGTAATTGGTTGAGTAAAACCTCAGGGTAAGAGGTGTATAATGTCACATAGAAATGGGTACACACAGACAGGCATTTTACTTTAAATTTACTTATTGTATTACTTTATATTCTTCTTTGTTTTGTATTTGTGTTCAATTTCCTTGCCATTTATCTGCAATTTCTTTTTCTCATCCTTTTCTCTTCTTTTTTCAGGTGCTCATTTTGTTAAGTTCTTTGCCCCCTGGTGCGGCCACTGCAAAGCCATGGCCCCAACCTGGGAACAGCTGGCTACCACCTTTGAGCAATCTGATGACATCAAGATTGGAAAAGTGGGTCATTCAGATTATGTACAGATTCACAGGTTCTTGCTACAAATATTAAATAATTAGTCAGATATTAAAACAATCAAGCACCATATACTGTGACATGGGTAAAATCAGGGCAACTACCAAAGTAGTTGTGTTAATAATAATGGCTACCTTCTCCACAAAAAAAGGTTTGCTGTCTGTTTTAACAATATCAGCTGCCTTTTGTGAGGGTCTTGAAAGAGTTTTGAAAAACAGTGCTCCGTTTACTTTTTCATTGCAAGTAACTTTAAATTAAACACCAGAATTTCTTTCCAGTTCTTTGTTTGTCAGAACAGGATGCTGGTCATATGAAAAGCCACCTCATTGTATTCTGGGTTATTAAACAAGCACTTTCTGAGCAAATTTGTAGGGTGTGCATTTATGTATCATAGTTTAATAACGATGTTTATGCATTTATGGCCTAGGTGGACTGTACACAGTACTATGAGGTGTGTTCTGACAACGGTGTACGGGGGTATCCCACACTGCTCTTCTTTTACAATGGACAGAAGGTATGGAAGTTTTGGACGAGTGGTAACTCTTCATTCTTAAATGAGTTCTGCATGCACAGCCATTTGACTTGAACTGTGGCCTGCCTCCGTCTGACCTGCTGCCACTGTGACTGTCATGTCACAGTGGCAGCAGGTCAGACTTAGAGATAAGACTTAGAGATAAGATTTACTGCAATCTTCCATGACATTACATCATAATGGGATTACTAAAGACATAAATATACAGTATATATGGGAAAACTAGCATGTTAATGACAAAGCCATGATGTATGTTTACACAGCTGTCACTAAAGATTTGATAATGATCAATCAACATTTCGCTTCAGCTAAAACTACGGCATTTGGTTTTGCTATGTGTTGCGTTTTAAAGACTTATGCATATAATTGTCGCTGTAGGTGTGGTGTAGCAAATACCCCACACTGATTGATGGGGCCTAACTACACGTTGTTGCGACACAGACAACTATGATTGATTGGCTTTGTCACTTTGTTGTTATTATTAATAGCTTCTAACAGATTAAGTTTGTGGGTGTAGCTGATGATGCACACACATGTGTGTGTGTGTGTGTGTGTGTGTGTGTGTGTGTGTGTGTGTGTGTGTGTGTGTGTGTGTGTGTGTGTGTGTGTGTGTGTGTGTGTGTGTGTGTTTCTGTCTGTAGACAGAACAGTACAAAGGAAAAAGAGACCTAGACTCTTTCAAAGACTTTGTTAACAACCAGCTGAAGGCTGCCATCGCTGAAGAGCAGGAACCAAGGGAAGAACAAAAACCAAACGAGTTGCCCACTGATGAGCCAGAAAAAGCAGAGGTTAAGGTGGGTGTGAACAACCAAAAGAAAAAACATACACAAGAACGATTTTCATGTTTTCTATGTGTATTTACATGGAATTTTTTAGCTGGCACCATGGATCTACAGATGGCTGCAATGCTGGTTAAGCAGGTGTTCATAAATTCAAAATAAGGCAATTATTGATGTACTCAGTGGTGACATTTTACACAGTTTATCGCTGATAGGTTTTTGACACCGTATCGTCGTATCGCATCGTCTCGTCGTCTCCCGCTTATCCGGATCCGGGTCGTGGGGGCAGCAGCCTCAACAGAGAGGTCCAGATGGCCCTCTCCCCAGCCACTTCCATCAGTTCCTCCGGGAGAATCCCGAGGCGTTCCAAGGCCAGCTGAGAGATATAATCCCTCCAGCGTGTCCTTGGTCGACCTCGAGGTCTCCTCCCGGTGGGACATGCCCGAAACACCTCCCCGGGGAGGCGTCCAGGAGGCATCCTCACAAGATGTCCGAACCACCTCAACTGGCTCTTCTCGACATGGAGGAGCAGCGGCTCTACTCCGAGTCCCTCCCAGATGACCGAGCTCCTCACCCTATCTCTAAGGCTGAGCCCGGCCACCCTGCGGAGGAAACTCATTTTGGCCGCTTGTACTCGCGATCTCGTTCTTTCGGTCATTACCCAAAGCTCATGACCATAGGTGAGGATCGGAACGTAGATCGACCGGAAAATTGAGAGCTTCGCCTTCCGGCTTAGCTCCCTCTTCCCCACAACGGACCGATTCAGCGCCCGCATCACTGCTGATGCCGCCCCAATCCGCCTGTCGATCTCCCGCTCCATTTTTGACACCATATTTGAAAAATTATTCTAATGTTAGCAGGCATTAACATGCAGTTGAATGCTGATATTAAAGCAAGCTACAGCCCATACATTGGTACCTTCAGTGGGAGTCCGATTTGCATGAGAAGCTGCTTAAAAATATTACAGAATAGCTCTTGATGTCTTATAAATAAGTATACATCTATGAACCTCCACTGTGACTACCCTGATAAAGTCTGTCACACTGTTTCATATTTGCCATTTAATCAAACACATGTAAAGATTTTAATGTGAACATCAATGGTTACCAAAAAAAGTAGATCCACCACCCAAACTGTTAAGAGTTTATCTACATTTTGTATAGGAGCAGCTTAATATCAGAGTTTCTATTCCTTTCCTGTCTACAGTCCAGCGTGTTGGTGCTGACAGAGGACAATTTTGATCAGTCAGTGGCCAAGGGCTTCACCTTCATTAAATTCTATGCTCCATGGTAAGCATTTTTTGGAATAAGTGACATTTAAATCACACAGATATTAATATATAAGTTGAATTTAATTGCTCAATCAATGTGCCACAGAGTTGACCTGAATGACTTCTTATATGATTCTTCGAGTGCCTACATAAGAGTTTGAGTTTGATGTTATCCTGCTCTCTAGGTGTGGCCACTGTAAGAACCTCGCTCCGACATGGGAAGATCTTTCCAAGAAAGAGTTTCCCGGCCTCACTGATGTCAAGATAGCCAAAGTGGACTGCACTGTTGAGCGCACACTCTGCAACAAGTACTCTGTAAGTATGTGGATGTCTTACTAAAATGACAGAGAAAAGCAAGACTGCTCTCACCAATGTCCTTGCCCTAAAAATGAAATTAAAATCAGCACCGTGGGATTACTTTGGATATCCCAAAAACTAACCTGGGGTTTTCTTCAAGGACAAATATCCAGTTTTCAAAAAATGTGGACGCAAAGTGGCTGCCAAAGGAAGAAACACTCCAAACTTTATTATATTTTCCCATCTTCAAGAATACCATTGCTCCATGCAGATCAAAGTATGTGTCCCATTTATAACCTTGATTCTCCAACGCAAAAATGTGGGAACGCTAAAATGTTGATCATGAAATGTGCTGCAAAGAAGTCCAAAGAAGAGAAGACATAAAGTTAATGACATGCAGTAGTGCAATATAAATGCATGGGGAGAGAGAAGAAGAGAGAAGTACTAAGTGTGTCATAGGGGTTCCCCCAGCACTCTAGGCCTATAGCAGCACAACTAAGGGTTGAGCCAGCCCTAACTAAAAGCTTTATATAAAGTGGACAATTTTAAGACTAATCCTAACCCATTTATACCGGATGCTGCGCAGCGCAACATTGCCCCTCCTGCTGGTTGCTGCGCAGCGCAACATTGCCCCTCCCGCCGGTTGCTGCGTAGCGCAGCATTGTTGATTCCTCGTCATTTTCATGACGCATGCAGCATATAAATATGTAAAATATGTATAAATATATCATGAAAATGATGAGGAATCAACAATGCTGCGCTACGCAGCAACCGGCGGGAAGGGCAATGTTGCGCTGCGCAGCATCCAGTATGAATGGGTTAAAGGAGGGCACCTACCTCCCAAACCAAACTGGGAGCTGGTTCCACAAGACAGGAACCTGATAGCTGAAGGCTCTGCCTCCCATTCTACTGTTAGAAACTCTAGGCCTGCATTTAGATGGTGTTCTGTTGGGATAGCACGGTCATTGGTCATTAACAATGATAAATGTACAAACACATAAAAATTCATGAGTTCCAGTGAGCCACAGCACCACAAAAACATTTATAGAAGGGTATAAAAGGTGTATAAGCGAGTGGACAGAGCTGTTGGACCAAACTGAACATAGTTTGTTGTGGACGCAGACATGAAGGAGATGATGGCCACACAGAACCACAGTGGGCCCTCCGCCTGCACCACTACGCTGATCACCAAACAGCGATATCACTATTGATCTCGCTCACGCTCTCACTCTCACTCCCTTCTCCTCTCACCCTAGCAGCTCAGTAGGTAGCCCAGGCCACCGGGAATCTTCCTGTGCCTACTGATTAGTCAGTCAGTGCCTGGTATTCCCTGTTGTTTGTTTGCTTAGTTGACTGCTGCTCTGCTCACGTTTTAGAGAATGTAACATTAATGACGTATCTACTGTTAATCAAAGTGTAAATTTTCATGATCCAACACATCCGAGTTTTGCACCAGAACATTTCAAGTGTCACCTTAAATGATAAAATAAAAACTAAAACTACAGTAACAGCATGAGAAGGCATGCTCCATTGCTGTCACTGCTCGGTTCAGTTTGTCATTTGCTAAGTGATAGTAAAACTAGAAAATTCCTGGAGAAATTTTTAATATGCCTGCTGCTTGTAGTGTTGTTTTTGATGGCCTGTTTAAATTTTAGTTTTAGTCTAGTCTTTGTGTCAAGCTGTCATTTTAGTTTTTATTAGTTTTACTCATGTTCATACTCTTTAGTCTAGTCAAGTTTTAGTCGACTAAAAGTCTGAGCATTTTAGTCTTATTTTAGTCAGAATCATCCATGACTATTTTAGTCTAGTTTTAGTCAACGAAAACTGATGACATTTTAGTCTAGTTTTAGTCAATGAAAATTTTATTTTAGTCTCTTTCTAGTAATGCAATTCTATTTAACCCAGTATAGTATAAGTACCTAGTAGTATAGCCAAACCCATTTCACAGTTCAAACAAGGTTATCTTATTATATTATTGTTACCTTATAGACTCAAGAATACATTTCCATTCCAGACACACAAGACGCTCTGATTTGAATTTACAGCATATTTATTTTACCAACCAAACATGTTTTCCTGTGATTTTGTGGCCGCATTTCTCCCCATCTTTTTCCACAACACATTCTGTTTTTTTTTCCACCTCTATGTAATGAAAGTGTGTCCAAAAGTCATTTCGTCTTTTTCTTCCAAAGAAGAACCTCGACTGGCTGCCGGCCATCGGTCCTTTTCTCTGTCGTGTTATGTTTCTGAAATTGTCATTCAACCGCAGCTGCAACTTCTAAATGCCGCCCGCGAGTGGGGATTGAGAAAGTGATGTCGCATGCAACGGCGCAGTGCGACCTGATGAAGTGAGACACAGGAAACAGAAATACTGCAAAATAATAATAACTCGACTAAACGAGTTGAAATGACGTTATAACATTTCGTCTCGTCTCGTTTTAGTCAACGAAAATGAAGAGACATTTTAGCAGTTTTTATTTTGTAAACCACATTTAGTCTCGTTTTTATTCGTCAACAATATTGCATTATATATTTAATTATAGTTATCGTCACATGACCAGCATTTACGTTGCGTCTCGTCTCGTTTTCGTCACGTGATAAAAGTTCGTTGACGAAGATATTTAGTCATAATTTTCGTTGACGAAAGCAACACTAGCTGCTTGTTACGTGTACTTCACTCCTCTCTACAATAAAGCTATACCCCTATATCCCCATATAGATGATAGCTTCTAAGATCATACTTTTATGACCTACCTTACCTCTTACCTTTTTGAGACTCTTATTTTTAAAGTGTCTGTGCTTCTGTGATTGGCAGTGTGAACTGCACTCTTACCATGTTGGGACTTTTATTTTGAAGGTTAATCCAATTTGTAGAGATGGTGTTTGTATGTATATGTATATGTATATATATGTATATGTATATATATATATATATATTAGTGAAAAGACATCAGTAGAAGTAAATCAGTGTAAAAATTTTCGATTTTCTGTGTTACATTTGAAAATGGGGAGAGAGGGGTAAAATATGTTATACGGTTATAATAATATATGATAAAACAATAAGATTAAAGAACATATTTAGGTTACCAGTTTAGCGTTAACGCCATAATTTAGAATTTACTCTTGGTGAAATGGGGTACCAGTCCTCTGGGAGGACAACAATGAATTACTTCATTGATAAATTTATCAATCTCATATCAGAAGTCTTGACTTCTCGATTCAATGGATCTCCAGTCTCTACGTCAAAAGAACACAACAGGACACAACTGGGTATAAATAAAGGAGTTTTTTAACTAAACTACTATCTACAGAGTAAATGCAAGGTGTAATAATCATAAAGATGAAAATAATAATGAAATGAGCAGTGTGATGAGTTGGCAATGGTGGAAAAGAATATGTTACGGCTATACACTATGGCTATACAGCTAATGATACTACGTCGACAAATGAGATTTGATGATTAAATATTACTATATTTCGACATCAACCCAGTCATGAGCAGAGTGTTAAGACTGGCCTACTGTGAGTTGCGCTGTAGCTGAGGATCCTTGGCTGGAACCCAGGTGGCTGTGGTTGCTGCGGTAACCCTGGAGACGCGGGATCTAGGTGGATTCTCCTGGAGGCCATGCCCTGTTATCATAGTGATGGATTCTGCCGGTGTCTCAGCGATTCAGCTCTGGTGGAGTTTGCCAGGAGACTTTCTGTCTCGCGCACTCTTGATTTCTGGTCGGCTTCTCTGCAGGTGGTCGTGCAGATGTGTTATCTGCTGGCGTCTCTTGCGGCTTGATGCGAAATAAATTCTAATGCTATTCACTTTGGCTGGATAACTTTAGAGGAGACTGGCGTTGACCAGATGACTCTAAAGTTGTCAAAAAGCTTCAAAAAGGAAAACTTGATAATAATTAAAAGTTGCAAAATTACTCTGAGGCACTTCTGTTGTTTTGGTTCAGTTGGTCTTGACTTGGCTTATGAAAATAAAAGATCGTGCGTGTAGACAAAATAATGTTAATTGGAGCACATGGCAAAGAAAGAATAAAGGACACAGACAAAACGATAAAGTGCAAAAATGGCTAAGAGCCTTGGCTAAGAGTTTGGAACTACATAGGTACAGAGCGATTGAGCAAGGTTTTTCAGCTTCTAGCTTTCTAGCCTTCTCTAGCTTCTCCCAGTTTCTAGCAATGTGTGAATTGATCACAACTGTTTTATCTCCTGGGAGTGGCGCATGTTTCAGGGGCATAACTCGTCTCGTGTTTCAACTTGGACAAGAGAGTAATTTTCCACGTAACTTTTGAATAGTTCTAGAGTTTACCTATAAACTTGCACATCCGTCTTCCACCATGACCACAAAACATATAAAGCTAATGGCACTAATAATGATAGACAGGAGTAATGCAAGTGTTGATTTCATATTACATCCTTCAAACCTGGAATTAATCATAATACAAGTGGTTAACTGATCAAACAACAATATAAACATTTCCTAAAGCTAATAGTCTATAAATGCGGATTACATAGCAGGTCTTTGACTGTAATAATAATAATATGGACATTCTGGATGTCATGTAGTGTGTGTTACCTTGTGTGAAGGATGCTGATAGTATGGTCACATGAAGGACAGTCTTAAAATCTACATGTTACATTTCAAACATTCTTTGGGATTGAACTATTACATAGAAACATCTCATGAGTTACAGAACAGTTAGATTTAATTATATATTCTTCCTCAGATCTGTGTCTGTGAAGAGTGTTCTGCTGGTCACTACGCAGGATTGGAATGTGGGTTGTAGTTTATGACTCTTATCTGGAGAGGGACAGAGGAAGGGAGGTTGGTGTGTGTGGTGTGTGTGTCCATGCATGGCACAGAGAGGCCAGGATTCACACCTTAGTGATAATCAGTCCTTTTGGTGTTACTTGTCCTATTTTAAAAAAAAAAAAAAAATCAAATGTCATTGACAGAGTCTTATTGTTACAAACTGGAAATTTTGCCTATATTCTTCAGTTGCCTGGTGTCCATTTGTTGATCCTGTGGAGCTGACCCTTTGGCCCATGGTCTGGTTCTGTGTCTCTCTGACATGCTAAAAGCATGGTCTGTTTGTGAGAGAATGGTCCTTTGTCTCTATTTCCTATCAATTTGATAGTTTGACGGTAGGAAGAGTAACAAAGTGTCAGTTTTGGGTCCGTAACTCTGCATGTCCTTACAATGAACTTTAATGGCTTGTGACTGACGCCAGGCCAGGTATGTACGCTACACCAGATCTATCAGTTCCCAGGTGAGAACAGCAACGAAATCAACCAATTAATTGTAGTTAGGCTCTTTGGAGCCTGAGCATACACCTGAACAGTTTAAAGTTTGAATGAAGTCTGTAGCTGAAAGTATGCTGAAGTAGTTAAAGTTCAAAAAGGCTGAAGCTTTCAAGGATTTGAACACGGTCTCCATTAATTTGAATGGCCAAAAAAAGCTTAATATTTCAAAAATTATAAATGATATTAAAAAGTTGAATTTATCCGATAATCTATAGAAAAAGCCGAACATTTTGATAGTTCAACGGTTTTGTAGGTCAAAGTATGAAAGAGTAGTTATGTATAAGAATAATAATTAGAAAATGCATTTCCTACTGAAAATGCGTCTGAATCCTGAGAGCTGAATGAGAGCAACTGCTGAAGCAATGCTAAAGTAGTTCGAGCAATTGCTGAAGTAATGCTAAAGTAGCTCAAGCAATGGCTGAAGACAAAAAGGAGAATCTGTAAGCTAGAGGTTGAATGGTATGAAATGGCTTAAAAAGGCCTAAATTGTTGTTAGAAACAGCACAAAACTTTACAAAAATGTACACATGTACAAAACAGAAAAAATATTTAATTTGAAAGCTAAATGGCCTAAATTGGCCGGAAAAAAAACCTGACAAAGACCAAATGTACAATCAAGACTTGTAATGTCACACCTGAAAGGGATTAATGACACAATGCTAAAATAGTTGGGGAAGCAGGTCATATTAAGTAAAGTACAGTGCTTTGAAAAATTAGAGCTGAAGTCCATTAGCTGCAAAAGTTGAGAACTGAAACATGTTTTTGAAACAGTTAAAAGCCAAATTATTTACTGGCAAAGGTGGAAGTAGCAATAAAATGCCCTAAAAATGTGAAGTAATGATGTTGAAAGATAAACTCCATCCTAAACAGTAGAAACTTTAGTTGAAGTCATCAATAAGCTAAATAATTGCTTAATAGCTGGAAGTGTTGTGAAAAGTTTAAAGTTTGGACAAAGTCTGTAGCTGAAAATATCCTCAAGTAGTTGAATTTCAAGACACTGAAGTTTTGAAGGATTTGAACATCATCTCCATTTACTAACAATGTAAAAAATATTGCAGAAAAAGTTCATTAATTCAAAAATGATGAATATTATCAAAAAGTTGAAAGAGAGGATACATCTTCTGAAGAGGCTGAATGTTTTGATAGTTGAACGGTTTATGTAGCACAAGGTATGAAGGAGTAGTTAGGTGTCACAAAAGAAAAATAAGAAGAATTAAAGCTGCAAGCAGCGATGAACGGGCCCTCACACTCCCATGCAACTCATCATCACCGATCCACATGTTGATCGAGTGAATTCCCTAGTAGGAGGTCGTTAAAGTACGTGACCCCCAAAAGGCAAAAAAGGTGCCAAAATTGCACATTGAATTTTAAATCAAAATGTAATGTTCCACGGATTCCAAACCATTCAGCATAAACTCACCATTTAAGCAGGGATGCATCATGTAGGTGTGCTGCATACTGGAACCAAGTAACCATAAAGTATGTCAGATTTATAACCACTTCCTTTTTCAAAATTCTGCATATTACCATGAGGTGGCACTATGACTATTACCCAAATATGATCATGGATGTGTGTTCAGGGTGGGACTCTTGTCAAACCTATAAGGGTTGGGGGAAGTTTGGAATGAGCGTGATTAGAATTTTCATGGCGAATGAAATTTCACCACGCCTTTGACAAAAATGCAAATGCTCTTCAGGGTAGCATTGCTCCTGTCAGAAGATGAGGATAAACCACCAATGATCTTGAAATTCGAAAAATGCCTCATTGACCTTAAAGCCACTTCCTGGTTCGTAGTTAATTCACTGCATGCTAAGTGAAACGTTAAAATTGCCAATCAAGGATCATCAGCATCTTCAGCAAAATATTTTGTGACCCTTTTTTTGCGTGCCAGGTCAAAAATGTAGGAATAATAAAGAAAATGAAAATCATAATGTCACATGTTGCCATGAGGTTGCGCTATGAGTATTACTAAATATGGACATATAGGTCTGTATGAATGGGCCATGGGGCTGGCGGAGTTATAGCGATTTGAATTTTCATGGCGAAGGATCAAAATTCGCTGCGCCGCCACAGGAAGGCCATTCCAGGAAAAGTCACAGTTTTGACTTGAGTGCTTCATCAAGTTGTTAAGCATTACCTGAGCATGTCTGGGTCAAGATACAAGCAACCAGCTATGGGCAGTATATCAAAGCATAAAACTGGACACTTCCTGTTTCCACAAGGGTGTGCTATGAGTATCGCCGCACACCATGTTGATCGGATGAATTCCCTAGTAGGAGTTCGTTAAAGTACGTGACCCCCCAAAAAAAGGCCCAAAATCCACATGATTCAAATTGCTGGGCTTCCTGTTTGGTTTAGACTATGGCTGCCAGAGACTTTTTTGTAAGTTTGGCCATGATACATATGGGTACCAATTTTCATGCATATAGGTAAAACCACTGGGATGTGGGTCAAAATTATAGGAGCCTCTATTGAGCCATTTTGCCACGCCCATTTGGGAGACCCATAAAATATCGAAACTTTTGCCAGACCGGAGGCATGTACAAATTTTCCTGACTTTTCAAGCATGGGAAAGTCCCCTAAAAGGTGATTTTGGTTCCGGAATAATAATAATAATAAACATTTGAAAAACAATAGTGTCTTCGTACCGGTCGGTGCTCAGGCCCTGATAAAGATTTGGATAACATTAGTGTGAATGCCTCAGCATTCACTAATAAGTATGCAGAATAATAATATATGCCTTCAGTGCTATTCCATTGCAGGTACATAGGAAATAAATATTCCCTCACTAGCCCTTTGACTATGTCTGGTACATTGAAATGCTTCGACACAGCCTACTGTTCTAGGGCTAGAACAAAAGCAGAGGCATTTGCTAGATCTATGAATGCCACTTGTAAGTCTCTTCTTTCTTTTGCTGACAGAGTTTGATGCCAGATTATGCGTGTGTGCTCCAAGCATCCAGAAAAATGCTTGTTTACCTCTAGAGGTAAACACGATTCATTGTGCCTATCTTTATTTGTATTCACTCTCTAGCTCCCTCCTGCTTGTTTTTTCAAGTGCCACTTCTCTCTCTACTAAATAGTGCATTGGTACAGATCCAAAATAAAAACTAGATTAAAATCTGCCCTAGCTCTTTCCTTTTTCTGTTGTTTGTCTGAGTAAGCACATTGAATAATCCCCTGTTGTTTTGTTCTCTCTTTCCAGGTGCGAGGTTACCCCACGTTGATCATCTTCAGGGCGGGGGACCAGGGTGATGAGCATCATGGTGGGAGGGACCTGGAGAGCCTACACAACTTTGTGATGAGGCAGGCGAGAGATGAGCTGTAGAAACAGTAGTCAGTGCCTACAGTGCATAACTGGCCAGTAGGACACCACTCTCTCTCATACACTTGCCAGACCTTTCTTTATCTATCTCCAATCAGGTTCTCTTCAGAAATGAATCAGCCAATGGTAGACTGAAGCAGTCTGTTCTTTTTCCGGTCTTCAAGGATGGAATGATTCAGTAGAGTGTTAGGGATGTCAGTGTATTTCTCATTGTTGCTACCCATCCCCAAATCTCCTAATATGTAGAGTACTATTGTATTGGTTGGGTCTGCAAATGAAGTAATATGTCTGACATCCTCTTTGCAAGCACTGCTAAATGATCAGAACCAGAATTTCTCACATGTAATGGTTATTAAAAAGGTAGCACTGAAGGCGTTGGACTTTTTTTAAATGCAAAATTTTATACATGGGATCTATTGTTAAATCATGAGCCATAAATGTTAGAGTACTGTCACTCTAAACGTAAAAGTTTGCGTCACCCAAATGTGAAGTTGAGTGTTAAGTTTGGGTACCTCATATCCATGCCAGTAATGGCCTATCTGAGTTAACTCTCAGGGAGTGTGCAGGCTAGAGGGAGTTCTGACAGGCTTTATTGTTGTCACAGGAGTCTGACATGGCACAGGGAACTGACTTGATATTTCTCTTCATGACTAAGAGGAAACTAAAGATCAGATCAACTTCTCATGCTCATTGAAATGTAAAGAAAATTGATAAAGATCTTAGTCATGCACCCTACCCCATTTCTGACTCCTGTGGTCTCAGCCACCCCTCTCAGCTCCTCCTAGGATTGAGGCTCTCAGGCCTGGACCATGTTGCTCTATATCTCTATTACTGAACAACTTAAAGGTTACTTCTGCTTCTGTTTTATTTTATTTTTTTGTTTCATCATAAATAGTCATCAGCAGGTCATTTGGAACAGTCACAGCTTTGTGTAAAGTTGTTCCTTAGAAGTGTCCCTTCATGATTGTCAAATACAAAAATCAAAGTACAAAAAGGGTGAATGTAAAGGCATTTATATATTTCTTAGGCCAGGTTCACATACAAAGGTGTTGGGAACCAACAGATGGAACAGGAGGGGACAGTTGGGTCTCTTGGACCTAGTAGTGAGATTTAAGACACAAGTAGCAAGAGTTCATGATCTCATAAGAAGGAGTACTCTGTACTTTGATTGCCACTGAACCTCAGTCATAGCTCTTGGTGACGGCACTGTTCTCCTTGTCATCTTTACAAGGAAAGAAATGGTTTTGTGAAAGCTCTTGCACATGTGAGGTTAGAACTGAAAGAACACTAACTCAAGTTTAGGGTCAAGTGGGTTGGCTAACATATCACCTCTTTGACTGTGATTGTGATTTATTATTAGTCTTAGTATCCTATATACTGTATCATAACCATCAACCCACAAATCCAACTTGTACACAGAGTTAATTTATTCAACAGTCAAACGCCAAAACAATGTAATCTGTCACCACCGTGGTTGTAATATTATTTGCAGTTTTGCCAGTAAAAGTTGAAGTCTTTTTCACCACACTTTTCAGTGATTATTTGATGCAAACTGCCTCCACCTGCAAGGCCATGCTCATTCCAATACAAATGCTCTTTGACCCAGGTTAAGTGAAAATTACTGCACAATGCAGGGTACCATTCATTGTATCATCCATGTAAACAAACAGTCAGAGACACAGCAGTTACTTGTCAGTAATTGTTTTTTTATGGATAGCACATGGTCTAAAGAACTCAAGTGACAGAAGTCTTTTTCCTTGTGAGTCGTGGGTTGTGCACTACCCATGGATTTTGTACAAAAACAACTAAATGATGGCAAGTTGTACCATGAGATTTCATAATAAACTTTTTTTTTTTTTTTCAAAAATAAGTCTTTTCATGTGTTTTTTGCATATCTTTATTAATAAGGTATGTGATTTTTCTTCTTAATAAAAGGTGCAATAAATAAAGTAAAAATGTACAAGTATTTACAAAAAAACAGTCTAAACATGATCACAAATGTAAACAGCAGCTCACCAGAGGTATATTTTGTAATTTCTGATTGGTTAGGCATGTACGGTATTTTGATTCTTACTGGTATTAGTTTTTCATTAAAATATGTAAAAAAAAAAATAAAATAAAAAGTGTGTGTGTGTGTGTGTGTGTGTATGTATGTATATATGTATATGTATATGTGTATATACAGTGCTGCTTGAAAGTATGTGAACCCCTTGAGCAGTTCAGATGTTTCTGTTGTTTACCATGATTTTATTTTATCATCACCAGTTTTTATGTATGAAATGTCAGATATATGTTTCATCAATTGCTTGTACTTTTTTAGTGGAACTTGTTTAAGTAGCCCAAAAACTACATGAAACATGGAATTAGTGCATGTGCAAAAGTAAGTGAATCCCCAGCTGCATTGGTTAAGTCAAGCAGGTAACAGACTCAGGTGAAATACATTTGAGTGCTTAATTAATCATTTCAGTAGACCAATGAACTGAGACATCCTTGGGAAAGGGATTGGCCTGCACTAATTAAAAGAGAGAGGAAACCAACCAAACCAACTTGGTCCCATACACATCAACAATGCCAAGAGGAAAGGAGATATCCGAGGACATGAAGAAGAGGGTAGTGACAGCCCATCAGTCTGGGGAGGGATATAAGACCATCTCCAAAAGATTCCAGCTCAATCCATCGACTGTAAGACAAATAATTTACAGATGGAGGGCCTTCAACATGACAGCAACTCTGCGTAGAAGTGGGCGCCCATCAAAACTATCACCCAGAGCCACCAGAAAAATAATAAGTCAGGTAAAGGCCAACCCACACATCACCTCTACAGAGTGCAACCTTCTCCTGGGTAAGCTCTGGACAAATGTGCATGCGTCTACGATCAGACGAAAATTGAATAGCCATGGCATTCATGGGAGCGGTTGCTAGAAGGAAGCCTCTGCTCTCAAAAAAGAACAAAAGCTGCCCGTTTCAACTTGTGCCAAGAGCATTGGACAAACCAAGGCCTTCTGGGAGTCCACTTCTCTGGACAGATGAATCTTAAAGTAGAGTCATTTGTCACAATCAAAACCGCCATGTTTGAGAAAAAGCCAACACTGCAAATAAGAAAAAACCTCCTCCCTACAGTGAAGCATGGTGTGGTGAAATGTGAAATCTGGGGCGCTTCTCTGCTTCTGGAACTGGGCGACTCCATATTATCCAGGGAACCATGAATGCTCTCAGGCATATCAACAAAATTCTTGACCAGAATCTCCTGCCATCAGTCAAACAGTTGAAGCTGGACGAAAATGGATATGCAACAAGACAATGACCCGAAGCATTCAGCCAAAACTACAAGAGAATGGCTTCAGAGAAAGAGGATTCGTACTCTGGATTGCCCAGTCAAAGTCAACAGATCTAAATCTATTAAATGTTGTGCAGACCTGAAGAAGATGTACATGCCAGATGTCCTTCCAACCTCTCTTCAACTGGCTGAGTTCTGCAAGGAGGAGTGGGCAAAAATGCCCATCAAAGCAGATGCAAAGACTGGTTAGATTACAGAAGATGTTTTTGAAGTAATGGCTGCAAAAGGAGGAGCCACAAGCTTCTAATGGAAGGGTTCACATACTTTTGCACATGTTACATTTCAGTGTTGTGACAATAAACCACATTTGTTGAACTACATAATGGAAAAATATCTCTTTTTGGTGTGTTGTCCAGTATTTGGAAAGTGTGCATTACAAATTAGGATTTGATGTCTTTTAAATACAGGTTCTTTTAATGTTTTTTACAAAAAACAAGACCATGTCTGGAAGTTCACATACTTTCAAGCAGCCACTGTACTATTATGTATATATATATATATATATATGTGTATATATATATATATGTGTGTATACATATATATATATATATGTATATATATATGTGTGTATATATATATATATGTGTATATATATATATGTGTGTGTATATATATGTGTGTATACATATATATATATAATATAAAGCTCACAGTAACATGTTCAATTGGCAGGAACGTTGCCACTGGACAGAAATCTCAACATAACTTTACCCTCTGGGTTGAAAAAGTAAAGGGCTAATTTCAGTAAGATGGCACAAAAACTGTTCTAACACCTGTTTTTGACTTGCTAAATGTTTTTCCACAGTCTCTTGAGTTGTCAGGGGTGGAAGTGTTTGTTAACTTTGTGCAACATGGAAATGGCCATGCGGTGTGTCGGAGGGATAAGGCTGTATTCTTCATGTCTTTGGAGAAAAACATCAATTTAGCCAGATTATGCATCATGTTGAACCAGTCTGGTGAAAAGTAGCTCAGTGTGAGCCTGGCAAATATTGACATGGAGGGAATATTTGGAGAGGTGTGCTACTAAAATTGCATGTGGTCACTTTGGTTCAGTCCATATTATATTTTAGGAACGCAAATATAGCTTGAGAAGAAAATACATCAGGAAATCTGAAACTTCTAACTCCAATGCATAATTCAGTATTAGATTGTTTGGGTTAACATTTGCACCTAAAAGGAAACTGGGCTTGTATTTTCCTATCTACTTCAAGCCATTTATACAGGTTTTGTCATCTGACCAGGTGAAGGCACTGGCTACTTCTGGTTTTCAGTGCTGTGATATCATAGCCAACTACCTGGGGTCATGCATTGTAGAGAAGATGTTCATTAGGAATTATGTGAGCCTCTTCTGAGAGCTGATCCACTGTGTTTTATATATATACATATATATGTGTGTGTGTGTAGGAGCAGGGAAAGAAAGCAGCGCTTGGATTGGTTCAACAATAGTTCAGTTTTGGCCTTGCCCTCTTGGTGAGGGAGAAGGTGCAGTAGCCTCTTAGGCATTCATACACAGAATTCCATAAACACATGTACAGACTTAAACACTCCCTCCCCTCCCCAACACACACACAGTCACTCATTCACTTGCAGACCCATGAAAGAAAAACTCCACTTTAATGCCAGTAGAGAAGGTGATAGACGATTTGGTGACTCAACCTTGCAGTAGGGTGAAGTTGCCTCTAGATGACACCCATATGGTTTCATTTTTGCAATGGTCCCCACTTAGGCCTTTATGGTGGATGGTTATCAGATTGATATTTTAAGATGTCTAAGATTATTTAGAACATGTAAATAATCTTTCAGGGTGGACATTCTTTGCAGGCTGAGAACTGCAAACTGGTGTCTACTTGAGGTCAACCTCACCCAGGAGTCACTGTTCCACTTACAGCCCTTTGCCAACCCATTTATCAGTCAAGCATTACTAGTACTTGATGTTGTCAGTGGCAGCCACAGGCCCGCACCACCATGTTCTTGTATTTCTTAAGTATGACGTTGGAGTTGTCATCGAAGTAGAGCACTGAGATGGCGTGGAGTTTGGTGGGGGCGCAGCATGGTTTCGGTACATTCTCAGGGTTCATCAGGTGCACCTGAAAAACATAAGAAATACTTAAAACCACTTAAGGCATCAGTCTGCATTTAGCATATAGCACTGATTCCCATAAAACCACACAGTACACATTCAAAATGAACTAAATATGCATTATTGCATAAACACAGTAGCCTATTTGTGGATTGGCTGTATTAGAGCACTAGAGTGGAAAGTAGTAATTAAAAAGATAAGCGGTACACTATAAGGTGTCTGCAGCAATTCAGTATCTCACCTTCATTGAGCTGAGGAATTCATAGGAGACAGATTTTTTAAAAAGAATGGTCAAAGTCCAAGCAGCAGAATCTTGACTTTTACTCCCAAGAATGGGTCATGCTCCAAAACCACTGCATTCCTCATAATGCAACAAGCCCAATTTAAGATAACTCTAATGACATCATCAGGATCATTTTCTCAGTCTTTACACAATCCATATAGAGCAATAAAAGACATACAACTTTTTTTTCAAAGTGAAGTAGTACTCTTCATGCTAAGCAGCTGAAATACAGTATATATTCATTGATCTTGAATCCCTTAAAAAGTCCAGACAGACTCTAACACACTACCAAACAAAATAAACGTACTAACAAAGGATACTGGCAGCGAGGTGAGACTTAAACCCACAATAACTTCTCCTGTACTGTGTAAAGAATGTAGTCAGCATGGTAAATTCTTGTAGGTTGGTCTTACCAGTGTCTGTACAATGGCATGGTTGGTGGCATTCATGTGGGCATTAAGGGGAAAGGAACACTCTCCATCACAGTAGTTGGCTGCGTAGCCTTCAGGAGCAATTATCCAGTCCTTAGAGAAACACAGTTAACATAAAAAGTACAGTCACAGTTTATCAAATCGATCAAATCAAGTAAATAAAACACCCTAATACATCAATATCTAGTCTATTAGAGAGGTCTATTCTTTGTTTTGAAATAATAGAATGGTGTCTGGTTTTATAATTCCACCATATTTGAGTGCTTATCTTTGTAAACAACTGGATGAGTGGTGTATATTAATGCCAATATTCATTTTGTAATACAGCCATTGTAGATAGTTATACCTTGAAAATTGGATGCAGCATTGTCCTACAGTTGACTCCTTGACTCCACTTGACTCCTGTAGAATATCTTTCACTTTCACAAATTCTCTGCATGTTTTAAATCTTTCTGACTTGTTTTCAACTAGTGTACCTTCCTGTCCGTCAATAATGTGTCTCCGTCTTTCTCTTCTTACTTATCTGCCTGCTCCCTTCCCATGTGCCCATGAGTGTTTGTGAGAGAGAGAGAGTGAGAATGAGAGAGAGAGTTTGTATGCTGTCTCCGTCTAGATGTCAGTGCTGTGTTAACATCTCACTGTTTGTTTTCTCTTGTTCTCTTCTATTTCTTCCTCTGTTTCACACAAATACACACAAGACTTATGTCTGCTGCCTCAAAGCTACTTTAAGTGACTTTCTCTTCTTTTTCCACCCTTGCTTGTTAGTACCACTTCCACATCAAACAGTGGTGTTTATAATGTGTGTATAAATGATATAGTGGCACTGTCATCAAACTGAAAAAACTGACTCAAAGTAACATTCCGATAGATGTGAGTGTGCAAACTTTGTACATAGTAGACATGTATGTATAGAAAATAACTTGATGATATAAAAAATACACAGTCATCACTGTCATATGCAGATTTACATCCAGTGTCATGTATCTATGGATCATCAACATACCAAATTCCATTACACAAACTCAAATGTTTTTCTTAGGTTGTAATGTTGTTTGAGTAAACATTGATTAGGATATCACAGTGTGAGGATCACTGGTTCAACACGTGTATTAGGACTTGTTTGGCTCAATGGAGTAAGGAAATGTTTGCTACCTGCCAGCCCAGCTCTCGGAAGCTGACATAGAGCTCATGTCTTCTGCATGCTGTTTTCTGATCACTGTTGTTGTAATCTGCAAAAGAAAAACTGAAATCATCAGGAAATTCTATCTTTAAGATGCGCACAGACCTCTTGTCAACCAACATGGCTCAATGTAGCCCTCAATGTATGAATGTGTATCTCTACATGACTGAAGGGACATCAATTAAAACACACACAAATGATGTTTAAAAAATTCCCAATTAAATCCTGTGGTAGTAATGCATTGCACTCAGAATTTTATTTATATATCCCTATTTCACAAATTAAAAAATACACTTAATACTTTTATCAAATTCCTTCAAAGTTCAAGTTCCAGTTGGTTGTTTGTTGGTACTAAACTAAGTGCAAAGTTAATTATAAAACTGTTAATCAAACATTTTAGTACAAAAACCTAATGGAGATTGCCTATTTTTTGTTGCTTTATCTGTCACTTGTCCTTAGGATTATAATATGAGTTTTTAATTCCATGTTTAGCCTTGTAGAGTCACCGCTCAAGTTATTAGGCTACAAAAACTTTATACATTGCAAGAAAAAAATTGAATTACCGCATTGCAGTTGTGTGCCTCCACCACTCTGATAGATTTCAAGTTACATCCCTGTTTATCCAGAAACATTTAAAATATAAACCATTGGTGTGAAATTTTGTCATAATTTCTATGTGAATTCTTGAGTTATGGCTAAAAACGTGTTTTGTGAGGTCACTGTGATTTTGGCCTTTAACCTTTGACCAAAATATAATCGGTTTGTCTTTGAGTCCAATTGAATGCTTGTGCCAAATTTGAAAGGATTCCCTTGAGGAGTTTGCGAGATATTGTGTTCACAAGGACAAAATCATGTTTAGTGAGGTCACTGTGACCTTGGCCTTTGAACTTTAATGACCAAAATTGAATCAGTTCGTTCTTGAGTCCAAGTGAATAATTGTGTAAAATTTGAAGAAATTCCAACAAGGCATTATTGAGATATCGCATTCACAAGAATGGGATGGATGAAAGGACAGGCAGATGGACAATGAAAACATAATGCCTCTGGCCCGGGCTATCACTGATGAGAAGGCATAAAACTGTACATAATAAGAATCAGGACATGTCTGTAATTGTGTTTGTAATACACAACAAGCACATCCTTCCTCTATTGCAGGTTAGTGACAAGAAGCAGAAGATGACTCAGCAGGAATCAATCTGTGACCAACCAACCCACCCAACGAATCAGAATACGGCTACAAACAAACCAACCAATCACAATACAGCTAGAAATCAACAAATTAGAATACAGCTACAAACCAATTTATAACAATCAGAATACAGCTACAAACTTACTAACCAATGAGAATAAAGCTACTAAAAGAACTAAGCAATGAGAATATGGCTACAAATTTACCAATCAGAATACAGCTACAAATTGACCAATGAGAATATAGTTACAAATCGACGAATAAGAATATGGCTACAAACCGACCAATCAGAATAGAGCTACAAACCAACCAATCAGAATAGAACTACAAATCGACCCTTCAGAATACTGCTATAAATCAACCGATCAGAATATGGTTACAAATGAACCAATCAGAATACAGCTACAAATCGACCAATTACAGTACAGCTACAAAACAGCCAATCAGAATATAGCTACAAACCAACCACTCACAATCCAGCTACAAATCAACCAACCAGAATAAATAGAATAAATGAATAGAAATAGAAAGAAACTGTTCGCATTCAATACATAAACAAACAAATAAACAAAAAAACACACAGGCTTATGTCCATGCAAGCAAATCGAATTTCCAGAAGAGTGTGTGTGAGTGTGTGACTGTTAGACTAACTCACCAACAGCAGCCTGGTTTGTCAGTTGGAGCTGGTCACACACACACACACACACACACACACACACGCACACACACACACACAAACACACAAAAATGCCCTGATATTTATTTGTTTAAGGGCCAAATCCTCTTACCCATTCATTAAAATGGGAGAGTTGTAATTAAAGTTCACCAGCACTAGTTGCATTAAGATTTCAAAACAAATTTCATTTTGAACAGAAACACCAATCGCATTGTTTTAGCTGGATTCATCTGAAATATAAAAAGAGGCAGAGACAGGAAAAGCATATTGGTCTTGTCACGTGGAGTCATCTCAGCTTGAAATAAATGAGAAGCGAGGGAGAAAGAAATGGCTCATGGCACTGACACTGCCTGAGTTTGGGCGTCAGTTTCTACCACCTGTGCTAAAAATATGCAGGTGTTCTACAATAATAAGGCACTTTAGGTTTAAGAGCACCTACCTTCTAAACATGTTCTAAAATAATACAAGAAATGTCTACACTTAGTTATATAGCACTCATACGGATTACTGTACAACACGGTATAATGCCAAGTGTTGTCTCCTAATTGAACGAATCAGATACAGATAACATGTGATCAATCTTTTTCCTAAACAAGAGCATGTTTCTTTTTACTGCAGCAACATCTAAACATGTAAAGATGTGTTAATATGATAAGATGGATTAATTCCGATAGTCAGTGACCATTTATTGAACTTGAACTGATGTTTATAGAGAGAGAAAATGACACATTACAGTACTGCAGAATGGTAGGGCTTTCATAGAGTTAATCTATAGAGTTTTATGAGTCTGTACTGGAATATGAACTGTTGGGGTTTTAATAACTTTGGGTTTAGCATCAGTGTGCCGGCAAACATTGTTTCCATATGTAACATAACATGTCCCTTACTATACACACATTCTCACAGACACCCCCTACTTGCTCATCTACGTCTTGCTACAGGCAGGGTTATTAAGTCTGATCATCTCATTTCAATTCTTTCTCCAGATTCCAGTCTGTACAAGCACCTTTTTTGGTATGAACAAGATTGATTGAGACAGAATCATTCCTATAAAAATTCTGTTTAAATAATTTTTTTTGTAGTAATCAAGTAGTCTCCTTACAGTGTTCATTTTGGGTCTTCTCCTACATAACAAACATATAGTAAAAGATTTTTTAATTGTAATAGTCTACTACTGCTAGTTGTCATATGCTTAGGCTGTCTTCTAAATTATTTGTACAAGGTGTTTGGACTGACATAGCCTGTAACATCCGTTAATTACCTGTTCTCCCAACTCAAGTTCACTGTGTGTGTGTGTGTGTGTATGTGTCTATGTGCTTGCTGTGCACACTTACACCATGTGATATCTTGGGATTTAAACAGTGTGTAATTATTGTCCCCGCTCTCTCACAGCAGCAGGTGTGTAAGGTGAGTGAGGTGTAGTGCTTTCACCCTGACCATTCAGGCTAGTCACAAGGTATAGCACAAGGTATAGCATTTGGCAACATATTTCCCGTCTCACAGACACACATCTATACACAACTCATTTTCCTTGCACCTCTTGGCCTTCAAAGCCATCAGCATTTACAATTTGTGGGACTCTTTAAGAGCAACAAAGCTGATATTTACTATGGGCTTTCACTGAGTGTAAAGGCCCAGATTTGTGTTGTCCATGAACCACATCTCCCCTTCCTGCCTGTAAAAATTTAATGCCACACAGTTACCACTGAGCTCCAGCTCCGTTGAGGCCTCCATTAATTTATTTTTGCTTTCCTTGACAGAGCGTGAGGGTGGGAGGGAACTTGAAATACTGAGACTACATATAAGGGTTCTAAATGTATAGTACTATTATGCTAATTAGTTTTTGTTTTCAATATATTTTTTGTCGATTGATGTTTTTTATTCTACGTCATTGTTTCGTCTGACGATGTACACAAAGGAAAATCTCCTAGCTTTAAAGTTGACCAGATATGAAGTTAAACATCCCATACCGGCTGAGCTGAAGAAGCCATACCGTGGATGCAGAGCCCAGGCTAAGCTAAAGGCTAGGAGATGGAGATATAAGCCTTTTCTACCATCAATCCTCATGGGAAATGTCAACTCCCTGGCTAACAAGTGTGATGAACTGGAGGCACTTGTGAAGATACAGCGAGCATATTCTGAATGTAGTCTAACATGTTTCACGGAGACCTGGTAAAACGACAACACTCCCTACCGTTGTGTGGATTTACCTGGCTTCACTGCAGTACGAGGGGACAGAGATGCCGGAGCAAGAGAAAAGAGGTGGAGGACTGGTTCTGCTTGTGAACAATAGATGGTGCAACCCTGTTCACATCACAGTGAAGGACGGGGGGATTTTAACCATGTCACTCTCACCTCTCATGTGACTGGCTTCACTCAGTATGTTGATTGTCCCATAAGGGAAAATAAGACACTAGATCTGTTGTATGCAAATGTCAAGGAGGCCTACACTGCTTCAGCTCTACCACCACTTGGAAGATCGGATAATAATCTGTATTTTCTTGAGCCTTCCTACAAGCCCTGTGTACTGAAGCAGGCTGCAACCGCCCGCTCATTCAGGAACTGGACCCCGGAGACCAGAGAGTGTCTAAAAGACTGTTTTAAGAGCACAGATCGGAATGTCCTGTTGGAGTCACAGGAAAATGATAAAAGCAAGGACCCTGACCTTGATAGAATGGTTGAATGTACCAATGACTACATTAACTTCTGTATGGACACTGTAATCCCAGCAACAACTGTACACTGCTTTCCAAACAACAAACCCTGGATCACCAGTAACATCAAGACCCTCCTCAACCAGAGGCCTTCAGGGATGGAGACAGGGAGAAACTCAGGTCTGTGCAACATGAGCTGAAGAGGACATTAAAGCAGGCGAAGGAGGACTACAAAAAGAAAGTAAGGAAGCTGCAACACGAGAGAGGTGTTGAAGGGGATGAGGACCATCACTGGCTATAAGGACAAGAACAGCCAGGCAACATCAGGTGATGTGGACAAGGCCAATGTGTTCAACCTATTCTACAACAGGTTTGACACAGCCTCACCTGTTCTCTCTCCCACTGCTTCAGGTGCAGCTTCTCCTATGGCATCTCCTCCACAACCTGACACTACAGCTGCAACTCCCTCCACACTGGAGTCAAGTCTCCTGTCCTTTACAGCGGAGGCGGCGAGGCTACGTCTTGGAAAGGCAACAGGCCTGGATGGTGTGTATCCGAGGCTGTTAAAGGACTGTGCAGCCCAGCTAACTGAGCCTCTCCAGAGGATCTTTGACTTAAGCCTTCAAACAGGGAGGGTCCCGGTCCTGTGGAAAACATCATGTCTTGTTTCCGGTACCTAAAGTAGGATGACCGGCTGAGATAAATGACTACAGACCGGTGGACCTCACATCACACATCATGAGGACCCTGGAGCGGCTGCTTCTCCACCTTCTGAGGCCACAGGTTGAACATGCACTAGACCCCCTACAGTTTGCCCACAAAGAACATATTGGAGTGGATGATGCCGTCCTTTACATGCTCCACCGGGCCCATTCTTACTTGGATGAGCCAGGTAGTTACATGAGGATTATATTCTTTGATTTCTCTAGTGCATTTAACACCATCCAACCCCCCATTCTTAAAGACAAGCTGGAAGGGATGGGGGTGGATCCTTGCTTCATGTCCTGGATTGTGGATTACCTGACAAGACGACCACAGTACGTCAGGCTGGGTAACTGTTTCTCAGGGACAGTGATGAGCAGCACTGGGGCTCCACGGGGGACTGTTCTGGCTCCGTTCCTGTTCACCCTGTATACAGCAGACTTTAAATACAACTCTTAGTCCTGCCACATCCAGAAATACTCGGATGACACAGCTATTGTAGCGTGTATCAGGAACGGGCAGGAATCTGACAAGGCCTTCAGTGAATGGAGCGACAACTGCCTCCTTCTGTTCAGTATAACGCTACAGCTAGTGGGAAGCTAGCTTACAATAGCATAAAGACAGGCAACAGGATGATATAACTAGCCCTGCTCTATTCCAAACTCACCTAGCACCTCTAATCCTCACTAACGTATATCTAATTTGTTTTTGAAAACAACACATTATGGTTTTAAGATAAGCTAACCAGCTGGTAGCTGTAGCTTCATTCTTAAATAGACATGAGAGTGGTATCAATCTTCTTATCTCACTCTTATCAAGGTTACTAGCAAGCATCTTTCCTAAAATAACAATTCCTTTAAACATTAGCAACCAAACCATGAACTTGAGTTTCACCCGTTTCTTCCACTACTAGTGGAGAACAGATATTTGAATAGTAAATGGAAAGAAAGCAGGTCAATGAGTACCTTTTACGACATGGTAATGTGAATGGAGCCAGTGGCACTGAGCAGTGAGTTCTACTTGGCCATAAGGGGATATTACCTAACAATGTTTAACCTCAAAGTGTTTCCCTGTGCGTAGACATCCATTCGACCATCCATCCAACCACTTATCCTTATAGGATCGTGGGGGGTTGGAGCCAATCCCAGCTGACATTGGGCAAGGGCAGGGTACACCCCTGGACAGGTCGCCAGTCTATCACAGGGCTGACATATAGAGACACACAACCACTCACACCCACATTCACACTTATGGGCACTTTAGACTTGCCAATTAACCTAATTCACATGTTTTTTGACTGTGGGAGGAAGCTGGAGTACTTGGAGAGAACCCATGCAGGCACAGGAAGAACATGCAAACTCAAACCTTCTCACTGTGAGGCGACAGTGCTAACCACGACATCACTGTGCCGCCCCCATTCGACCATGTAATACTAAAATGCTGCACTAAAACCAATTCACATTGAATTTATTGAGGTGGGACATTGGCTGTCGGTTAAGAGCCTGCCTATAACAGCAGGGAAAACACTACTCATTACTGCACTGTAGCTCTCTAACTATACTAAACTGTATGAGTCTTGGCCTGGTATTAACTCTTCACTACACTACTTGTCATTAAACACCTTAAACACTTTCACCAGCCTCCCTGTTTGGAGGAAGTTTATAAATTATATCTACAATGTCATTGTGAAAATACAAGAATCAAATGGTTGTCAGTCATTACAGCCTGGGTGATCCATGTAGGAAATGTGTATCTGTATGTGTGATATTTGACATTAAGAAGTAATTTCAATCCCTGCAGGCCACAATCTCTCAAACCAGTCCACTGTAAGTCTATAGTTTGCTCTGATAATTTCTGAAATCTCCGAACCAAGTTTTTAGAGCAAAGAAAGAAGAAAAAATTGCAGTAGAAATGACATGAACTCGCTTAGAGGTTTTGGTGGTGACAGAAAACTTGGGTTCCATGTGCCCAATGTTTAGAAAAGCAATTGGCTTCTTCTGGGTCGTCAACCCAGATGAATACATGAACATCACAGTTATCTCTGACGTTTCCCCTCCCACCATCCACTACTTCTGAAGTTTATCTTTCTTCCTGTCTTTCATCACAGCGGTTATTAAACCCTGCGAGTGAGCTCCACTATGTCTAATTACTTCAACAGTAAACAAAAGGAGGTTGGGTGGGGTTACGAGTGAGGAGAATGAGGAGGAGAAGAGAGACAGATGAAAAAACACAGCTGGCCGAGTGCTGTGTTATTATTATTCTTTAAGCGATACTGTTAGCGCAGTCAGTCTTTGAGCTGTGCAGCTAATGACTGGCTAGGCCTAATTACAGGCTGCCTGTGCTGTGCTGTGCTGGGATGTGGTTTTCCTTCCCTGGACGGTTGTTAACTTCCCCCACAGTCAAAGCCCAACCGGGCTCCCATTACCTCCCAAGCCTTCTTTGCCCACAAAACCCTAAATTACCTTTAAAGGTGTTGTACTGCTCTTTTGGCAAGGTATACAGCTGCATTTTGACAAAAATAGCTTTGATGATGTCCTAGAGTGTGAAGATGAGGACAAAATGGCACCAAAGTGATAAAAAAAAAGGTGCAGTAAATGTGGTAGTGGAATGCAGTGGAATGTGGATGGTAGGAAGGTAACACGTTGCTGCCTTCCAGGCCTTAGATGTCATGTTTTTTCTGAGAAAGAATCAGGGTGAAATATCAGTGAAATACTCTTCAGATTATTTTAATTGTTGTGGCCTGAAGTGATGTACTGTAGCTCCATGCTAAACAGAAACTGGGGGATTTTGTCCACAGTTTGTTTCACCCCATGAATGCTCCACAAGACAGATGCTCTCCCCATCCATCCTGTCCACCTCCCTGTCTCTGGAGTAAGTGATGCAGTATTGATACCATATGCCCTCCTGAATTCCTCATGGATCCTCCTATCTCATCCAATCCCAACAGTCCACTGCTGGCTGTGGACACTTGGCTGTTGCAAGGGGGGGGCCTCCCCACTTCCTGTGTAGGATCTAAATATTTACACTCTCCAGCGTCCCGAGTGGCGAGGTGGAAAGGTCTTCATGTTTTGGGTTATATAAAGGCCAGTCCTCCAGGATACATATTTAACAGATTGCCCTCATTAAAACAGATTTTTTAATTCAGATTCACAGTTTTCTCATCTTTCTGAAACACATTAGGACACAAAAGCTGACTACAGTCAACCTACCTTGTGAATTTGCTTGTAAAAGCAGTTGAATAGCAGACTCCAATGTAGCGTTAAACTATTTTCTAAGCTATTAATTATGAATTTATTTACATTTGGCATAAATATTGCCTCATATACTGGAAGAGAGCTGAGATGACCTCCGTTACAGGAATGCTAACCCACATTCTGAGCACATTGTATGCACTGTGCACGTTAGCCCTCTGATTCACAAGTGTACCCCAGTATCACTAAATCTTAAAAACAAAACATCTTCATTTAACTTAATGTAACAAATTATATGTCTTTGTTCTCTGTCATGTCAGCGAAAAGCTTTTATCTAACACCATTACTGAGAAAAATCCCTGCAGGAATTCAATTTACAATCTCTTGTGTTAACAAGACCACAGTGTAATCTACTGAGAAAGACATTGAAAATGTTCTGAACAATCAGAAAATAGAGTCAACAAATCTCAGCAAAGGATTTTCAGAGAGTAGCAATAAAGACAAAACCAACTCATCCTACAAATATGTCTGTGTGCCATACAGATGGTAGAGCCATTATACACAGTAGCAGAAGAAGCAAAGTAAATAATTTCTCAGGTAGCCAGCCAAGCTGGGCCATTTGTGGCTGTTTGTCAGTGTACTAAGATGTGCTTAGGTATCAGAGGACAAAAAGAGAGACACCTACGACCCAGATTTCGCTAAGTTTTTGGGGGTGTAGACTTTAGCCTCTTGGTCTCACCAACAGCTTCAGTTAGCAGCAATGTGGCTAATGTTGAGCGAGTCTCATCCTACTTGAAATGACTCTAGCACTTAATTTTTCACAAGTCTGACATAAATCTAGAAAACAGGTGTGCCGAACTAAAGCTGCTCCTGGGCCAAACAATTTTGGCTGCCTGAGGGTTAACAGATCACAACACACACAACCTTATGGGGTGTTTAAAAACAGCAATACTATGAAGACTATAGTATGATGTAAACTTTTCTGAACTCACATTGACCTATCTTTCTATTTGTGGAATCAAGTTAACCAAGATTTTAGGCACACATTTCTGACATAAACCCATGGTAGACTTATACAAGTATTTTCTGAGCAAATCAGTTTAAGTTAATTTAAGTTATAAGCTATAGTATTTGTTATGATCCTACAAACTGATATCTGTATCTCTTCAATACCAGCACAGGAAGTAGTTTTTGTAGAGACATGGAAAGCTCACCTTTTTATAAACTACAACAGTGATTTTTCATTAAACCTAACTTAGTGTTTTATTTGCCTTACCTTAGCCACACTTTATTTGCCACAAGCACAAGCACACGCACAAGCCTTTCCCTGACCTCAACCATACAGCCGTTGCCAAACAAAGATAATATAGAAAGAATTTTTTAAATGTTAGTAGTGAACTTGAGAAAACTTTGATTATATTAATTCTTATAAATATCACCAATATTAAAATTAGAGTTGGTTGACTGTTGGGAAAATATTATTTACTGCTCCACACAGGGCAGCTTAATATTAACATGATGCTTCATCTGTCAAATTAGCAAGTGATCAAGCGGATATTAACAGCAGGCTTCCCTGTCCTGAATTGTGCAGCAGGTGAAAGGTAAACGGATTAGGGTTTGATTTAATTTGAAAAGCTTACAGAGCTCCTTTCTCAGCAATACTCTCACTTGAACACCACCAATCTGACTCATATATTCAAGCTTTCTAGTCTTTCTTTACAGTCTTTTTATCTTAAATTTGAAGCCAACCCCAATTCAACTCTCAATCTCTTCCATAAGTAAAACATTTTATATGTTGTCATGAAAAAAACTATGTTCCCTGCTCAAGATACAGGTTTTGGGATACACAACAATACACTTAATCATTTTGGACAAACAACAGTAAAAACTGATTTTAGACATCATCCCTGTGCTAAGATTTGTGTCTGATGGGGGTTGATTAGAGAGATCCAGCTGAAACCAGGTCCAATTCATAGTCTCAAAGATGACCACTTCAACCAGGCTTCAAACAAATGCTACCCATCCACTGATCTGTAGTGAGGTCAGGCTGAGGTCAGTTTTGTGTCTGATTGTGTTCATGGTTGCACTGTGTGATGAGGGTGGTTAAAGTTGACTGACCTGCTACGCCCAGCCCCATGGAGCCCTCCTGTGGTTGTGTGGATCGGTTGCGATTCTGCTGGCGACGTTTGCCACCAGTGGAGCGGGCAGTGCGGATGTATACTTCACTGATTCTGAAGAATGCGACCATAAAAGGCTGCTTCTCCAGTGCACCGTCACGTCCTACTAGGCCTGCCTCCTTGACACTGATGCTTTGTCCTGTTTGAGAGGGTACAGCACCTTAAAACTACACAAAAATGTATATATATATATATATATATACTGTATATAAAAGTGTATAGCCATTAGCAGCAATACGGAGGTTCTAACCCTTTTGCCCTCAAAAGAAGGAAGCACCTCAACGATAAACCAAAATAAACCCAAGAGCAGCAATGAGCACACCAATTTTGGTAAAATTCTGTCGGACGGATTTTCAGATACACTTTCTTGGCATTTGTGGCACCATACATATGTTATTATTTCCGTTACCGCTGCTGGTCTCCATGCTGACTTGCAGACCCAAGTTGTGCACCGGACTCAACAACCACAGGTTGCTAGTGGCGGTGATGTCAAACTCCAGCCAGCCCTCCTCAGCTGCCCACAGTCTGCGAGACTCCAACAGGAACAGGTCCGCCTCTCTGGGAGAACATGGTATACAAAATAAAATTGCTTGGATTAAAAATAATAAATTAAGTGTGTTTTTAGTGATTTAAAATTTTCTCAGAAGAACTAATCTGACTGATGAAATAATATCATTATAAATATCAAACTGAGTAGGACTTGTTAGCCAAAGAAATTTTGTGGACTAGATCTTGTAATGTAAGACAGAAATTTAATTAAAAATATGGAAAGAGAAATTAGCAAATATATCAAGCCTAGCACCATAGGGCTAACTGGAAAAGATGCACTCGAACCACTCCAAGCTAACTAATTTATCTAGTTAGCTGAGGCAACCCAGAGAGCAAAGTAATATGTCAATGCCAAATTTTAGCATTTTAGGTTAGAACATTTTCAAAAGATACATGAAGACAGAATCAATGAAACAGAGAGAGAGGTATGTTAAATAAATTACAATAATCTGTGTAAATGAAATAAGGTTGTAAAAAGGCGGAGCATTTGAAACAGGAAGGAAAAGACCCACATAACAGCAGTATAACCGCAAAGTTGCCTACTTTATGTGGATAAGTTAAGTGACCTTTAATTCCAACAAAGCCATTACAGTAGTAAAAACTGCCTCAGGTCAGTCAGACCCTCTTCCATAGCCTACATCAAAGCCAATCATCCAGGTGTTCAGAGAATGCCCCTGCAGCAGCAGCCTGTCTTTATTGGTCACTAATTAGAGTGTTTCTGATGGCTTCCATATGAGCCTCAACACCATGTATTTATACACACACACACACACACACACACACACACACACACACACAGCTCAACTGACAAAGGATGGAAGGGGTCCACAAGAGAGCTGTCAGGGCAAAGGCTACGGAGAGCTTCTTATTGACTGACTTAAATGAACTGGATTAACAAGGTCTTTTTGCAATAATAAATCTCCTGTGTAAGTCTTGTGGTTACTGTGTGTGGTAACAACTTTTTAAGTATTGAAAAGGCATATTTGTAAGATTGTTACAGTGATATGTACAGTAAGTCAGACATCTGGACAGACAGGCTCCAGAAGTTTGCCATACAAGAAAGAGACTCTAAGTTTTTACTTACGTCAGGCTTGCCGCATTTTGTATTTTCTCACATTTCTTGGCTGCTGTTCACGAAACCACCCCAATCAAATGAAAAGTGCATAGGGTGTCAGGCTTATTAAGTGCTCTACCATTTCTGCTTAGAGTCAGAGAGCAAGGTTTTCACAGGAAGGAGGGGCATGAGTAAATTAATAGGCTCCCCACTGAGTGGGCAATTACCAAAGAGACAGACGTGCAAAATGCGGAAAATGGGAAAAACAACAACAAAGACTTTATAGTATTTCCTCGTATAAACTGCCAAACCTCAGTGAAAGTGTTACTTTCACCTGTCAGGTTTTACCTGCCGGGTTCAATCATATATGGTTGTTAAGTTTGAGTTCTATGATACACCTTCTGGTGCAACCTGGACACATCATCAGTGACGATCCTGGGGTCATGGGGTGAATGGGTCTTATCATCAGAAACCCTCACCTGGGCGACCCAGCCAGGGGTGATCAAGCTTGGCTTGTGTCCAGGTAGCGCACTATGCCATGCATTGTCCCTCTTAATCCAGAGCCAACGGAAAGCCCTTTCAGCAGCTTCCAAGCTGTTTTTGATGGCTCTACGTTTTTGAAGTCCGCAGACCCCCACGAGTCCCAGGACCCAGTGTAGGGATTGCCCTGCGAAGCCCCTGCAGCCAACTTCGACTTGCTAACAGCGGGCCTTCCACCCATTCCTCTGACACTGAACTACCAGAGATGCATATCTGGCTCTCCTCCTCTCCTGTGCCTCCTCCATCCGATCTCCCAGGGGTAACATAACTCTAGGAACACCACCTGCTTGGTTGCTTCAGACATCAAAACCATGTCTGGCCTGAGTGCGGTGGCTGGGATGGTGTCCAGGAATTTCAGTTGTTTCCCAAGATCATAGGAGCTGCCAGTCTCTTGCTGTTGAGAGCAGCCCACCCTGGGTCTTTGGTTGGGGCCGAGGTTTCTCCCCAGCACACACAAAAACAATGGAGCACTTTGCTGGGAGTTGCCACTTGCTGGAGCTTATGCCAGTGCAGCTGGTGTTCGCTACTGCCATGAGAGAACTTGGCCATGGCACCAACGATTCCTCCCCTCTCCCAAGGACTTAGGGCAGCAGCTCAGTATGTGCTCTAATGATCCCCTCTCCTGGCAGAGTTTGCAAGTGGGTGAGTCCACCAGGCCCCAGGTGAACAGGTTCAAGGGGCTTGGGAGGAAGTTGTACACTGACTGGACCAAGAATTAAATTGGTGTGGTCCGCCTTCTGCCCAAGTGATTTTTCGGTCAGTTGTATGCTCCCACTTGGTCCAGGCCCCCTGCTTGCCCATGCCCACCATTCTGCTGAGGCGAACTTCCTCCACCTCTGCACATACCCCCTCCTGGATTAGCTTTCACCTCTCCTTTCCTCTGGCTTTACCGTAGCAAGGTGTAGAATTTCTCCCAAGCCTGACCTGCCCAGTTGCCACCGTGCCCACCAGGGTGTTGTGCCCCAGCCCTGCCTTAGCTGGACTGCCTCCTGGGCGCGCCACCTACTTCCTGGTCTGACCTCAACACCTGCTGAAGAGACCTTAGTCACAGCTGACTCTCGATAGAGCATGACTTCTCTGGCTCTGGATACCATGAACTCCTCTGCCAGACTGCTGAAAGGAAGCTGCAGCTTGGTGTTGTGCTCGTAAAGGATGATGCTGCTAAGGCTCCGCGACAGGCCCAGCCACCTGCGTAGTCTTGTCTTTCCTTGTAGGCTTGTCTTCCTCTCAAATCTCTCCACGGTGGTGATTGGAACTTCGTAGATCAGCAGTGGCTAGAGGAGTCGGGGCAGGATGCCATGTTGATATATCCAGGCCTTGAATTTTCTGGGAAGCCCTGACCAATCCATGGTGGAAAGCCATTTATCGCAGTCCTCACTGCTAGCCTAGCGTGCTGCTGTGTCCTTTATGTCACTAGTGAAGAGCTTACAAAAGCTCTTGACTGGCTTTTCTGTTACTGATTGAATTTTGGTGCCTCCCAGAGAGAAGAGGAAATGAAGCCAGTAAGTAGCTCTTGGTAGACGGACAGACAGACGGAATAATATACTTTGCTAACATCTGAGGTTCTCCAAGAGTGGATCAGCTTTAGCCTCGGACAGCAGTCTGAGAACATTTGGTTGTAGAGACCCCGCCTAAAGGTGTTTTTGTTTCTTGATGCACAAAATAATATTATTAATCCAGTGCAATAGCTCTCTATATATCAACAGCTTTTCAGTAGAGAGTTGCATTGGTGTATATCCATTAATAAACAAAATGTACTGGACTATATAAGCTGTTGAAAATGTACTGTATGTCCGAAATTCTCTTCATATTAGTGTTTCTCACTGGTCAAGCTTGATAAAACACAAAAGATTTTGAAGCTGTGCTATTTCTGTAAGATGTGGTTTTGCTTGATTTTATATTATAAACATGGCAAGAGCAGTGTCAGAGTCTGTGTAACACACAGGGAGAATGATAGAGAGATGGAGAGTAACACAGGATGATGCAATTTAAAAAAAAATCATAATCCTAACCTTTTTGTTTGCAGAAAAAGCCAACTGAGCATTATATGGCATATTTTTTGTTGCCTTGTAGATTCCCAGTACAACCACAGTGTAACCCCTCAGCAAATCTACTGGACCCACTCAAAGTTGAATTAATGCATGCATGTTGTATGGCCCAGCATTGTTAAAAGCCACAAAAATTCTCAAGATTTCACTGTTTCCAGTGATACCAAATGTGTCTGGCTCAAATACAGGGAAAATGTGTATGTATAAAGTGATATACATGAAAACCAAAACTGCAAACATTTGGGATGATAAAACTTTTATTGTATGTTACTGTACTGTACTACATGGGAACCAGCCAACATTTTGTTTAAAAAGATAAAAACTGAAACAGTTTTCTTAAACTATTATCTGGCACATACACTGATTTGGCTAATCCAGTATGAAACATTTAAATCAGTTTACGTTTACAATTACGTGAAAAATGACTAGGAGATGAGGAAAAATTTATATAAACTTAAGGCTTGTAGCATTTCTTTTCTTTTTCCCTACTTTCCCTGCAAAAAGTATTTGAAAATGTGCACTTTATGTTATTTGAAAGTATACGGTTATGTGTTATTGAAAGATGTCTTTCTATATTTTATAGTGGAGTCTTGAGGGATGTAGGACTGCCCAATATTTGACATAACAGATAATATAAACTAACTGCATAAAAGAATCTGGAAAATTTCCATTTCACTTGATGATAAAAATCATGGTATAAGGTTTAATGATTTAACTCAATGCAAGTAATGTAAGTATTGATTAGCTTCAATGAAGTAGTGGAACGAGCAGCTACAGTACATTATATATATATATATATATATATATATATATATACATACAAATGTAACCAAAAATAATAATTAAGGAAAAAGATTTAAGGGGAAATCAGGATATAGCAGAGGTCAATGAGGGAAGTGAGAGTCCCACCCTGCATTTCTCAGTTGTTTAAAAGCTTATCACTATGTGTGTGTTACCTGTCAGAGTGCTCCTTGACCACTTGGTAGACTTTGAGTAAGAAAGTGTCATTGTGGAAGGTGTGGCTCACACACTCCTTGTAGAGACGAAACTCAGCTGCAGTGACGGCCTCACCCTTGGGGATCTGTGAGAGGTTGAACTTAAACTCCTTGTGGTGACGCTGCTGTGGAAAGAGCTCGCTGTCGTACTCCACTGTGGCATGGAAACACACACAAACAAATAGCGTCACAACATTATCCACAAAAAGAAAGAGACAGGGAAAGATAATACAGAGAGACAAGTGAAAAAATTGTTATTTACTGTCTTAATCAAGTGGAATGCTTTTCTACTCCTTACTGTTCCTCAAAAGAAACCATCATTGGGTTGGATTTGAATTTGCACTGCAAATTAATTAAATTTAACTTACCTTTTTTGAGCTTTATAATGCTTTTTTGTCTCACATTCATAATGTATTTTCTAATGAAACCACATATTTATGACCAGGGTTTCAGTGTAAATATACAGTAGTGATTGATGAGTGGATGACCTTTTCACAGAAACTGCATTGAGGTCAACCATAGAAGCTTCTAAAGGGTAATTTGACATGGGGTTGTGTGAGGTACTCATGAATAGTCGGTACATTACCCACAGTAGATTCTGTTCAGTGCGCTCCCAGTTAGGAAAGCTGACTGGCAGCACCTGGCAGAGTGGCAGAGCTATGTGACAGGAGGCTGTCCGTGAACCATCTTGGAGTCTTTCTCCTTCCTACCTGCAGGCCTGAAGCCCCCATAGCCACGTGTTTGTTTAGAAAGTGGCAGGTGAATTAACCAATCACATTTGATTTATCGTGAGTGAGACCAAACATCATTACCGTAGGCCTTTCTGAAGACTGAAGGCCAGAGGTACAGTGGCAAGACAAAGTAAGTAAACCCTTTGGAATTACCTCCATTTATGTATAAATTTGTCCTTAAATATGGTCAGATCATCCATGTTACAATTATGAACAAGCACAATCTATTTTAAATAATAACATACAAATCATCATTCTTGTGCATCTGCTGATGTTAACTGATTGTGAGGCCTCACAAAAAAAGAGATAGACTTATGATCAAGAATTGTTGAAAGAGTTTAGATCTTCATCAGTCCACAGTCAGACCATCTGTCTATAAATGGAGATAGTTCTTTTTCTCCCTAGAAGTGGAGGTCCAGCTAAGATGACTCCAAAAGCTCAACACAAATGATTAGTAATGTTAACAAAGAAGTTCAGAGTAAGAGCTAAAGACTTAAAGGAATCGTTGGAGGTGGTTCACATCTCTGTTCATGAATCTACCACACACACATCGTGGTGCAGGTTCGATGGTGCATGGTGTCCTGCCATGGACACCGCAGAGGAAGCTGTAGCTCTCCAAAAAAAACATTGTTGCACCCCTAAAGTTTGTCAAAGAGCACCTTTACACTCCACAGTGATACTGGGAAAAAGTTTTATGGACTGATAAAACTAAGGCTGAATTGTTTGGGAATGTGTGTGGTGTAAAGGGTACTGCATACTACATCCCAACATCATCATCCAAAACGTGAAGTAGGGTGGAGGGAGCATCATGAATTGGGGCTGATTTGCTTCCTCTGGACATGGACAGATCCACATCATCGAGGGGAAAATTAATTCTCAAGTTTATCCAGGGGAGGAATATGAAACCAATATTTTTACTTTATTTTAACAGATATTACAGCCCAAACCTGAGGTAACAAGAATTTAATTTTGTACCTGAGCCAGGCTTGTTAAAACCTTCTGGTCATTTTATGATGTGGGGACCAACCCAAAACGGAAAATTTCAGAGGTGCATAAATGCTGAACCTAATTAACAAACTGAGCTCAGAAGGCAGGGAGGGAGGAAATGAAATTCTGGCTTCCATACACTTCTAAGTGAAGGATCTCAGTTCTCAGCCAGTTCTGTCTCTCCGTTCTTCAAACACTTTCCACTGAAGCAAAGGAAACCTCTAGAGAATGAAACATCAGCATCACTGGTGACTTCTATCAGATGTGACAGTGACTTTTTCATCATCTTTCTCCACAAGCTGCCAACACACACACAAGCATAGACACAGATGTCACAGTAACTGTGTGTGATATCGGGTCTGGTCTTGTGTTGAAGGGTAGATCAGCCAAGCTCCTGTGAGTGTGTGTGTGGAGGCCCTCAGCATAGGTCAAGGTATTCTCAATGTCTTTACAACATGCCCTTCAACACCCCTGGGCTTAAAGACCAACAGCTATTTAGGAATCTACAGACAGAGGCAAAAAACTGATAAACTTGCAGTAGGCGGTGACAAAGTCAGGAGGAGTTCCACCCAGGTTGCTGTGCATTCGGAAAGTATTTAGATCCCTTTCAAATTTGTTATACTTCAGCTTTAAAAAAATATATATATATATTTCTCTCATCAACCTACACTCAATACCCCATTATGACAAAGTAATAATAGGAAAAACCGAATTACCATACTTGAAATTTAGCTCAGGTGCATCCCACTTCATCATCTTTGAGATGTATCTACACTTTGATTGGACTGCACCTATGTTAAATTCAATTTATTAATTTATTTTCATATAAGAACAACCTATGAGGTTGAAGGAACTGCTTGCAGAGCTTAGAGACAGGAGGCACAAATCTGGTGATGGCTACAAAAATCTCTGTTCTATGAATTGTCAGCTGTGAGACCTTATATTGGTTAGTGCCTTTCCAAATCATGTCCACTGAATTGAATTTACCACACTGCAATTAAATTATAGAAACATGTCAAACATGATCAACACTTGAGGCAGACACATGAGCTACATTTCAATAGAAAAGGATCTGAATATTTAAGTCAATTAGTCAGTTTTTCCTTTTTAATAAATTTGCAAAAATTCTGTTTTCCCTTTTTTATTATGTGGTATTGAGTGTAGATTGGTGATTTATTTTTGATTTTTGCATATGGCTGCAACATAACAAAATGTGAAAAAAAAATTGAAGGGGTCTGAACACTTTCTGACTGCAGTGTATGTTGAATATACAAATTATCCCCCCTTTGCTTTATAGATAAATGTCAATTAAGCTTAAATTACAAGTTTTGTTGCATATTCGTAGTAGTGCTTTAAAAAATGTGAAACTACTGTACATATGGTGTATGGTGTAACATACACACATGTAACAGTGTTCATGTTCAATTCAATTAATTGTATAGTGTTAATATTTATTGACTGCCAACAAAAGTTTACAACACATTTTATGCCAGGTTTACTGATATTTAGCCAAGTAGGAGATACTTCCCGAAATTCCCAAAAGCTCTGACTCAACCAAGGCTGACATTGAAAGTTTTTCTTCCTCACTAGGCTGCTCATTAGGCTACTGTCTGTATAATATTATATAAATGCAGCCAGTGCATTCTCTGATTTCTTTACAGCCATTTTTTAAACTTTGTGTCGTCTTGGACTGTCACTCACACATACATGATCTGGGAGTTGTCCAGTATACCCACAGTCTTCCAGTAACCAGCTCGTATGAAGCAGCAAGGTTGTTAACAGCTTGGCCCTAGAATTCAACTGGAAAAGTCTTATACTTTGCATTGCCTGAAAAATGTTGCAAAATTTAATAAAATCATACAAGAGGAATGAAAAAGATTCTGGCTAAAGGGAAAAACTAGACAGAAACACTTGAAACGTAAAAAATAATCATTTCATTAAGTTAACAAAGCATAACGCAAGTGTCTTTGCGACCTGCATAACATCCAATAAACTAATCACAGTGCCTTCTCCAATTCCTTTTAAAAGCTAAGGGGGCTTGCACCTTGGCGTATTGCTATTATAACACTGCAGTGTTTCAGTCAGTTGATTATATATTGTGACTCAACAGTGAGTGCAGTCCTGGCACAGGCACACAGAACTGCGCCGAACCATGCACTTAATAATCAGTCTGTTCAAGTTCAAATGAATCATTTTTTTCTAATATCAGAGAAGGGAGTAATTTTGAGCAATGAAGACAAACAAAACTATGAAATATGAAGACAGCTATTCATATTCATATACGTATCATATCTAAGGATTTGGATTTTAATGATTCAGGGAGGAATTCATTCAAAGTGATTCTACAGGTGGGAAATAAGTGATTTTGATGTGGTGCAAACAGTGCGCAATGGAAACTGTGGGAAAAGGGTGTGTGTTATATGTGTGTGAATACTGCAGGTTTAATTTGTGACTCTGTTTTATTACCACAATCCCACATCGTTTTTCACCATTTCATGAGGAAATACACAAAAACATGATAAAACAGAACGGCTCTCAGTAGAGCACATAACCCCTGCCAAGGCCAAACAGTCCTACACAGCTGACACATTTTAACTTCATCAAAATTGTACATTGTATCGCCTGCGATTTGGATATTACTACCATCACCTCATCAATTCCAGTAGCTGCTGCAGTATTTAAGACCGGTTCATCTCTCCAGTCTTCACCAGATCACTGAAGATACAGCCAAATTCCTTGGTTTTTGGCCATGCTCCATGAACCCTGTCTTTGCCCGTGCCTCAGGTTTATTCCAGCTGCCTGCTACATCCAGCTTTGTTCTCCTTGTCTTGCAAGTTTGAATTGCTGTCTGCCTGATCTCCTCTCCCATCTCCTGTCTGCCTGACCTGTCCTGTCTCATCATCTCCATACTCCACCACTCCAACCACCCAGTCCTTGCCATTCTTTCCTGCTAGGGCTATCTCCAGTCTGCCAGGCCCGCCTGTTTTTTGGGTCCAAAATTGAACTGACAAACAGATACAGGTAAAATCAGAACCTCCTTGGCGGAGGTAATCACAAAGTCAATTTTCATTTAAACAGTCCACTATTTACACTTTCATTCTCAATCCCTTGAACACATATACAAACACACAGAGGCAGCCAAAGTTAACCAGAAAACCTGACAATAGTGGGGAAATTCTCTGATGATCTAAGAAGAAGCAGACAGATACAAGACTCAGAAAGAGAAAGAAAAGGAAGGCAGTGAGTAAGGAGAGGGGAGTAAATGTTTGTTCTTGTGAAAGAATAAATTCTGTTGCTTTGGACTCTGACCATCTCCAGTGACTTCTTTTTGTAATCTTTTTTGACTCCAGTAAAAGTGCATTTTTTGTTGAAAGTTAAGTGTTGGTGAAGAGGTCTAGACTTAGACTCTGGCCCGGACCTGGACTTTTTCCTCCAACAGTATGCAATATTTGCCAGGACTTTGCTCTTTGTTTTCACCTGTTTCCTTTGTAGACACTCTGTTAGAGTGTTCTGGTTGCTGAATCTTGAAAATGAAATGCCCCATAGTTTGCTGGTCAGAGAAACATGAACATACCACAGTTGTGGCTGTTGCTTGCCATCGACCGTGGTTGTCTTGTCCATAGTTCGATGTTTCAATTTTGCGGTTATTGCAAGAGCCTTAGAGAACAGTAGTGAAAGATTAAGAATTAAGCCTAAGAAATGAAAAAAATTGATTGAGCAATGATTCTGTGATATAATTTTTTTAATTAGATAAATTCGATAAATTTGATGGAACGGGAAAACACGAAAAAAGCATAATCTGTATGTCAATTTAATTTTTTTATGTCGATTAAAATGACACCAGAGAAGAAGATAACAGGGGGAGAAGAGGATGAGATGACAAAACCCGATGAAGAAAGACAAAGTCAGTTGTCACAGAAGATAGAGAGACCACATTTCTGGGATGCAATGAGAGGAGGAGAGATGGAGGCAGTTAGTGACACAAATAAAGTGACATGGACGATTTGCATCTGGATCTGTGATAGCAAGCCACCTACGCACCCATAATCCTGCTCAACACCCACTGCTACGATTATTATAATAAGTATCTTTATTAGGGGTATCCCCCTATTGTAATTGTTGTTTTTGTTCTCGTTATTTATTAGTGTTTGTTTGTGTTTGTTATTAGGGGTCCTAGCAGTGAATGTTGCTGGATCCCTACGGTTTTTGTTCTCGTTATTATGGGTCCCAGCAGCAAACATGGTCCCAGCAGCAAATGCTGAACAACACAGCACAGGAAGCAACAACATAAGTATGGATTTTATATAACATCCTTCAAAACTTGGAATTAATCATAATACAAGTGGTTAACTGATTAAACAACATAATAAACATTCCCTAAAGCCAATAGTAAATAAATGTCGATTACACAGCAGTTCTTTGACCATATTAATTGCCAATAATTAAGACATTGTGGATGTCTGTAATGTCTGTTGTGTGAAGGTATTCAAGATATTGTCTTGAAACATATATGTTGTATTTCAGCCTAGAGGATTCTAGAGGATAGACTGGGAATTGACTTATTACATAGAAACATCACATAGGTTGCAGAATAGTAAGATTTTAAATTTTTATATTCTTCCTCAGATCTGTGTCTGTGAAGAGTGTTCTGCTGGTCACTACTCAGGATTGGGATGTGGGTTGTAGTTTATGAATCTGTTATCTACAGAGGGACAGAGGAAGAGAAGTGTGTGTGTATTGATGCATGGGACAGAGAGTCCAGGATTCAGACATTCGTGATAATCACTCCTTTTGATGTTACTTTTTCTGTATAAGAAACAATATAATATCAATGGACAGAGTCTTATTGTTACAAACTGAGAGATTTTACCTATGCTCTCCAGTTTGCCTGGTGTCCATTTGTTGATCCTCTGGAGCTGACCCTTTGACTCATGGCCTGGTTGGGCATCTCTAAGACATGCCAATCCCTCATCTCGTGCAACTCTCTGCTGAAGCTCAACTCTCGGTTCTCTGCATCCTCCCTTGTATTCAGTGTCTGCGCTCGTAGGGTGGGGTTCTCCTCCTCCAGCTCACATACAGCATGTGTCAGCTGTCTAAGTCTCCTCTGGGTCTCCTTTAGCTCTTTGGTGGTGTCCTGGTTGATCCTACTCAGCTCTGCTATGGCCTCCTGGCTGCCTTGCTTTAGCTGTTGGAGCTCATGTCTTAGCTGATGGGAGGTATCAGACTCAGCTAGCTTGGCCAAAGTGAGCTCTTTGAACTCACTGAGGGAGGAGGAATAGGCTCTCTCTCTCAGTTTTTGGAGGAGTTTGGGGGGTGTTGGATGAGTGGGGCCAGACTAACTGGTTGTTAGTTTCTACTGGAGAGGCCTTGCGGTGGTTGGACTTGTATGTGGTCTGTGGTTAGTGGTCAGTGGTTTAGCTCACACTCCGGATGCCATCCAACCAATCCCTCAGAAAGACAGCTGATAAACGGCTGCTTTCTTGCAACACAACCACAGAGGAAAATAACCAAAAACCAAAACAACCACCTCCCCTTGCAAAAATATTTTTTTGCCCTTCATCAACACCCAGAGTACTCTAAGTAAATGTGTCATCAGATAATATCTGTCAATTTCAAAGAGGTTAAAGTGGTGGTTATTGAGGGCTTTTAGCCGCCGAGCTAGATGAGTAATTAACTTTTCCACTGTGGTGTTGAATTTTGTCATGTGCAGGGAACCACCAGAATATGTTTGAGGCCACAATATTCTAGAATTAGGATTCCAAATCAAAACTTCCTGTTCTTTGAATGTATCTGATTGATAAGATTTTTTTCAGCATTACTGTTGCAGACTCTTTTATTGCTTTCATTGGCCCAATGCACATTACAGAGAACAGGGCACCTGTAACCCAGATAACAGTCTTAAGAGAGCTCATATTAGATCTGCCAGTAAGCTTTCGGTAAGTACCAGTTTGATGACAGAGGGAGAGATCTGGTTAATAGTGCCAAGTTAAACAGGATTTTTTTCATCCTCCTACAGTTGCAGACAGGTACAATTGCAAAAGAGAATATATACATATATATATATATAACTCATGTTAGAGAACCACTTGATTATTTTCGATAATATTTCTTGTGTTTATTTGTATCCAGTGTTTAATGTTCATGCAGACTACAACACTGTTAGAGATTTTACCTGCCCTGAGTGTGTTCACAAGCTTAATAAAGAGAGACGTGATTTGAAAAGACACTTTGAAGCAATTATTTGACTTTAAATTTTAAGTTGCAAAGACTATGTTTATTCAACATATTAAAACATATTGTTTTATAGCAAGACTGTCAAGGAATAATTTATCGACTCAAAGTTTAGGGGAAAATATAAATCACTGTAGTACTTTTTGTTAGCAGTTAATTTGTCAGTAGCATATACTGTAGCATGTTTTATATATGTACTGCAGTTTACAGTACAAATCTGCAAATGTAGCTCCAGTGAAAAAAGGGGAAATAAACAGTAATAAAACTGCTAATCCTTCATCAGTATTTTACTGTAAAAGTAGAAAATAACTTTAAATATATAACATTTATATTAACTTTTAAATATTTTTTAAAAAAAGATAGCAAACTATAAATGTCGGCAACAGCAAGGTACTGTTCATTTTAGAGTAAAATAAGGCAACCCTGCTTCTAGTTGTTTAGTGTTTTTTTAACGGCGAAATATTTAACAGTGCACACATGAATTTTAATATTGTTCAATTGCACAACCAGGTAAAATGGGGGTGCCTATTTAAAAGCTGATATCAAAAAGACTAAACACCACAGCCACACAAAAAGAATAAAATAAAACTAATCCTCCATTGTCTCACTGCTAACTGGTTTACTGTCCTTGTAGCAGGCATTTTATTGTTTCCATCAATGTATCCTGTAAGAAATAGGATAATTGCAGTCCTTTTCAAGAAAGGAACCACTGACCTACCATGGGAACAAGAATCCAGTGTATTTGAAAAAACAAGAATTTGAGTTTTTCTCTGCTGTACAACAAACATTCCAGTATCTTCTCAAAAAGCCCTCTTTGTGGTGGTTTTACATTTGCAGCATGCCAAAACTGAATCCCAAAGGCAAAGAATTAAATCTGTAATCTACTATTTCTATAATAAACTATAATAATGCATCTCAGTGAATGAGAGGCCATAAGAGGGAGACAAAATGAAAGCAAATGAGGGAAAGTAAAGAGCATGAGAAAGCTGATGTTTTCACAAACACTCCTCAATTCAAGTTTTGCAGAACCTGTCAGTATTGTCAAGACTTTACAGATGGCTAAACCAATAGAAACATGTTCCCGAAGTCCAAGGCATGAGAAGAATCCATCTGTGTTTATGTAATTCCAGTCCATAATCTGTCTGGTTTTTCTCTCAGACTTGATGGTTTCTGAGGATAGGTCAGATATATATGTCTTCCATTCATCTTTATTCCACCCGAAGTAACATCTAATTAAGTTGGGCCTGACAGATTGACTTTCTTTGGAAATTTTAGCAGCTAACTGAATCACAACTCTTCACCGATTGCCACTATTTCATTAAGAAAGAAAAACATCTGGAATTATTCATGCTGTAAACAATAGTCTTTCCTAAAATGCTCAGGCCAGATTTTATGTTTCAAACCCTTTGGCACTGATGCAGTGTGGAAAGATTACATACGGGTACAGCAGTTGAAGGTTACAGTACTCATACACACACACTGCAGTGGTGTGAGCTACCTGTGGTGTTGTCACCATGCTTGGCTACCACCAGGAGCTGTTTCTGCCTTCTACTGAGTGTTCGGGCTCTTTGTAGTCAGGCAGCTGGCAGGGAAACTCCTGGGGTCGAGGTATGGATGAAGGGGCTTGTAGTACGCTGGGATATATCATTAGCACTGAGCAAGGGTGAAAGTGTGTGCCTTTGGAGACTCATCCTCTGCTGTGATCTTCTCTCCTGACCAAGCATCAAAGCCGACACACTGAGCGCCACAGGACCAGCCAAGGGCCAAGCAACACTGTATGTCTGATGAATGTAGGCACACAAACACACTGTCAGCTCCCATTAGCAAACAGAAAGAAGCCTACAGCTCCACTCCAGGCGATCAGCTGGAATCAATAAAGTGATTTCAGGACTTTACTGATTGCTGTTAGGTGTTCCTGACATAAAACAAGATCAACCAAGAAATTTGCAAAGATAGCAATATTTCAAGTAAAAATAACAAAATGTCGGTTTGCTACAAAGACTGTTTTAACCTACAGATGCCTCATGAAAGCTTTTAAATTTACTGTTCATAACAGAAGGTGCACATGAAGTGATGTTTTATGTTTCCAGCAGGTTTGTTTGGGTAAAAATTAGAAGATCCCGGTAGTCAGCATGAGCAGTAACTAAGAAAGAGCACCACATAATAGCAATAAAAACATTAGCGCTTGTAATCTCTAGCAGATACAGCACTGAAACATTAGACATAAGACATCTTTCCTGTGACCTCAATGCAACTTCAGTCTGATTAGTTGAGTAGAGGTGAGCTGGGGCCTTTCTGTGTGTAATTTGAATGTTCTCCCCATGTCTGTGTGGGTTTTCTCCAGGTACCCCGGCTTCCTCCCTCAGTCCAAAGACATGCAGGTTAGTTTAATTGGCGACTCTAAAGACCTGCTCAGACCTGGTATTAAAATCCATCTCGGGTGATCTGATCACAATTGGACAGCTCTGGTACAGGTGTGAACGCATCCAAGATGCATTTAGGATGCATTTGCGATCCCATCACTCAGACCACATTCTGAGGTGGTCTGCGCCACATGGGGCCACATTCTTTTCTCAGTATGTATTCATATGTGTCCTCGACCACAGTGAAGGACTCAATTGACGTTAGTTACACCACAGTTTCATAATTAACCAAAAAATATTTTTCTATTTGGCTAAAACCTTATTTCATTGTAGAGCTGTGAGCAGCACATTGACTTGCTCATTGACAACGGACCTTTCTGACGGATTGGCTGAAAGCAACAATGCATATGTTTGTTCTCATATAAAGCAGGGAAGTGAGATGTGATCTTAAGTGGTCATTTGAGACCCATACGACGCATTTTAAAGCCAGCTGTGAACTGACATACTTAAAGCTGACCACATCAGATCCCTGAAGACGCATCATAATGCCAGATCTGAACAGGGCCTAAATTGCCCATAAGTGTGAATGTGAGCATTAATGGTTGTTTGTGTCTGTATGTCAGCCCCGTGATAGACTGGCGACCCGCCCTAGCCCAATGTCAGCTGGTATTGGCTCCAACCCCTCCCAGACAATACTGATGCACAGCTCAAAACTTTTACTTCACAAATCAGGATTGGTAAACTAATACAGGACTTCCTGGGATCCTATAATTCAAGCTGTATTTTATCCTGTTGCGAACACACACACACACGCACACACACACACACAGAAACAAACATTCATCAATGGCCTGGATATCCAGGCTGCTCTTCTTCAATTACCTCCCACAGGTTACAATACATAATGACCTCACTGGACAGACATCCCCAGGAACAAAAGCCCCATTGAACCATACAGTATAATCACATTTTTCTACATCCTTCAGAACAATTTGGGTTTTTCAAAATACTTATCCAAAACCATGACACATAAGGCATACTGTCCCAGATACACAAGCACACACAAACTAATACACATCCAAAGAGGTAGAGTATTTCATTTTTGTTACCACCTCCCACAGCTCTTTCACCACCGAGCTGCATTCCAGACAAGATGATAAAATGAGGTCTGGATACACTTCTATCTTTTGTCATTTTGAGATTTTCAGCTAGTGTGCAATGTGTGTGTGTGCGTGTGTCTAACCCTGAGGACAGGCAGATAATGTGCTGTAATTGTGCCTTTGCTAACAGATAGATAACCAAGGTATGGCTGCTGTATTGTGTAGTATCAGTATTTTCCATCGATGGAGTGACAGCTGAGTGGGAGCAGTCATCAGTTCTCTGTTGAGTCTACAGTTGGCCTCCAGGTAAGCGAGATTTGTCATACCTGTGTGTCAAGAGGAGATTTTATTCTGTAGACCAGTTAGTCTGACTCACCAGCTTTAGGCTGCAGGTATAAGCCTGCCATTGGCGGCTTGTCTCACTCATTTTCCTTCCCTTTTGCTTCCAGCCTGTTACTGTTTTCAAAATCCCTTTTGTTATAGGGAAGCAATAACAACCTCCAATCTAGCAGCCTACACGCTGAAAATTGCTAATTTTGGTGAAGATCTGGATCATACACTCACACAGTCGACACAAGTCTTTTACTCCCCACCTCCCCATGTACAAATGTTCCACCAAAATGTTCCACTATTTTGCGTGGGCACTGTAGCTGCATCATGGGCTTAACGCCACCAGACAATGGTGATTCATTAAAAGAAATACAAACAAGCCAGAGCATTTTATCCCTATAGCAGAATAATAATAGGTGCAGCCAGACCTATCTGATAATATAAAAACTCTTTAAAATAATGAATTCTCTGGTAAGGATGGGTTTCTGGGAGAGTTTTACAAAGTTTTCTCAGAAGAGATCACAACAATATTATCTAAAGTCTTTACCTATGCTCTATCATCAGGTAGCCCCCCAAAAAGTTGATCAGAAGCCATCATCTTGGTCTTACATAAGGAAGGAAAAGATTTAAATTCATGTGAGGGACCTGTTAGCTTACTTTGTCATAACTTACATGTTGACATAGAGAATGGAGAGATGTATAAATTAATCAAACAGGTTTTATTTCTGGTAGGACATGTGGAATAAAAACAAACAATAAATATTATATGATGCACTAAAAAATGATATCCAGCCAACCATGAAGCTCAGTTTACAAACACAAAAGACATTAGAAGGGGTAAAATGGAATTTCCTGTACCATACATTAGTGGCTTTTGGGTTTCACTCAACTTTCATAGAACAGACTATAAAAACCCTGAATCAAAGATCAATGTTAATGATTGTTGCTCAGATTTTTTCTACCACAAAAGAGGAGTCAAGACAAGACAAATTATGGGAATAAGGGGGGATCAAATATCGGGATATTTGACCAGTGAAGCTCAATCAGTAGCTATCTTTTCAGCAGAACTAAAGGGAAGGTTTATTTTCAATGGACTAATAAAGGGTTTACATACTTGTGCATTATTATTACTTCTATCATGCCACAGTTATTTGAAGTAAATTATGGAAAACAGAGATGAAGGAGGATTTGGATAGATGACCTCTGACTCTGATGGGAAAATGGAAACAGTAAGAATGAACATATTACCAATATTATTGATTTTGTTCCAGTCAGTATTTATTGTGAATCCTAGGTCTACTTTTAAAATATTAGACAAAATCATATCAAAATCCCATGGCAAAATAAGAGAGCCAGAATTATATATGACCTTTCCTTGCCCAAAAGAGAAGGGAGGGTTGAATTTAACCAATTCAAAAAATTACTACCAGGCAGCACAACTTAGAACTATAATTATGTGGATAACTAAAGAGAAGGATGTGGTGTGGGTGGGAATGGACTAAACATCATGTCAAAATGTATCATTGGAATCACTCCCATTCTTGACTGAAACAGCACAGAAGAAACTGAAGATGGGTAATAACTGGATCAGGGGAATGATGAAAAAATAGTGGTATGAAAGAAATGAAAAAAAAGGACAAAAAATGGGTTAAGTGTTCAACAGACAAATCACGACAAATCATAAAATTTGGCATTTGTTTTGTGCTTTGATTATTAAAATGTCAAAATCTCATTTTATCTCATCAACTTCATCTTGGATTTTTCTGATTTACAACTTGCAGTTGCATGTTCAACCTTTAAACCCATGTCTATAATCAATGTTTACATGGAATTTGTGTCTGTTGGAACAATTACAGATCTAAAAGGACATCACTGGCCAGTTGTCATTTCCCCTAAAGCCTGAGTAAAAACAAGAACACCAATTCGAACCAATAAATTGTCAACAATAGACAATGCAATATATTTTTCACATTTAAAAGGGCATTACATAAAATAATGACAGAATAATAATTTCCACTTCATGAGAGGTTAATAAAAATGTAATTTTAGAGTTCAACAGCTGTCACAACAGCCTCTGGTCAGGCTAATGGTGGCATACACTTCAATTTAAATCAGTGGTCATTGCACAGGAATTGGTCCTGTGGATGGAAGAGCCATGATGACCTCTCAAATCCTCCGTGGAGAACAGAGCACATCTTAAAACTGCACAAATCGAAGTTCAGTGAAAAATATATATATAGACAATTATTTCTACTTTTATAATCCTTCACCACCAGACAAAAATTAAGATTCAGCTCTCTCATTTTGGTCACAGCATGGTGAGTACATTTAATTAAAAAAATATATAAAACTGAATGGACTCATGTGTGAGTTGGTCAGATTGTTAGGATTTTACTATCCTTTGGTTGCCAAATGTAGGGTAACAGATTGACCCAAAACACAAAATATTTTAAGTCAATATTTATTAGGTAAGTCAATGAACATGACATATGGTCTGATTTTATTTATGCTGTCAATGAATGGATGATGGTCATCAAGGATCTCCTTTTATTGGCCTGTCAGGCTTGTTGGAAACCATCTGAGGACTAATTCCACAGGGATGTGTGTCATCCTAGGTTATACATTGTTTGCTAATTCATTATTTTTGGGATGATCATATTGATTTATTCAAATGATGCTCTGGCAACAAATGGCAACAGTCTTCATAGCTCGTAGTTTTTTTGCAGTATATTAGTTTTTTTTTTTTATTTACATTTTTATTCTAAGTTGTTGTTTCGTCTGACGATGGATAAAATAATGTACATGAGGGAAGAACTTCTTGCTTTAAAGTGTACCAGAAATGGATCCAAACATTCCGTACCGACTGAGCTGAAGAAGCCGCACCACGGCTGCAGAGCCAAGGCTAAGCTAAAGGCTAGGAAATGGAGATATATGCCTTTTCTACCATCGAACCTCATGGGAAATGTCAGCTCCCTGGCTAACAAGTCTGATGAACTGGAGGCACTTGTGAAGAACCAGTGGACACATTGTCAGTGTAGTCTCATGTGTTTCACATAGACCTGGTTAAACGACAACACTCCTGACCATTGTGTGGATTTACCCGGCTTCACCAGTGGACAGAGATGCCAGATCAAGTGGAAAGAGCAATAGATGGTGCAATCCCAGTCATATCACAGTGAAGGAGAAGATCTGCTGTTTGGATATTGATCTGTTCACAGTTGGTCTTAGACCTTACTATGTACCAAGCGCGTCTCTCACATCATTGTCATTGATGTTTACATTTAACCGCGAGCGGAGCCTGTAGTCACATGATGTCACTCACAAGACTGTTTGCGAGAGTACAGACCCGGCATCTTGATGCACTTATTGTAATATTGCGGGATTTTAACCATGTCGCTCTCACCTCTCACCTGACTGGCCTCGCTCAGTATGTTTAATGTCCCACAAGGGAAAATAAGACACTTGATCTGTTGAATTCAAACGTCAAGGAGGCTTACACTGCATCAGATCTACCACCACTTGGCAGATCAGATTATAATCTGGTTTTTCTTCAGCCTTCCTACAAACTCTGTGTACTGAGGCAGTCTGCAACCACCTGCTCATTCTGGAACTGGACCTTGGAGGCCAGTGAGTCTCTGAAGGACTGCATTGAGTGCACAGATTGGAATGTACTGTTGGAGTCAGCCAGGCAACATCAGGTGATGTGGACAAGGACAATGAGTTCAACCTGTTCTACAATAGGTTTGACACAGCCTCACCTGTTCTCTCTCCCACCGCTTCAGCTGCAGCTTCTCCTATGGCAACTCCTTCACAACCTGACATTGCAGCTGCAACTCCCTCCACAATAGGGTCAAGTCTCCTGTCCTTTATAGTGGAGGAGGTGAGGGCGGAGCTCAAGAGGCTGCATCCTGGAAAAGCAACAGGCCCGGATAGTGTGTGTCCGAGGCTGTTAAAGGTTTGTGCAGCCAAGCTGGCTGAGCCCCTCCAGAGGATCTTCCACAACATTCTTTCAGGCCAGAAAAGCAGTTATAGCTGCAACCAACATCTAATCTCACTGCACTGCAGAACAGAGCTGCCATCAGGCCGTATATCACCTCAGCCAAAGGAAGTGGATCATGAACTTGTCATGGTTTGCCATGGCAGACACTTTCTGTTTGAGTTTGTTTGGATTTTGTCCCTTCCTGTTTTATTTTGTAGTTGATTTCCTTGTGTGTCAATGTTTTTACTTCCTGTTGTTATCTCCTGTAATTGTCCTCACTTTTACTCAGCCCCAGAACTCCCAGGTTGTGCCTCAGCCTCGATCCTTCCAGCCAGCGCCCCCATCAAACGTCAGGTCCCTTTGCACGCTAGCGGGTTGCTGGCTGACCCTTTCAAGGGAACTCATCTGGCTATTTTTGGTGTCCACAGAAGGTGAGGACATCATGGCTCCCGTCCCCACATGGAAACTCAGCCTCAGCCCCAGCCCCAAGTTCGTGGCTTCCAGCCCAAGCCCCAGTCCCAGGTCTCCAGTTTCCAGCCCAAGCCCCAGTCCCAGGTCCACAGCTTCGAGCCCAAGCCCCGACTACCCCACTACACAGAACCTCTGCTCTCCTGTGACCAGGAGCCCTCGCCAACCACCCTGGCTGACGCATCAGCTGTTCCAGTGTCGGGGGTCCCAGTCGACTCCTCCATTGTTCCTGAGTTAGTGGTTCTTGACAACATCTCACCTGCTCCCCATGTCCTGTCGGCAGTCCGGCCGAATCCTGTTCCTAGTGTCCTGTCGGCAGCCCAGCTGACTCCTGATTCTGGTTCGAAGTCAGTGGACTGGCCGACTCCTGATTCCCAGTTGGCGGTCCGGCCGAATCCTGCTCCTAGTGTCCTGATGGCGGGCTGGCTGAATACTGCTCCTTGTGTCCTGTTGGCGGCCCAGCTGACTCCTGATTCTGGTTCCCAGTCAGTGATCCGGCTGACTACAGTTCCTGATTCCCAGTCGGTGGCCCAGCCGAATCCTGTTCATCCTGTCATGTCGGCGGTCCAGCTGATTCCTGATTCTGGCTTCCAGTCAGTGGTCCGGCTCGACCTCCGAAGAGACCCCGTCTTCGCCACTGTCCTCCTGCTCGCCCTCCAGAGGGGCTCAGCCTGAGACGTTGGCCTCCTGCTTGCCACGCCCTTGCATCCCTCCTCCGGACCTCCTCCTCCCGCCCGACTTAGTGTTTCTGTTTTTTAAGGGTTGTCTGGAATCCAACCCTTAAGGGGGAGGGGGGGTACTGTCATGGTTTGCTATGGCAGACACTTTCTGTTTGAGTTTGTTTGGATTTTGTCACTTGCTGTTTTATTTTGTAGTTGGTTTCCTTGTGTGTCAATGTTTTTACTTCCTGTCTTGGTCCTGTTTCTCTGTGTGATGATTGTCTGCTCCACTCTAATGTGTTTCACCTGTGTTCAATCACCCTTGCCTCCCTTGCATCTTATAGTCTCTGTGCTCCCCTTTGTCTGTGTCGGTTCGTCTGTTCATGTCTGGTTTGTCATGTCGCCTGTTGTTATCTCCTGTAATTGTCCTAGGTTTTACCTGCTGCTGTGGTCCCCTGTGTTTCCCTGTGCTTCAGCATGTTCAGTTTGTTCCTTGTTTGTAAGTTGGCACATTTTTGTTATTAAAACATTTTTGCACTTCATTCCCCTGTGTTGGCTGCATTTGGGTCCAGCCTTACCCGCACCATGACAGAACTGGACTGTCTGTCTATCTATCTATCTATCTATCAAAATTATCTTATTTCAGTATGGGGAGCCCAATTGTTCACAAAACATGGTTCTTTAAATCTACAATAACCTTTAACTTTCAGTTAGCTTCTTATTATTTTACAAATTCAGGCTTTGTACCTGTTACCATCCTACCACCAGCGGGTGGGCTCCTCAAGCTTTGCTTTAACTTTGTTGATGGTTTTCATGAAGCATGTCTGGTATGAATTTTAACAAAAGCAGCATGCACAGCATTGTAATCATACAAGAACACATTGATGGTTTTTCCTGAAGACTCTTTCTATGTTGGCTTTAATCAACAACATAAATAATAGAAATGTTTAAATGTTGCTGTCCTTGAACATTTACAATGAAGGATCTATTTACATGTCCACCAGCACAGGCAGTAAAGAGGTACGCTACAGTGATCTGTTAATGCCTGCTTTTGTGCAGCAGGTGTGCATGTGAGTGTGTGTATACGTGTGTGTCTGGGATCGGCCAGTCTGGTCCCACATTTACAGGAGGAAGCCAGTGTCAGGGCCAGGAGATGGATCTCTCCTGAGGGATCCAATAAATAAGGAAAAAATATCTTTCAAAAAGGAAACGCAGCTGTTTCCAAAGGAGAAGTCAAAATATTGGTGGTTTTGCATTCCACAGCCGCAACGTAGAAGGCCAGCTCATTCTGCGATGCTTTGTGGGCCTCTGTCTTACCTCCCTATTACTCCTTACCTCCTACCTTCTACCTCCCCCTTTTGTGCATCTCCACACACCTTTTCTGTCAGCCTTTCTTTCCCCTTCACTCTTTTTGTCATGTAGACAGTTGAGCCTCAAATGCATACCACAGACTTTCTGAAGGGGATTCCCTTCAGAAAGTCTATGGTGACCACAATGCATTTCAGTGGCTTAGAGTGAGAGCATATGATCCAGTTGATCCCAGCTTCAATATCTCCCCTGGGCTGACATACATGTTAGACCAACTGCTTACACACAGTATAGCTCCAACAAAAGTGGCAGAAACCAGATAGCTGGATATTCAAAAAGGAGGTGATCCTTGAGGCAACTCAAAAGAAAAATAATCATTGTATCTAATAATACACCTGTCCATGGTGTCAACACAATACTGGTGAGATCAAAGTGTAGATAAATTTCACTTTCTTCATGTTATTTGAGTTTTCAGTAAAAGTCCTCAAGTCCAGCCCTCTTTTTCTTTCTCAACCCAACCAGTCAAAGCAGATGGCTGCTGACCAAACCGGTTCTGTTCAAGGTTTCAATCTGTTAAAAGGGAGCTTTTCCTTGCCACTTTCAAGTGGATGCTCACTGGTATCCGGTCTGAGCTCTGCCTCATGAGCTGGACATCATAAATGCTGGATCTTCGGTTGTCTATTAATTTATAAGATATCATAAATTAAGAAAATATTATTATTAAAAATATTAATATCAAATAACTTTAAAATGAATTAAAGTACTCGGGGGCACCAGCCTAAACTAATAGGCAAAACAGTCAATATTGTTTCAGTTTCAAATTATTACTATTAATCTGGAATTCTGATTAATAATTACCTAAATGACTATAACCAAATTACCAGATATATAAGTTAAATTGAAGGATTGGAATTCTACTAAGTAGAGGCTGGCAATGTTCATGCTTGTGCAACATTAAACACACCAGTGGTTATACTTAAAGACATTTATTTACAATGGACAGAGTAAAAACACAATGTCTAATCTAGTATATACAGGTGTGTGTTTGTGTGTGTGTGTGTGTGTGTGTGTGTGTGTGTGTATGGGGGTGTATCTGTGGGGACAAAGACAAAGGCAAGATGGCCGATTCAAAGTAGTCACTGTGACCACATGATCTGAACAAAGAAAACTATACAAGATGGCAGTAAACAAAGAAACTACTCAAAATGGCGGCTGAGACCACCTAATGTGTGGGGGAACTCAGATGTACTACAGGTATGTGTGTGAACATACAAGTACCCAATTAACTGTATGACTGACCGCAACCTAAGCAAACATTTCAACAACAAGACATTAATCAACATGTACATTAACAAAGTTAAGACTTCTGCTGCTTAGCTATGCTGTGCTATGCTATGCTAGGAGAGGTTAGGCCCAGTCAGTTAACGTTACCCGGTCCTTGGAACAAAACAAAGAGGTACTTTCCAGTGTTGTTGTTAAATCCAGTGAGTTGGGTGGCTTCCTGTTGGAGTAAAGTCTTGTCTGGCTGTGCCACTGTTATCTCCTTTGTTCTACTCACAGACTTAGCTGGTCCATGCTAACTCTGCTTTGACTCCTGTTGCTTGGAAAATCAGCTGGCTGGCCTTGTGTTATAGCTGCTGATTCTGATGAGAACTTGGTTTACTCTCAGTTAATCCGAAGCAGGTCACTGCTGTTGAGGAAAAGAGTGTTTGCAGGCTGCTGTGAGCAGTCCGGCAAGAGAGCTGGTTTCTCAGGTAGCAGGGCTGACCTGGGCTGGGGCCTTGTTGCCCTTTGAAGAGCAGAGAGGGGAGAACAGTGAGGAACTGTGGTGAAGTGAGTTCCTTTGTCTGTGGCGCAAAGAAACATCTGGTCTCTTGAATGAGTCCCAACACTGGGAAATGCTGGGTCTCTGCAAATAAAATTATAAAGAGTGACCTGCTCTATATGAAAAGTACCCTGAGATACTCTATGTTATGATTTGGCACTATATAAGTAAATTGATTTGATTTGACTCAGTTCGCCTACAAAGAACATATTGGAGTGGATGATCCTTTACATGCTCCACCGAGCCCATTCTTACTTGGATGAGCCAGGTAGGATGAGGATTATGTTCTTTGATTTCTCAAGTGCATTAACACCATCCAACCCCCCATTCTTAAAGACAAGCTGGAAGGGATGGGGGTGGATCCCTGCTTCACGTTCTGGATTGTGGATTACCTGACAAGACGACCACAATATATCAGGCTGGGTAACTGTGTCTCAGGGACAGTGATGAGCAGCACTGGGGCACCACAGGGGACTGTTCTGGCTCCGTTCCTGTTCACCCTGTATATGGCGGACTTTAAATACAATTCTGAGTCCTTCCACATCAAGAAATACTCAGATGACACAACTATTGTGGTGCGTATCAGGAACAGGCAGGAAGAGGAGTACAGGGATCTGACGATGGCCTTCAGTGAATGGAGCGACAAGAACTGCCTCCTTCTGAACACCTCCAAGACCAAGGAGATGGTCATGGACTTTCGGAGGTCTAGGCTCAACCTTCAGCCAGTCAACATTCAAGGGAAGGACATTGAGGTGGTGCACACTTATAAATACCTAGGTGTGCACCTGGACAGTAAACTGGACTGGTCCCTGAACACGGATGCCATCTACCTGAAGGGGCAGAGCTGGCTCTTTTTCCTCAGGAGGCTCAGGTCCTTTGATGTCTGCGGTGAAATGCACATGTTTTATCAGTCAGTGGTGGCCAGTGTACTTTTTTATGCTGCAGTCTGCTGGGGCAGCAGCATGTCTGACATGAACACAAAGAGACTGGACAAGCTGGTAAAAAAGGCTGGGTCTGTGCTTGGCAGGAGTCTGGACTCACTCAGGACTGTTGTGGAGAGACACATGCAATGTAAGATGGAGGCCATCTTGGAAAATACCAACCACCCTCTCCACAACATTCTGGCAGGACAGAGAAGCAGCTACAGGTGCAGCAAACTACTCATCTCCCTGCGCTGCAGAACAGAGAGGTTCAAGAGATCCTTTGTTCGTACCGCCATCAGGCTATACAACACCTCAGCCAAAGGAAGTGGACTAATCTAATTATTATTGTTTATTTATTATCAGCTGTTATTATTATTATTATTATTATTACTATTATTATTATTATCAACAATGAGCTAATGGACACATGAATTTCCCCTAGGGGATAAAAAAATCTATCTATCTATCTATCTATCTATCCATCCATCCATCCATCCATCCATCCATCCATCCATCCATCCATCCATCCATCCATCCATCTACCATCCATCAATCGAATTGCCTTTCAAAATGATCTTATTTCAGTATGGGGAGCCCAATTGTTCACAAAACATGGTTCTCTAAATCTACAATAACCCTTAACTTTCAGTTAGCTTCTTATTCTTTTAGAAATAAGAAGCATTGTAATTTTAACAAAAGCAACATGCACAACATTGTAATCATACAAGAACACATTGATGAAAGTTTTTACTAAAGACTCTTTCTATGTTGGCTTTAATCAACAACATAAATAATAGAAATGTTTAAATGTTGCTGTCCTTGAACATTTACAATGAAGGATCTAAAGATAGATATTAGAGTTTGTGCTTTTCTAATGTGTCCATTGTACTTAACAACTTTAAAAACACTGAAAATATTAATTCACCAAAGTGACCTGTTAGATTCATCATGAGGCATATGGTAGATTTGGAAAAACATACTCAGTACAATTTAATCACAGTATTTATTAAAAACCTTTTCAATGACAATAACTAAGTAATGAATAAAACTAATGTACATTAGCTGTACTATACTAAAATTTGCTTCAAAATCTCAGCAGTCAATTTTCAGTTCACACTAACGAGTGTGCAAGGCGAATACATACGTCTATGAGGTAACAGCAGCACACATCTATTAAGAGTCTCGTTTTGCTCCAGGTTGCATTTCTGGTTTGTCAGTTCTAGCTGTTTCCTACTGAACACTGTTTTGATGTTAAATTGGTAAATACTTTCACCTGTGAAGGTGGTGACTGTGCTAGAGCTGATCCATCAATGTATTCCAATTTAATATTCATGAATTCTGTTATGACTATCAGACAACTATCAACTAACTATCAACAACAGCAGAAATGGAGTTAAGGGCAAGAAACTGAACCTGTGAATACTGAGGACAGAAAATAATAAACATAACAAATGTCCTCTCATCAGAGGAAGATGAACTGAAAGTGGTTTTCTGGCAGCATAATCATCATCACAACTCATTTCAGAACTAAGGATGTCCATGCAGTTTCCTTTGTCCTTACATAAGGTCCTCCTTCTGTTGGCACCAGTCATTCAGTTTTCAGTGTGGATACCTTTGAATGACAGTAAAAGACAAACACTTGAGTTAAGACATGGTATATCACAGTTAATCACACACATATACCAGCTGTCAGGATAGGTGCATGAATGTCTGCTTCAGTTGAGGACTGCTGTGTATGAATTTACAGTATTAAATGACAAATCCCTACAAGATAATCTTCTTCTATACATTGTGTATTGCACTCAATATAATACGATACCAGTGAGATGAGGAGACAGAAAATACGTTAATGAGATAAACCTGAATGTTTTGCTGCATGAAGGAAAATTCTATCAGCGACTGTTTTTTTCTAATAACATGATACTGAGTTCATTGTTATATTGTTATATTTATACTTGTCCTGCAAATGTTTGCATGTTTGGGACCAGGTACAGTTAGCATAACAAACACTAAGGAATCAGCTAGCTAGCTAGGTTAGCAAACAGCATCCGTAATTCACATTAACTATGTATATAAATTAACTATAATATGAATTAGGATGTTAACTGTCTCCCTGTTCTCTGTGACCATTCTCTGGTCAAAACACGTAGGAAAAAAACACACTAGTTTTTAGGGAGGATCATATACATTTAAACTGTAGGACGTTCAGAAAATAAACATTTACTTACCAAAAAAAAAAACTGGATATCAGCATCCCTCCAGTCTGTTAGTCCCAAAGAACGGGCCATAATTACAGTGAACCGAAAATTAATTAAAACTAAATAACTAACAGCAAAACTGACAGAGCAAAATTCATCCTCCACTGACAAATATTGAGAACGTAACAGAAATTTAACACAACTGATTCTAGATGACATGCATTTGACCCAAGCTCTCCCCCGCTGACTGACCTCGCAACCTGTCTCGTCAGCTTATCAATCATTGCAGATCAGGCATGTCAATCAAACAGGCACGCCCCCAAAAATACCTATTTTTAAGGCCTAATATCTAATTAATTAGGAAATTATTTTCAGATGGACCACCAGAACGCTGAACAAAAGATGTGAATTTAGCCATTGACACCGTAATGAGTTGTGGAAAAAATGTAATGACTGAGTATTTCATTCAAGTTGGTGTTTTTTGAATTGGTTAAACTTTGGTACAATTCACACTGCATATCAGGACAAAAAACAAGACAATTTAAAGGTAAATCTACAACACAATCAAGTGTACAAAAAATCAAGAGACTGAATACACTCTAAGACCACTGTTTTTGGTTTATTTTTCTGCCTCACTACTGTTCTACTCTTTCTGTTCACTGTTTTTGGTTTATTTTTCTGCCTCACTACTGTTCTACTCTTTCTGTTCTACTGGCCCGTATAGTGACAAAGAGATGTGAAATCCCTTATAAACATTTTTAATTGTAATTGTATTGTATTTGTAATGTATGTAATATAGTAGAAAACATAATGACATTTGAATAGATTTACACACTAATTTTCTGCTTTAATCCGCTGTGATGTCAAGTCAATTTTTATTTGTATAGCGACAACTCACAACAGAAGTTATCTCAAGGCAGTTTTCAAATAGAGCAGGTCTAGACCTTCTCTTTATAATATTA
>NW_019175077.1:3053207-3053642 GCF_002260705.1 Seriola dumerili
CACCCCCACCCTCGTCTCTTTCTCTCCTCCTGTTACTCTCTGCAGGTCCTCCGCCTACAGAGCTGTAGAGTCTGGATCTGCAACTGCAAACCACCTACTACCCTATCATCCTGTTTACCACCTGCTGCTAAATTTACTCTTTACTATAATTAATGATTACAGCATTAGAGTTACTATTACATTATTATTGCTGTTAATGTTATTAATATTACTACTACTGCATGCTGGTCTTTTCCTCTGCACTCTCTCTTGCTCTGTCTCTCTCTTTCTGTCCTGCTTGCATGCTCTCTCTCTCTCGCTCTCTCTCTCTCTCTCTCTCTCCCCCAACCCAACTGGTCGAGGCAGATGGCCGCCCACCCTGAGTCCAGTTCTGCTCAAGGTTTCTGCCTCAAGGAAATTTTTTCCTTGCCACTGTCGCCTAGTGCTTGCTCTTGG
>NW_019175077.1:3053667-3055933 GCF_002260705.1 Seriola dumerili
TTGGGGAATTAGTCTGGGTCTCTGTTCAATTAATTTATAAAGAGAAGGTCTAGGCCTGCTGTATTTGAAAACTGCCTTGAATAACTTCTGTTGTAAGTAATAAAAATAAAAATTGATGTGACACACGGGATTAAAGCAGAAAATGAGTGTGTAAATCTATTCAAAATGTCATTATGTTTCTACTATGTTATATAATTACAAGTACAATACAATTACAATAAAAAAATGTTTATAAGGATTTTACATCTCTTTGTCACTATACGGGTCAGTAGAACAGAAAGAGTAGAACACGAATCAAAACGAACCAAAAACATGGTGAGAGTGTATTCAGTCTCTTTCATTTTTTGTACACTTGATTGTGTTGTAGATTTACCTGTAAATTGTCTTATTTTTGTCCTACATGCAGTGTGAATACCTTTTATACACAGTTGTATGCCTTTCTAATCTATATGCAATCAATTCAATTTGCCACAGTGGACTCCAGTCAAGTTTAGACACATCTCAAAGATAATAAAGCAAAGAGATGCACAGGGCCACAACCTGCAGAGCCACAGCATGTCAGAAGAATGTACATGAAAAAACTGCAAAGTGCAAAAACATATGCTTTCACTTATTGTTACTATGTATTATGAATGTAGATTAATGATAAAAATTGCAATCTACAGCACAAGAAACTGTGCAAAAGTGAAAGGGTCCGAATACTTTATGAATCCACTGTAACTGAGAGTTTAACAATATGACAAATTGTTTTGTGCCAGTTTTATGCCTTAAACAGCACAATTCATGAAGGAGGAAAGAAGGAAACCTCCCCTTAGCGCATAGTACATAATTAGCTATTAGCTCCAGCACTCTGATCAGAACCTTTCAATTTTTATTGGTGCTAAGTAATAGAAGCTTGTGGATAGTTTGCACATAAGAAAAGCCTGTTTTAAAGCATGTGTTTATGGCAGTTAGATGAATTCTGCAACTATTTATCAGGCTCTATATAGTACTTGCCTCAGAGTTTGAGGTGCATTTTAAGTTTAATGTGGAGCTACAAAAATAAGACAAACCTGACAAACTTATAAATAAAACTGGAATTACCTTTTAATAAAAAATCTCAATGATTGTCCAAGTCATCCACAACTTGAACAACATGGACATGTTTTCAGCTTCCATACTAGTTCATTTTGATTTTGATTGTTCAGGATGTATATTAAAGGTTGGATATAATATATATTAATGATAGTTGGAGCTAGCTGGTTAGCGTGCCAACTTCAATAGAGAAAAGAAGTGATAGAGACAAGAGTTAACACTGACGTTGCTTTGCACCATTGGAGACAGCTCTTAGTGAATAAAGGAATGAAGTTTGATTCGAATTCCCAATGTTTCTTCTAGACGGTAAGTAAACAGCTATTAATGCTAATGTTGGCTAGCAAAACTTATAAATAGCTCCTTTAGGTTTTTTCATGGAGTGGAGATTGCTTCTGGAAAAAATATCTCTTATGAGCTACATTGAAAAATGTAATTTTAGGTCTGCACATTTTAGTGAACAGCACTGACTAAGTACCACACTTTCCCCTTTTGTTGATCTAATAAAGTATGCGTGCCATTTTTATGATGTTTTGAACAGTTGTTTGGATTATACATGCACACAGATATTTTGAGCAAAAATGGCCCTCAAAATGACAGATATTGGCATTAGTGTTATTAGTTGTTGCTTGTGCTGCCCTTATGGCTAATCAGACTTCTACCGACCATGATGCTAAGCAAACTGTAGACAGCATGCCTTTAGTTATCTTCAACTGCCTGCCACAATAATTTGTTCTACTGAAGTCAGCATGCTTCGTCCACCATCTTCGCCACTTTCAAACTAGCAACTCACTGTAGCATCCAGTCTTGCCCTAAAGACAGTGCGTAATATAATCTCTTGTATGTAAATGCCTGCTTTAATCCGCTGTGATGTCAAGTCAATTTTTATTTGTATAGCGACAACTCACAACAGAAGTTATCTCAAGGCAGTTTTCAAATAGAGCAGGTCTAGACCTTCTCTTTATAATATTATTGACAGAGACCCAACAATTCCCACCAAGAGCAAGCACTAGGCGACAGCTGCAGGGAAAAATTTCCTTGAGGCAGAAACTTTGAGCTATCTATGGTTACTATAGTATAGTCCAGGTTGTCCTGCCGTTCGTTTTTTCCTTCAAGCACATGAGCTCCTAGGCTGTGTGGCTCTCTCTCTCCCTTCTCTTATTCTATCTCCTTCCTGCCCCCTACACCCACCCCT
>NW_019175077.1:3055958-3070958 GCF_002260705.1 Seriola dumerili
CCATCATCCATGCATCCTCCTCCATATTACTCATCATCCATCCACCGATCCATCCATCCATATCCATTCATCCAATCAATCGAATTGCCTTTCAAAATGAATCTTGATTGTCAAGTATTGGGGAGTCCCAATTGTTCACAAAAAACATGGTTCTCATAAATCACAATAACCCTTAACTTCAGTTAGTTCTTATTCTTTTTAGAAATAAGAAGCATTGTATTTAAACAAAAGCAACATGCACAACATTGTATATACAAGAACACATTGATGAAAGTTTTTACTAAAGACTCTTTCTTGTTGGCTTTAATAAAAAATAAATAATAGAAATGTTTAATGATTTGCTGTCCTTGAACATTTACAATGAAGGATCTAAAGATAGATATTGAGAGTTTGTGCTTTTTCTAATGTGTCCATTGTACTTAACAACTTTAAAAACACTGAAATATAATTCCCAAAGTGACCTGTTAGATCATCATGAGGCAATATGGTAGATTTGGAAAAACATACTCAGTACAATTTAATCACAGTATTTATAAAAACCTTTTCAATGACAATAACTAAGTAATGAATAAACTATGTACATTAGCTGACTATACTAAAATTTGCTTCAAAATCTCAGCAGTGCCAATTTTTCAGTTCACACTAACGAGTGGTGCAAGCGAATACATACGTCTATGATGGTAACAGCAGCACTACATCTAATTAAGAGTCTCGTTTTTGCTCCAGGTTGCAGTTTCTGGTTTTCTCAGTTCTTACTGTTTTCCTACTGAACTGTTTGATGTTAAATTGGTAAATCTTCCCTGTGAAGGTGTGATGGTGCTAGAGCTGATCCATCAATGTATTTCGCAATTTAATATTCATAATTCTGTTTGACTGATCAGACAACTATCAACTAACTATCAACAACAGACAGAAATGGTAAGGCAAGAAACTAGAACCTGTTGAATACTGAGACAGAAAATAATAAACGATAACAAATTCTCTCATCAGAGAAGAGTGAACTGAAAGTGGTTTTTGGCACATAATATCAATCACAACTCATTTCAGAACTAAGGATGTCCATTAGTTCCTTTGTCCTTACAAAGGTCCCTTGCTGGTGCACCAGTGCATTCAGTTCAGTGGGATACCTTTGAATTGGACAGTAAAAGACAAACACTTGAAGTTAAGACATGGTATATCACATTAATCAACATATACCAGCTGTCAGGATAGTGCATGAATGTCTGCTTCAGTTGAGGACTGCTGTGTATGAGATTTACAGTATTAAATGACAAATCCCTACAAGAAATCTCTTCTATAATTGTGTATTGCACTCAATATAATACGATACCAGTGAGATGAGGAGACAGAAAAATACGTTAATGAGATAAACCTGAATGTTTTGCTGCATGAAGGAAAATTTATCAGCGACTGTTTTTTTCTAATAACATGATACTGAGTTCATTGTTTATTTTATATTTATAACTGTGTCCTGCAAATGTTTGCATGTTTGGGACCAGGTACAGTTAGCATAACAAACACTAAGGAATCAGCTAGCTAGCTAGGTTGACACAGCATCCGTAATTCACATTAACTATGTATTAAATTAACTATAATATGAATTAGATGTTAACTGTCTCCTGTTTCTCTGTGACCATTCTCTGGTCAAAAACGTAGGAAAAAAAACACACTAGTTTTTAGGAGGATCATATAATTTAAACTGTAGGACGTTCAGAAATAAACATTTACTTACCAAAAAAAAATGGATATCAGATCCTCCAGTCTGTTAGTCCAAAGAACGGGCATCAATTCAAGTGAACCGAAAATTAATTAAAACTAAATAACTAACAGCAAAACTGACAGAGCAAAATTCATCCTCCACTGACAAAATATGAGAACGTAAAGAAATTTAACACAACTGATTCTAGATGACATGCATTTGACCCAAGCTCTCCCCGCTGACTGACCTCGCAACCTGTCTCGTCAGTTTAATCAATTGAGAATCAGCATGTCAATCAAACAGGCACGCCCAAAACATACCTATTTTTAAGGCTAATATCTAATTAATTAGGAAATTATTTTCAGATGGACCACAGAACGCTGAACAAAAGATGTTGAATTAGCCATTGACACAGAAATGATTGTGAAAAAATGTAATGACTGAGTATTTCATCAGTTCGGTGTTTTTGATTGGTTAAACTTTGGTACATACACTGCATATCAGGACAAAAAACAAACAATTTAAAGGTAAATTACACAATCAAGTGTACAAAAATCAAGAGACTGAATACACTCTAGACCATGTTTTTGGTTTATTTTTCTGCCTCACTACTGTTCTACTCTTTCTGTTCACTGTTTTTGTTTATTTTTCTGCCTCACTACTGTTCTATCTTTCTGTTCTACTGGCCGTATAGTGACAAAGAGATGTGAAATTTAATACACATTTTTTATTGTAATTGTATTGTAATTTGTAATGTATTAATATAGTAGAAAACATAATGACATTGATAGATTTACACACTAATTTCTAATCCGCTGTGTGTCAATGTCAATTTTATTTGTATAGCGACAATCACAACAGAAGTTATCTCAAGGCAGTTTTTCAAATAGAGCAGGTCTAGACCTTCTTTATAATATTATTGACAGAGACCCAACAATTCCCACCAAGAGCAAGCACTAGGCGACAGCTGCAGGAAAATTTCCTTGAGCAGAAACTTTGAGCTATCTATGGTTAACTATAGTATAGTCAGGTTGTGTGCGTTCGTTTTTTCCTTCAAGAGCACATGAGCTCCTAGGCGTGTGGCTCTCTCTCTCCCTTCTCTTATTCTATCTCCTTCCTGCCCCCTACACCCACCCTACCCCTACCCACCCCCACCCTCGTCTTTTCTCTCCTCCTGTTACTCTCTGCAGGTCCTCCGCCTACAGAGCTGTAGAGTCTGATCTGCAACTGCAAACCACCTACTACCCTATCATCCTGTTTACACCTGCTGCTAAATTTACTCTTTACATAAATTATGATAAGCATTAGAGTTACTATTACATTATTATTGCTGTTAATGTTATTAATATTACTACGCATGCTGTCTTTCCTCTGCACTCTCTCTTGCTCTGTCTCTCTCTTTCTGTCCTGCTTGCATGCTCTCTCTCTCTCTGCTCTCTCTTCTCTCTCTCTCTCCCCCAACCCAACTGGTCGAGGCAGATGGCCGCCCACCCTGAGTCCAGTTCTGCTCAAGGTTTCTGCCTCAAGGAAATTTTTTCCTTGCCACTGTCGCCTAGTGCTTGCTCTTGGTGGGAATTGTTGGGTCTCTGTCAATAATATTATAAAGAGAAGGTCTAGGCCTGCTGTATTTGAAAACTGCCTTGAGATAACTTCTGTTGTAAGTAATAAAATAAAAATTGATGTGACAACACGGGGTATTAAAGCAGAAAATGAGTGTGTAAATCTATTCAAATGTCATTATGTTTTCTACTATGTTATATACATTACAAGTACAATACAATTACAATAAAAAAATGTTTATAAGGGATTTTACATCTCTTTGTCACTATACGGGTCAGTAGAACAGAAAGAGTAGAACACGAATCAAAACGAACCAAAAACAGTGGTTTGAGAGTGTATTCAGTCTCTTTCATTTTTTGTACACTTGATTGTGTTGTAGATTTACCTGTAAATTGTCTTATTTTTTGTCCTGACATGCAGTGTGAATACCTTTTATACACAGTTGTATGCCTTTCTAATCTATATGCAATCAATTCAATTTGCCACAGGTGGACTCCAGTCAAGTTCTAGACACATCTCAAAGATAATTAAAGCAAAGAGGATGCACAGGGCCACAACCTGCAGAGCCACAGCATGGTCAGAAGAATGTACATGAAAAAACTGCAAAAGTGCAAAAACATATGCTTTCACTTATTGTTACTATGTATTATTGAATGTAGATTAATTGATAAAAATTGCAATCTACAGCACAAGAAACTGTGCAAAAAGTGAAAGGGTCCGAATACTTTATGAATCCACTGTAACTGAGAGTTTAACAATATGACAAATTGTTTTGTGCCAGTTTTATGCCTTAAACAGCACAATTCATGAAGGAAGGAAAGAAGGAAACCTCCCCCTTAGCGCATAGTACATAATTAGCTATTAGCTCCAGCACTCTGATCAGAACCTTTCAATTTTATATGGTGCTAAGTAATAGAAGCTTGTGGATAGTTTTGCACATAAGAAAAGCCTGTTTTAAAGCATGTGTTTATGGCAGTTAGATGAATTCTGCAACTATTTATCAGGCTCTATGATTAGTACTTTGCCTCAGAGTTTGAGGTGCATTTTAAGTTTAAATGTGGAGCTACAAAAATAAGACAAACCTGACAAACTTATAAATAAACTGGAATTACCTTTTAATAAAAAATCTCAATGATTGTCCCAAGTCATCCACACTTGAACAACATGGACAGTTTTCAGCTTCCATACTAGTTCATTTTGATTTTGATTGTTCAGGATGATATTAAAGGTTGGATATAATATATATTAATGATAGTTTGGAGCTAGCTGGTTAGCGTGCCAACTTCAATAGAAGAAAAGAAGTGATAGAGACAAGAGTTAACACTGACGTTGCTTTGCACCATTGGAGACAGCTCTTAGTGAATAAAGGAATGAAGTTTGATTCAGAATTCCCAATGTTTCTTCTAGACTGGTAAGTAAACAGCTATTAATGCTAATGTTGGCTAGCAAAACTTATAAATAGCTCCTTTAGGTTTTTTCATGGAGTGGAGATTGCTTTCTGGAAAAAATATCTCTTATGTAGTCTACATTGAAAAATGTAATTTTAGGTCTGCACATTTATGGAACAGCACTGACTAAGTACCACCACTTTCCCCCTTTTGTTGATCTAATAAAGTATGCGTGCCATTTTATGATGTTTTGAACAGTTGTTTGGATTATACATGCACACAGATATTTTGAGCAAAAGTGGCCCTCAAATGATCAGATATTGGCATTAGGTTATAGTTGTGCTTGGCTTGCCCTTATGGCTAATCAGATTCTACCGACCATGATTGCTAGCAAACTGTAGACAGCATGCCTTTAGTTATCTTCAGACTGCCTGCCACAATAACTTTGTTCTACTGAAGTCAGCATGCTTCGGTCCACCATCTCGCCACTTTCAAATAGCAACTCACTGTAGCATCCAGTCTGCCCTAAAGACAGTGCGTAATATAATCTCTTGTATTGTAAATGCAACAATGGCTGAAGCTCTGCGCAAGTGACCATCACCACTACCTGCTCCCGACAAGATACCATGTTTAGCAGCAGAGAAAACTTTTAACTGGATTAGGCTTCATATCAGGATTGCTTGTAGAGTTATAGTTTTTCCACCACTTTCATACAGGGTTGGGATGGAGGTTTCTAAACTGGGTTGGAAAAGCTAAGCTCCTGATTACTGAAATGTAATTGTATGGTTCTTCTGGACCACTGTCTAGCCTTTAGTTATTTTTCTATTTGGAGATGATATAGCAGATAAAAGTGAAAAGTTATTAAACAGAACCGATTCTGCACTAAATAACCTGAATGAAGAAATTGTGTATTGTTCTGTTGATTAGATGAAGAGTTACATTTCGCTCAGAGTGTATACAATACCAGCTGGGCTTAGACAGCAGCTAATCTATGTATAACAAAGGCAATGTAGATGTACACAAAAAAAAGATTGGAGGCTTCCTGTTGGAAAAGGATTCATACTGGACTTTTAAACACTCAGATAAGGTATCCAGGAGACTAGCTGCTTGGAGGTGTGGAAAGTGACTGTACAGGAGGAAGTACTGGGCGGAGTTTCCCCTGCACATCCTTAGTGATAAGATCCTTTTATGCAGAAAGCCTCATGGCACTGGAATCGAATACATTTTTGCTTTGGGTGTTCTCATTGGCAGTCGAACCCCTGACCCCTGGACATATTAGTGTAATGTTGTACCTACTGAGATATGAATACCAACATCTTTTTTCATCTTATTTCTATCTCATCTGACTGTTCTTTATCTTTTTCTCTATTTACAGGTTTATTATGTCTCATTGCTCTCTCCTCCTTGTATTTTCTTCTATCACTCTATTTTTCTTCTCTGGTTAGAGGCCTCAGCTCTCTCTCTCTGTCCTCCGCAACTTTTTGCAAAAAACAATGTACTGAATTAGAAAAGCGGAATGGAAAATCATACAAATCTGTATTGAATTCTGTAATTGAATACCAATATCAATTCTTTAACTGAAACCGTACCCCTACCTTTAACCATCCTAACCCTAGCCCAAATACTTGTTGTAAACTTGCTCAAAGCAAAAAAGGTATTTTTTCAAAAAAGAAAATATGCAATAAACAGCGATGAAACTGCAGTTGTGAGCTAAATCATTGCATATTTCTGTGATTTTGAAATGACATACATATTAGTTTCTGATAAAACACAGCATGAACACATCTTGCTTCACTTCCTCCTCCTCCTATTCTTTTTCTCATCTCTCTCTTCCTTCCTCTGTCCCACCATCCCTCCCATCTCCAACTGTTTTCCTGTCAGTATCATGTTTGGAAAGTCAGCCTAGGGGTTGTAAATTTGTCAGCGACTGCGTGGCTGAAAGGGAGGCTACTTGCTCAGAAGGGTCAGGAGCATTGGCGCTCACATGGGGCCTTTTTCTCACTATGGACATGTGGTTGTTTCAGACCACCGCAGAGGGTTCCAGCTTTCTTTGTGACACCAGTGTTGCAAGCCAAGTCACGTCTGTATTTGTGTACTTGTAAAGACTTTAAGTGAGTGACTACATAGATTTCCCAACCCCTTGACCCTAGCCTTAAAGGAAAACTCCACCCTAACACATTTACCATTGTTAAATAAACATTAATTGTTGGTCTACCTTACATTTCTGGGTCCCTGACATGCTGCATTTGACATGTATGTATGACATGTAAAATACACTCACTCTCTTTTTCACACCATAATCCAAACATCAGACTCAATGCAGCAGCTTTAGAAATATGGTTACAATCTCCATTTCCTGAGTTACACTATTGGCCACAATTGTTTTTACAGAAGATTATGATGTCAAAGTGAAGTCACATCATCATTTCATCCATAGACATTTGTGTTAAATTGTGTCATAATGAGAATATGAATTTGTGAGTTATGGCAAAAAACTTGATTTTTGAGGTCACGGTGACTTATATCCTTTGACCACCAAATCTAATCAGTTCATTCTTGAGTCCAGATGAATATTTGAGCCAAATTTAAAGAAATTTACTCAAGGCGTTACTGAGGTATCGCCTTCATGAGAATGGGATGGACACACAGACAACCCGAAAACATAATGCCTCTGGCCTTGCTGTCGCCGACGCGGAGGCATAACAAGTCAGATACGGTTAAGTGGGTTGATCAGTAAAAGTTGAGTTTAAGTTTAACTCGCGATAATCTTGGAAGGCACGCCTCATCACTGATGGATGATATGTAACACCATCGACAGGTTTTCTTTTCCTCTTAACCGATCTATTACATATCTAAAATGTGCACCCGCTTCTTCATGCAATTCTGTAATGAGTCAATCATCAATAAACTCTCAGTTAATGTTCACATCAAAGGTCAGAATGGGAAAAAAATTGATATCAATGACTTTGACTGTGGCATGATTGTTGGTGAGAGTCAACAGTCAACAGTCTCTAGAGTTTACTCAGAATTGTATGAAAAAACAAAAACATCCAGTGGGCAGCAGTTCGGCGGACAGAATCTTGGTTTATGAGAGAGGTTAGAGGAGATTGGTCAGCCTCTTTCGAGCCAACAGAAAGGCTACGGTAACTCAGATAAGCACTCCCCAAAGTGCTGAGCAGAACAGTATCTCAAGCTAGAGATGTCATGATAAATTTGATCACCAATGAAATTCCACAATTCTCAATACCAAATTCAATACCACCGCTGTAAAAAAACAGAAAACAGAGGCTGCTGCACACATAGTGTGCTACATATACACACGTGTGCATGCACACAGACACACAACACATGCACACACCTCCATGTAAGTCAGTGTGCAAGTAGTAACTTAAATTGAATAACAATGTGACAGACCAATGATGTGAAAATACTCAACTCTGAACAGTAATGACTAGCCTACTAATGTTGTGGGCACCCAGCTCAGATTATGAGCTGTCATGCTTTTACAGTTATTATACTGTACTTTATTTATCCCCTAGGGGAAAGAAGAAAGCTGAGTTGTTGTATATGGCCGTGGGAACAAAGGATCTCCACTTCAGCGCAGTGAGATGAGACGTTTGTTGCAGCTGTAGCTGCTTCTTTGTCCTGCCAGAATGTTGTGGAGAGGATGGTTGGTACTGTACTCATCAGTCCTAGAAGAATTCACATCTCCAATACCTACGACATCTACGGTACTCTTGGTACTAACTGTACTGTACAAAACGTGTATTTTGGCATCAACTTGGTGCTTAAGTTGTGGTTCTTGTGACATCCCCTATCTCAGACGACCTAACACATCAAACAACAGAAGACCACATCAGGTTCCACTCCTGTAAGCCAAAAACAGACATCTGAGGCTGCAGTGGGCAGTGGCCTACCAACACTGGACTGATAAAGACTGAAAAAATGTATTCCAGTCTGATGAATCTCGATTTATGCCGAAACAGGCAGTCGGTAGGGTCAGAATTTGGCATCAACAGCATGAACTCATGACCCTCAAGCATTCTTTGGGTATGCCTTTCTTCTTTCCTTCCTTCCCTCCTCTTTTTATGCTTTACTAGCACTACAGATAAATCCCAGCATTTGTGTCTGTGGTATTAGAGAAGAATGTGACATCTGGAATGTTTACTGTGACATTTACGCCACTCCTGTTGGCCGCGGTCATCTCCATTACCAGATGGAGCTTCTCCAGCAGAGCAAATGACTGGGTCATTACATAATTAATGGAGTTCAATGGGCACACAAGAACATGTCGAGTCTGAGTTCAGCAGTTCATAGGTTCACAACCTTTTTTAGCACTGGGGCAGACCATAAATTCCAAACACATACCTTCCAGTGTTTACAAAGCGGTTGGCCTCCTGTACTGTGTAGCCTAACATTAAATTTATGATCATGAAAAGGTCTAAGGAGGCTGTAATATTAAACTGCACTTTCTGTTACCACTGTAACCAGGGGTGACAACAAATGAACCAGGACTTTAATCATAAAGCTTACAACATTAAGGCATTAACTGTATAATAAAAAATGACAAGCTGTTAAGATTTGACATAAGACAGAAGATGAGACGTGATTTCCAGTTCTTTAACATCAACATAATATCAACATGTTGATTCAGTGTGCACTAATGCCACCTATGGCATCCACGCGTTCATACTTCCTCAGTGTATGTGCACCTTTGTTCCCTTCTTGCAGTCACCCCAAACTTCCCCACCACCCCTGACAAAAAAACACAGAAAACAGGCTAAATCCATGAATCAAAATAGAGACAAACTTGTTTGCATCTCTGCCCTCTGTTTGAACCTCTTTGATTGCCTCTTTTACACAAACTAAATATATAAACACAGCCTCACACTGGCACATAAGCACTAATTCCAGGTTAATGTCTGCTAAAAATCTCCTGTGTGGCCTCCTTCCACTGCCCATCACCTCCTAAACCTGTTACACTCCTCCATCCTACGCCACTATCATTCTGAAGTGAAATGTCCAATGAAGACAGGAGGAAGACAGAAAAAAAACACAGCAAGTATAATCTCTTTACTCAATCTCAGCTGGAAATGTAGAGATATCATCAGTGGATGGGCTGGGGGGAAGAGGAGTGATATATGAGTGCATAGTAGGGTGTTGAGAGCTGGGTTAATAACAGAGATTACATCAAGTGTAAATGGAATGATTTCTTATAAATAATTATCTGCCGACCTCAGGGTCGACCAACTGTGTGTGTACTATCGGTTTATCAAACTGAGCCAGTAATCCTGATGGAGCATCTGATTAGGACCCACTGCTCTCATTTATTTACTCTTTTTTATTGGCCGATATTGGTCTATCACAGATATAATGGTATCGGCTCCTATATTCTCCAATATACGCTGATATGAATACTTTTATTAAGAAGTAATAATGCAGTTGATCAAGTGTCCGAAATGCTCAGGTCAAGTCGAGTTATACAGACAGCATTTTAGGTATATTTGATCCTTTGTTTTCATTTGAGTTAAATATATATATTCTTATATTCTTCAGTTTTTTTATTTATAGTTATTTATTTTTATAGTTATTTTATTTAATTCCCAGTGAAGTTTACTGTTTCAGTGCACTGATGTCATTTTGGACGATAAAGTTTATGGTTAAACTGTAAAATATCCTGCTTTCATTACATATCTTTTTCACAAGTGTCAAGTGTTTATATATATATGTATATATATCGGCCGATATATCATATCAGATTTTTTTGACTCCCTTATATTGGTATCAGCCCCAAAAATCCAATATCAGTTGGTCTCTAATGTGTACATCTCAAAACAAAGTCTGTTACTTACTAAAGAAAATACAGTTAGGACACATGTATATATTCATAGACACTGTAAGGTCTGTAGCAAGAACTAAGATGGACAATAGAGTTGTCCTGAAACACCTTGTCTTTTATGACACACATAAAGCAGGACTGGAAAAGACATAATCTGGTTAACCAGATATGTTTTCTCCATCAACCCTGTTTGTTTCTTGAGGCAGCTGTATGTTTTGCCAGAGTGCTTGACAACTAATACAATCCAAACATGAGAAAAGGGAAGCACTTTAAAACACTGTAATTTAATAGGCAGAATTATTTGTATATCTTGGGCCATTCTTGAACATAGCGGCAGTGAAATATCTGATTCTGTAAACAGATGAAAACACAGAGATTTGCAGTTTGTAAATGTAATTTTTCTCACCATTACAGGAGGGTTTCAACTGCCAAGCCTTTGTCTCAAAAAAGATCCTTGAGTCCACCCCAGCATATCTTGAATTCCTTGTTTAACTTCTAGCGAATGTTGTTTATGGTATACAGTCTTAGGTTAAAGATAGGTGAGATTTTGGTACAGAAAAAGGGGGCGGGTCTGTAAAATGGGGCTTTTCATCTCCCACTCCAAAGTAATGTAATGAGCAGTCACAGTTAGTAAACTTTCAGTGGCCCTGGAGGTCCATCCATCAGTAGTAAGAGCTACATAGGCTGTGTCGGACAACTCTTTGACAATTCCTTGTTGTTTCACTTCATAAAGTTGGGGAATGTAGCTTAAGTGTGTGCAGGAGGGGATATTATACCGCGGCTTGAGTACTTTAATCATATTCTGAAATCCTGCATCCTCCACCACAGCATAAGGCTGCATATCTTTTGCCATGAAACCTCCCAATACTTTCGTTATGGCTTTTGCCCTGTCTGATCAGAGGCTGTTTAAAAGCTGCGGGCAGTACAAGTTGTTCTTTCCTACCTGACTCTCTCCTCCTTGTGCTGTCAATTGACACACTGGGGTGATGTCTCCGTAGATGAGCCAACATATTGGACGTGTTGCCGCTAGCATGAGCAACATGTGTTGCACAGTGCTTGCACACAGTTTTATCAACCACTTTCTGACCACCGTCATCATCATAGGTAGCACTATATCCAAAATGCTGCTCCCACACAGGAGACTGAAACAATGCTGCTGGCGCATCCTCTAACTCTGGGCCTCCTTTTTCTTTTCCGCCTGCCATTTCCACAACTGACCTGGCTGTTGAACTCAACACTTAAACCCTTAATTTCCGTGCCAAATGAAAAGAATCTTCAATGGGTTACTGACGCAACGCTTTTTTGTGCATGCCTTGAACCAAACAATACACACATGTCCCGAACCGAGACAAGCGAACCAAATGGGACACATTTTATTCATGAACCGTTCCATCCCTAATTACAACCTACTGCTGGTTCGGAGTAGCACCAAACCTGATTTTAGCAGTAGCCAGAGAAAGCAAAGACGAAAGCAATCAGATGTTTGATCTAGCTAACAGAGACACATACATGTGGCTAAGTATAAACTTAAATTCATTTTTTAATACTCATCTGGACTTTATCCGACAATGTCTAAATAGGCCTTTGAAGAAAAATCAGTCTGCTGATTAGATTGTGGGCCAGGTCAAGATCACCTTTTAATCATGACAGGGTATTTCAAATGTTAGGAAAAGTAAAACAAGAATGAATGACTGTATTTTTCTGGATTATTTGGGACCTTCCCTCTGTTAAAATCCCAACAAAAAAAACAAAGAGGATGGAAGAGCAAACAACCAACTAGCACTGTAGATGCGCTCTGAGCCGAGCCAGGTTAGAGAGGCCTCCATACCTGTCTATTTGCCTGGCAGGGGAGAGCTATAGTGAAACAAACTCATCACAATTAAATGCAGATGACACAAGAACAACATTTGGAATTACTGTTCTGTGAACCATGAAATCAAGGCCATTTCTGTGCATCCTTGACTCACCATAACAACAAGCTAACAGCTCAACCACAAAAACCAAACCTGATAGGAATATCAAGATTCCCCCTGCTGTCTATTAAAGCTCTTGCAGTGGCTTTGGATAATTGTTCAGCAATATAATCAGTGAGTATTGACGTCTTGTATTTGTCCTCCACTGGGATGCACCCTACAAGTATTGGTCAGTGTCCCCCCACTTACTATATTATATACTATACTATATTATATGAAAGATTTGCAGAGAAGAGTTCTCTTCGAACTTGAAAAAAGATCTATTTGTACTTAAAACATCACACATAAAGACTCCTCATGGAGGACCCCAGAATTTCCTGTACATAAACTACTACCATTTTCTTTTTATATGGCCATTTAATGTAAGATTATCATAATTTTCTCGCATTCACTTCATGTTCAAAGTCAGTGTCTTATTGAGCCACAAAGAAAACTAAATCTGTGAAAATCCACATTCAAGAAGTATAAACTAGCCCTAAACTCTAGTTAACAGTGACTGCCACTGTGCATTAGGACATGTCTGAAGCTGCAGCATGTCACACAGAATGAGTCATACTTGTCACTTCACTAGACCTCTATGGAAAACAAGACATCCGCAAATATGTTTCTGGTCCTACTTTTTTTTTTTCAGTGGATGACAAGTGGTGAAGGCTAAGGAGAACAGATGACTGAACAAGAGGTCTATATGAATCATGCAGAGGAGGGGTGAAGAGGCACATGGCTTGCAGAGAGAACACTTGTGACTGGATGTAACACAGGGGCTCTTAAATCTATCCATGTCCCAAGAGAATAGCCCCAGAAAATGAGCTCTCTATCTGTACTACTGCCACAGCTGGCTGTTAAAGACATCAGTTGAAAGCCAAATCTTAAATCACTGTCATCATTTTATTTGCTATGTGTCAGTGAAATCTACATGTATTGAGAATTTCCTAATGAAAACAGGTGAAGCCAGTTTTAAATCAGATCACCTGTGTAAGAGTAAGTCTTCTCTGATTTGATTTAGCAAACACAGATAATACAGGGAAATTGCCTTTCCACAAAGTCTCCTTTGGCTCTGTCTGTTAACCAAACCCATATTTTTCAAAATTGTTTCAGACAAATTGTTTGTCTTCTTTGTCTTTCTTCCTTTCATTTATCTTGATTCTAATTTGTAGTTTCACTCTGGCCACACGATATCTAGATTTTTAGGCTGTTTTTTAAATAAAAAGGACCACCCAGAAGAGTTTCAGGCAACTCTAAGTCATTCCTCACAAACTGCTCCAATCGAGAAAGAGACACATTAAAAACTAATCGGATGGCGATGACACACAGTAGAGGCGCAAGGCCTTATTTGCAAAGCAGATGGAAAGCCTTGGCCTGTCCAACATTAATTACAATCACATTCGAGGAGGAAGCCGTCTCTCCTCCAGGACAGTTAGGACTCTGTGTACAGCTGGAAGAGATGGCAACCTAATCCCCTGGTCACTGCAGAAATCTGAGGGAATCGTCAAAAGATGCACAGGACGTGATTAATCAAAGTGGAGAGCCAGATGTGCAAAAGCACAGGAGTATAAACCCAAACTGACACAGCACAGGAATACTAAAACCACAGACACAAACACTACGCCGTCATCATCACAATCACCTCGAAAAGCTAACAGAGGGGGTTCGACATCTGAGACCAAAACTGCAACCGCCTTCTGTTTGAATATCTGGTTTTCATCAACACATCTTGCAACACAAAAACTCAGAGAACCATTGAGTAGAGAAGCATTTTTTAACTTGGGCGCTCCAGCCTATTATAATCTTCTATATATAATATATATTCTCTATATCTAATTATAATCTAAGGGTACTAAGTGACAACTAAATGGTTTACAAAGGTGAGGAGTAAAGATCTTCCTGTTTCAACAGCAGCTTAGAGTCAGAAAAATGACATATTCCCACTGTTCTCGTGTCCTTATCATGAAAATGCCCTCAGTTCCCAAGAAGACTGACAGTCAATCTGGATTAATGCCTTCTTGTCCACCAGTTTCTGACTCTCTGTTTATCTTCAGACACTCTGTTTAGAGTGTCCCAGTAAACACTAGAGCTGCTAATGGAAGTTAGGGCTTTTGGCTTTTATGTTCCAAACTAGTTGAAGTGTCCTCTTTATCGTCACTGGAGCTAATTAAAGACAAATCTGCTTAGGTAACACAAACAAGAATAAGTCCTTTATATACAAATACCAGTGGTAGTGGTTGATGGTTTGCTGAGACTATGGATCTCCATTTTTCCCGCAAAGTTAAAAATCATGTAGTACACCTCACAGTAAAACTGACTACAGAATCTCAGTGCTATAAATGAGGAGCAAAGGAGGGCCAATCAGCCCGGAGACGGGACACATAGCTACTAACAACAAATAACAATACAAACCTCATGAGTTTTTCCAACCCACAGACGAGATGAGGGAGTCATTTTTGCCTGTTTGGCTTATACAATGAACTAGTTCACGATCCAACTCTAGTGCGTGATGTTAAATCTGTCGTGTTAATGCCGTGTGATCTCAAATGTGTGGCGAGC
>NW_019175077.1:3075958-3081379 GCF_002260705.1 Seriola dumerili
CTCCACGATTTGGATTAACCTTCAAAATAAAAGTCTCAACATGGTAAAAGGGAATTATTGGCTCTGTTGTACAAAACCTTATGCAATTTATACTGCCAAACACAGAAGCACAGATACTTTCAAAATAAGAGTCTCAAAAAGGTAAGAGGTAAGACAGGTCATAAAAGTTTGATCTTAGAAGCTATCGTCTACACTGAAAAAAATGAACTCGAGCAGCTGTAAATGTAGCATAATTAAACCTGTGATATTAACATTATAAAATAAAGTTTGCGTCTTTACATGAATATATCTTGTTTTTAAGTTCAAAAGCTTTGTTCAAAACAGGAGACATTGTGATTTTTTTCCTTAACAAGATGTATTTACCTAATCCCGGGCAATCTTCTTACATACAGCCCCACAACAAACAATGATCTTGTTTTATTTACGCCATTGCAATTTGATTGTGAAGTGGGAGGAGCTGCAAGTTCCAGAATATTCCTCTTGAAGGAACACACTTAGGCGACGTACAAGCAGAAGACGTTACATGTGAAGTGAGGAGAAAAGAGGAGCAAAGAGGAGTGCAGGGAGCGAACTGAACTTGAAAGTAAGAAATACATTAGCAAAGTAGTTGGTAAGATACTGGCCTTTTGTTTTCGTTTTGAGGGAAAAAATAAAAACGAGGCTTTTCGAATGAAGATGACGGTAGCAATTGCTTTATGCTAGTGGCACATGTAACTTGAAAATAACATTAGCAAGTGGCTATTAAAAAGTTGCTTCCAATTTGAAGCTAATGTTAACACGTTATTATAAACTAAATTATAATTATGAACTAAAACAAATTTTGATAAAACAATATCTTTGACTTTTGTCTTTTCAGCAGTTTTTGCTATTTAACAATATAATAGCGTTACACATAACTAAAAACATTTCTGGCAATCGCCTAGCCTAAAAAGAAGGTTCAACGAGTCTGTTACAGGCCACATTTTGGCCTTTGCCATGGCTCAAAAACGGTCACCTATAGAAAAATTTGGTCTGATCGTGAACCGGAGCATCTGCAGATTAACTCCATGTTATGATTCACTAAAGTTAGCCACAATAAGTGAGAAATTACTCCAATGCAGTACATCTAGCTCGGCCATTGCAATTTAAGTGCAACTTTCAACACAGATGAGAAGGAAAGAGATGGTTCTCTCCTTAGATACTTATATCATCAGCTCCAGAAAAAGGATGTGTGCAATTTAGAATGCTGAGAAAAAAAAAAAAAGAAAAAAAAAAAAACATCCTCAGGATGCACTCTGATGAGGTATATCATTTGTGTATTTATGGTGACGAGTTGGTTACATCACATCTACAAGCTTAGATGTGAAAGACATACCTGGCCATATACTCTATGTATGGGATATATATGACAAAATATGTAAACTACACACATAGTGGAGCCTATATGTTCATGTATGTCACACACTTACATTATTGTAGATATTGGATATGGATAGAGTTAAGCACAAAAAGCACACCAAAGTGCACAACTTAAAACTTCATTGATAGACAGTGCAATGGCATGTTTTTTTTTTTAATATAAAAGACATCAAAGTAGATGCATGTGTAACGAAGTAAGCCCACCAGGGCTCATTTCAGCTGTGTCTGAATTCTTATGCATTAAAATTTCACACATGCAGTTTAAAGTTTTAGAACACAGAAAAGTGAAGTAACTGATTTACATTTATGTACTTTTCTACATCTTCCCAATTTTGTGGCATCCTCCATGCATGTTTAAACCCACCATTACTTGCCATTACTTGCCATTGCCCATCAGTTCATCAATGATAAAACAAAACCTAATTATTTTAGAGAGAAATTTTGTAGTTAGTAAAAGTTTTCTGGTGAAGTTAAGTTAAAAATGTATGTTAACATGTAATAATCATAATAACTTTTTTAAATATGGGCTAATTATCTGCAGTGTTTTGTTTGCACTGGTCAATTTGTATCTGGGAAATTGTATCCTTGACAGCTGATTTTGAACTCCATGATGTAGTTCCTGTATCTCTGTATAGCAACAAAAATGAATGTTTCCTTCAGTTGTGGGCATTCCAGGTTTGGAGCAGTAGGGTTAATTGGCATCTAAACAGGGAAGAAATTCACTATGATCTTGCCTTAATCAGTAATGTGGGTTGGTTAAAGTGCTAGTTTGGGTTGTTTAACATGGGGTGGTGTGAGGTAGTCATGCATAGCCAGTGAATTACCTGCAGTAGATTCAGATCAGTTAGGAGAGGCACCAAGTGACATGCACAGCAGCTCATCACTCAGCTATTGTGCTGGTGCTCTTTGCTCCATCTCTAAACTAGCATTGCACTGATCTGAATCTACTGCAGGTTACACACTGACTATGGATGCATATCTCACCCCACATCAAATACCTGAACTAACACTTTAAGGTTGTAAATGATTGATCAGCTAAATTAACAAGTTTTGTAACTTCTTTATTTTTGAGGATGGATGGACAAGCGGACAGAGAGGGGAATGGTACTTAACGGAAGCCAAGCTCCTGACCCTAACCTGGCACCACATAGGTGACGAATCTCCCAGCTGAGTCCCATCCTAACATCCCCCAGAGAGACCACAGAATTTGCTCATCCTTTAGGGACCGGACATACTTGGATCTAGAATCTGGCTTTTATGGGATGGATTTGCAAGATCTGTAACTTTGTTGCCCCAGAAACAAATGAACTTTTGAGGCACTACAAGTTAAGGCACAACCACAGCGAATTTGTTCCTTGTTTACATCCTGATTGTCCCTGCTCCTTCAAAACCTGGAGTGCACTGAAGTCACATTTGTCAAGGAAACATTCAGCTAACAAATCAGCACGAGAAGTTATTTGTTTCACTTGTGAACTTTGCTGTGCTTGTTTGTCAACTGAGAAGGATTACTTCCAACATCTTAGAGTTCATCTCAAGAAAAATGAAACTGTGAACTGCATCTTTAGGGAGTGTGGTTTTTACACCAATGTCTATAGAACCTTTGCATCACACAGATCCCGACAATACACAGCACATTCTTTAAGTGACTTCTGGGCAGAAATTGTACATAAGTATATACTATAATGTGCCAAGCAAATGCATTACTGAAGTAGTATTGGAGCTCCAGTTTATATCCTCTTCAGTGTCAGGTCCTAGCATAAGAAAGGCTGTAAATTCATGTTTAAGAAAACATGACTGTGTACTTGATGACCTAGTTGTCTCTGATTTAGTCAAACAATTGACTGGGTCAAACCCCATCAGCACAGCTTTAAAAGCTCATGGTCCTCTTGCTACATCTTACAAAAGACGAGAGTTTTTTAAGAGGAATTTTCATGTGGTTGAACCTGTTGAATACATTCTGGACAAGAAGGAAGGTCGCACCTTACAGTATGTTCCCCTTCTGGAATCACTGTCACAGATATTAAGTCTGAAAGACATCCAGGAGAAAGCTTTCAACTCTTCATACAACACTGATGAGGGTCGATATGAGTCATTTCATAATGGAACGCATTTTAAAGAAAATGCACTTTTATCCACTGAAGAAATAAGTCTTCCTTTTCTCCTGTACATTGACGATTTTGAGGTGTGCAATCCCCTGGGAAATTCCCGAAAAAAACATAAGATTACTGCAGTGTATTGGGTATTGGCAAATGTTCCACCACAGTTTCGTTCTACATTGAAGTCAATTTATTTAGCTGTGCTTTGCAAGGCTGTGGATGTAAAGAAGTATGGTTATGAGGCAGTGCTAGAGCCACTATTAAAAGACCTTGTCCAGTTGGAAGAAGAAGGGCTCTTTATCCCTGTGTTTGGAAAGAAAATCAAGGGCACAATAGTTAGTGTAGTAGCTGACAATTTAGGTGCCCATTCAATTGGTGGCTTTTTGGAAAACTTTTCTGGATCTCACGTCTGCAGGTTTTGTTTAGGAGCATTCTCGGACTTTCAGGAAAAAGAAGTAAGAACTGGATCCTTCCGAGCAAGAACAAATCAGGAACATTCTCTTCATGTACAAGCAGCCTCAGAAAGTCCCACTCTCACTCACTGCTTTGGTGTGAAAAGGCAGTGTGCTTTAACTAATAGATTAAAATATTTTCATGTTTTGTCAGGGTATCCACCTGACTTGCTCAACGACCTGTTTGAGGGAATAGTACCTCTGGAGTTGGCTTTGTGCCTCAATGTTCTGATTATGAAAAAATACTTAACTTTATGTAAACTCAATAACCTAATCAGACAGTTTCCTTACAAATGGACTGACAAAGTTGACAGCCCACAGCCTGTCCCGCTGAACTTTGCCACCCGGAGGAGTGTAGGTGGCAATGCTCATGAAAATTGGACTTAACTGCATCTGATCTCTCTTATTATTGGTTTCAAAGTGCCAGAGAGTGAACCAGCATGGCATCTTCTAATGGAACTTAAGGACATTGTTGAATTACTTGCTTCTCCATTTCACACTGATGACACAATTAGATACCTTGACACCAAGATATCAGAACACAGGTATAGATATATGCAGGTTTTTCTACAGGCAAAACTCCTGCCAAAGCATCATTTCCTTGAGCATTATCCACAACTAATCAAGGCTTTTGGACCGCTTTTAGCTATGTGGACAATGCGCTTTGAAGCAAAACATAGCTTTTTTAAGCGAGTCGTTCGACATACTAGCTGTTTTCGCAACATTCTACTGTCTCTTGCTGTGAAGCATAAGCTCATGCTAGCTTACTATCTGCATGGCACAGACATACTGAAACCTGCCCTCAGTGTCTCAAATATTTCCACGGTGCCTGTGGATGTCCTCAAGGAAAACATACAGGAAGCAGTGCAAAGAAAGCTTCCTGGAGAGATGTGTATTCAGGTAGCCAATACAGTGACCTGGCATGGCACCAGTTACTCGGTGGGAATGATCTTGCCCCATGGATGCACTGGAGGGCTTCCGGATTTCGTTGAACTAAGTCTAATCCTGAATCTGCATGGCCGGACTGTATTTGCTGTCAAGTGTCTACATTCACAAGAATCCACAAGACAAGTGACAGTCCTCGAGTAACAGGAATTAACAGACTCTTACCCTCTTGCAGCATACACTGTTGCAGGAAAGCGATTTGTCACCTTGAAGCGTCACATCCACATCCAAGATGATTAGGTAGTTAAAATACTGAATATATCTACATGTTTTCAATTGTTCCCGATTTGTATATTCATTGTCATTATTTAGTGTTTGGCTGGACCACAACAGTGATGTCAGCTGTAGAAATGCAAATGTCCATGACCAATTGAAGTTATACCATTGGTTCGCCGGTTGAGTGTCAGTCTCCCCATTGGCCATTACTCTTTGAAAATGAATTGGTGCAAACAGTTTCTATTATGCCACCCCCCCCCCCCTACTACCATTTTGAAAAAGGGATCCATATGTTTTCCCCATTTTTTAATGTG
>NW_019175077.1:3081404-3160090 GCF_002260705.1 Seriola dumerili
ACAGTCCTCGAGTAACAGGAATTAACAGACTCTTACCCTCTTGCAGCATACACTGTTGCAGGAAAGCGATTTGTCACCTTGAAGCGTCACATCCACATCCAAGATGATTAGGTAGTTAAAATACTGAATATATCTACATGTTTTCAATTGTTCCCGATTTGTATATTCATTGTCATTATTTAGTGTTTGGCTGGACCACAACAGTGATGTCAGCTGTAGAAATGCAAATGTCCATGACCAATTGAAGTTATACCATTGGTTCGCCGGTTGAGTGTCAGTCTCCCCATTGGCCATTACTCTTTGAAAATGAATTGGTGCAAACAGTTTCTATTATGCCCCCCCCCCCCCCCACTAGCATCTTGAAAAAGTGATCCATATCTTTTTCCTATTTTTTAAAGTGATAGTTGGTTCTTATCCTTATAGTCATATTTTATAGTTGTGAGTATAACATACCATCAAAGTAGTTATTGAGTGGTGGAGCAATTTGCATTGAAATGAATTATGGTTGAATACATAGCTGTACTTACATTTACTTACACTGAAATACCACTTCTGGTTAATGTGACAGTCTGTAAAGTCCATTATTTACTAATTAATGCCTCCTGTTCTGTGTGCTGGTTACTGCACTTTACCATTACATTTTTATATATCTCTTTTGTAATAGGATATAATTTGATTCTTTACATGCCTAAATTCAAAATAACAAAGGTTTTTTTTTTCCTACTACAGAATCATCAACATGTCTGCCAGACTTCATGTCATACTGCAGGAAGAAATCCGCAAGCTTTCCTTGCCCTCCGGAATCCCTCAGACTGTGGAGTAATTGAAGTATATTGTACAAGAGACATTTGCAATCGAACAAGAATTTAGTATCCAGTTGCAGGACCAAGATTTTAATGGTCAGTTTTTTACTCTCCTTGAAACTAACGAAATAAAGGACAAAGACACTGTCAAGGTGGTTCTTGCTGAGCCAGTGATCACATTGACACTTGAGGATTCATTGAATGCTAAAAGTCCCAAGAGAGCTTTGATAGCAGTTGTGCTGAGGAAGATGTTGGTTCAAGTTCCACTGTGTCTAGTGATACCATAATTCTGTCTTCTCCAGAGAGCGCTTCCTCCCTTCGTTTTGTGCCTTGGCCAGCTCAGTTTGAGATACCTACCTTCTCCTTTGACACAGAGCTTGTTCTACAAATGAAGCTTACAAAAAGGACNTAGCTGTACTTACATTTACTTACACTGAAATACCACTTCTGGTTAATGTGACAGTCTGTAAAGTCCATTATTTACTAATTAATGCCTCCTGTTCTGTGTGCTGGTTACTGCACTTTACCATTACATTTTTATATATCTCTTTTGTAATAGGATATAATTTGATTCTTTACATGCCTAAATTCAAAATAACAAAGGTTTTTTTTTTCCTACTACAGAATCATCAACATGTCTGCCAGACTTCATGTCATACTGCAGGAAGAAATCCGCAAGCTTTCCTTGCCCTCCGGAATCCCTCAGACTGTGGAGTAATTGAAGTATATTGTACAAGAGACATTTGCAATCGAACAAGAATTTAGTATCCAGTTGCAGGACCAAGATTTTAATGGTCAGTTTTTTACTCTCCTTGAAACTAACGAAATAAAGGACAAAGACACTGTCAAGGTGGTTCTTGCTGAGCCAGTGATCACATTGACACTTGAGGATTCATTGAATGCTAAAAGTCCCAAGAGAGCTTTGATAGCAGTTGTGCTGAGGAAGATGTTGGTTCAAGTTCCACTGTGTCTAGTGATACCATAATTCTGTCTTCTCCAGAGAGCGCTTCCTCCCTTCGTTTTGTGCCTTGGCCAGCTCAGTTTGAGATACCTACCTTCTCCTTTGACACAGAGCTTGTTCTACAAATGAAGCTTACAAAAAGGACGGAACCCTACTCACCAATCCTGCAGTAAAATCTGACATCCTCAACAAATTAGCACAGTGCATCTTTGTCTACATTGCCTGTCCTTCACAAGCCCGAAGGGAGCCCTGGTTACGAAGCATCCGTGTTTGAGGGACCCAGTGTCCTTCAATGGTTTATATAGTTGGCACAACAGCCTGAACTACAAGTTGGGCAATTACAGAGCAAAGGTGAGACACCTTGGACTACCAGAGCTAAACGTTAACTGTCTGAAGAGGAAATCAGCTGCAGATAGAACTCCAGCAAAAGGCTTGAAAAAGGCAAAGAAATCTGAGGTTAACTACCTCCCACCTCATCCTCAAGGTGAAACTGATGCAACCCTTGAACAGGAGAGTGGAGCTTCTGTATGAGTACAAGAAGAGAGATAACAACAAGCTCATCAATGAGAAAATGGCCAAAACCTTCTCACTGCGTCGAAATGATGTAATCCTCAAGAAACCACCTGTGATTGACCTCAAAGCTCGATGACCTGCCCTGTTTGAGCTTTCCCAGGTATGTTTATCTTGTGTTGTGAGAATAAAGTAAAAAATACACTTACCTGATCACCTGTTCAAGAAAATGAGCAGTATTCTTACCTGATGGAGCTGTGAGGGGGAAAATGTTATGTCTATCTGATTACCTGTGTAATAGCAAGCACTCCATTGTTAGATAGCGCACTCACGATTCAGTTCAAGCTGAATACTCGGTGTATTTTTCTCTTGCCCTGTCTCTTTCTAATTGTTTTCTTTCTGTATCTTGTGATGTTTCTTCATCTCACTCTTGGTCTTTCTCACAGATTGAGGAGGAATTCCGTAGGATCACACTGAAGCCATTACAGTCCACATTCCTGGGGAAGTTGGACCAATATACGCCCAAACTCTTGTGCCTGTACAGGAGGAAGGGGGGAGCCACTGGGAAGAAACTTGATGAGACCCTTGACAATGAGGTATGTACTTACAACAGTGTAGAAGTAAGTTTTATGTATCAAAATTGCACTTTATGTATCAAAATTTGCACTTTATGTAATCAAAATTGCACTGTACTCTCTGTACTTAACATAACGAAGAGATGTTGTAATCAGAGGCCTCATTCTCTACCTTGGTGAGAAGACGGAGGATTTAATCAAAGACTACCAGGTAAAGAAAATATACCTTTGCCCTGTCTGTGTATATTGTGTATATATATATACTGTGTACAGTGAACCCTCGTTTTTCGCTGGGGTTACGTTCCAAAAAGAACCCATGATAGGCGAAATCCGTGAAGTAGTAAGTCTGTTTCTCAGTGTAAAATATATCAAGTAAACTCAGTGTCTGTCTCACTGTAAAATATAACCAATGCACTCATTCTCTCTCTCACTGTAAAATATAACCATTCCAGTCTGCATCCATCTCACTGTGGAATATCACCTGTCTAAGTGGGTGTTTCACTTTGAAAGATAACCAGTCCACTCAACCTGTGCCTTCCTATAAAATATAACCATTCCCCTCATTCTGTGTCTCACTGTAACTGTAATCCCACTAAGTGGATATCTCACTGTAAAATATAACCAGTTCAGTCAGTTTGTTTCTCACTGTACAATATAACAAGTCAAGTCAGCGCCTCTCTAACTGTAAAATATAACCATTTCACTCAGCATAAATCTCACTGTAAAATGTAACCAGTCCACTCAGTCTGTGTCTCACTGCTAAATATGACCAATCCACCCAGTTTGTGAATCACTGCAAAATAAAAATCTATAATATAGGCATTCCACTGAGCCTGTGTCTCACTGTAAAATATAACCAGTCCACTCATCATCAGTCTCATTGTAAAATATAACCAGTCCACTCAGTCTGTGTCTCACTGTAAAATACAACCAGTCCACTCAGCATCAGTCTCACTGTAAAATATAAGTCCACTCAGTCTGTGACTCATTGTAAACTATGACCAATCCATTCATTCTGTCTGACTGTAAAAAATGATCCAGTCCACTCAGTCTGTATCTCATTGTGAAATATAACCAGTCCATTCATCATCAGTCTCATTGTAAAATATAACCAGTCCACTCAGTCTGTATCTCATTGTGAAATATAACCAGTCCATTCATCTTATGTCTCTCTGTCCTGTGAATTACTCTAAAATATAACCGGTCCACACAGTCTGAGTCAACTGGTTATATTTTACAGGAAGACAGTCTTTTTCTCACTGTAAAACACAACTTAGTGTCTGTCTCACTGTAAAATATAACCTGTCCACTCAACATCAGTCACACTGTAAAATATAACAAGTCAACTCAGTCTGTGTCTCACTGTATAATATGACCAATCCACTCAGTCTGTGTCTCACTGTAAAACATAACCAGTCCATTCAGTCTTTGTCTCATTGTAAAATACATCCATACTCAGTATATGCCTCACTGTAAACTGTAAATATAACCAGTATACATAGCATCAGTCTCACTATAAAATAGAACTTAAGGTTATTTACATAACTATAGATATCTATGGGAGCAAGCCTGACTGCGACCCTCTGAAGCACTCATCTCATTATGCCAATCCTGATTGGCTGGTGAATGTGTCCATACACACCCGGTAGTGCCACCTACAAAAAAAATACTGTGTGCGGACGACACAGCACCATTCAGATAAGCAATCTCTTCTCACCTGCCCAAGCAATAAGGGTTGTCTTGGGAGACATCTCACTCATGTTACTGAAAGAACTGGGGTTATGTAAATGCCCCTGCGCGACCATTGCTCTCCAGGTGAGACAGCGAAAGCCACAAGGTTAATAGGACAGCATGAACCAACCATTTTAGGCACAAGGCTGGATTGGGCTTCAATGTCATCTGTACATTCCCAGGGGCAAACTGAGTGCACAAAGGGTGCACCGAGAGCGCATGGAAAATCGCTGACACGTTTGGCCCAAGCCAGCGCTAGCAACAATACTGTCTTCAGAGACGGATATTTTAAGTTCGCTTCCTCCAGCGGTTCAAACGGAGGGCCCTTCAGTCCCTCCAGAACCACAGCCAAATCCCACGGGGGGGAGATGCCTGTGCTTCATAAAACGACACACCAGCAGTGTAACGGATATTGGTAGGACCCAGTTGCAGCACCACACACCACAGGTATGATTGGTAATGACCTTTAATTGTGAACCAGCAGAGAGAATACACACAGGTGGGTATTAGGGGTAGAGGAAAGGGTCCAGGGCTGGAGAGCCATGGGTCAGGTGAGTGGAGTGACTGAGCTCTCACACACAGGGGAAAGTTCGTGGACCCGAAGGCTGGGGCTGGCGGTGCCATGCGTTAGGGAGCAGGCTGGAGACGTTGTCTAGGAAGCAGGAGAATCAGAACCAGGTGAGCAGTCAGCGGGGCAAATGAACCAGGAAGGAGCAAGCAGGCGGATAATCAAAGCCAGGCGAAGGATCGGGAAACCAGCAGGGAAGCACTCACGTTGCGACATTGGAGCTGGAGAACGCCAAACAGCCACAGGGACAGGCAGACGGGGACCAGGAAGCGCACAGGCAGAACTCGTGGACGGGGACAGAAGGCTGAGGCGTTTACCGGGGCAGAGACGAGGCAGGATGGTCAGGGATGAGCAGAGTCGATACAGGGAAGTCAGTCCGGAGATGAACGCTGGAAATTTTTGCATGATACTAAAACAATCTGGCAAAGAGTGAGTGAAGGGGATGAGTGGAAAACTGCCCTTAACACCCCCATCGGACATTATGAGTATTCGGGAGCTGTTGGCTGTAAAAACTGCACTGGAAGAATGGAAACAATGGTTGGATGGGGCTGAGCAGCTGTTCGTAGTATGGACGGATCACAAAACTTTTGGAATATCTTTAGAGTGTTAAGAGGCTGAATTCACACCAAGCCAGCTGGGCCCTATTCTTTTCTAGATTCCATTTTATTTTGTCTTATCGCCCGGGGTCCAAGAATGTTAAGCCAGACATTTTGTCCTGCCTCCACTCCCCCGAGACCAATCCAGAAGAGCCCAGTTCCATTCTCCCAGCAACATGTTTCCTGGGGGCAGTCTCTTGGGAGATAGAGTCCATGGTTAAAAAGCTGACTAGCCTTTTTACCACACTTGTGGGGGGGCCTCCTAACAGACTGTATGTACCACCAGATGTGAGGGGTATGGTAATCCACTGGGCTTATGCCTCCAAGTTTTCCTGCCATTCTGGGGTGCAGAGGACTATATTTTGCATTCAGGAAAGGTTCTGGTGGCCTGCCATAAGACAGGATGTTTCAGACTGTATTTCAGCCTGTTCTGTCTGTGCCCAACAGAAGCCTTCCACTGCTCCCCCCGCTGGTCCGGTGGAGGTCCTGCTTACTAACGTCTTCAGACATTTTGGACTTCCCAGGGACATTCTGTCTGACCGGGGGCCTCAGTCTGTGGCACGGTTCTGGGGGGCCTTTTGCCAGTTGGTGGGGGCTAAGGCTAAGTGGGGGGGCGGGGGGGGGTGCTGTCAGGGCCTGGTAGTTTTGTAATATATGTTGTTAAGTTTAGTTATGGTGTCTTGTCTACTTCCTGTTTTTGTTCCTGTCAGCGTTCCAGCGTCTGTTTCTCAGTATATATTCCTAGTGTTATTGACCAGTTTCGCCTTTTGGATTCGGAGTATTTTCCCAGTGATTTTGGACCTCTGCCCTGTGAATTGGATTTCCTGGTTTTTGAATTTTAAGACAGATTAAACGGCTTGAGAACTCTTCTTCCTTGTGTCCCAGTCTCTGCATTCCGTGTCCACCTGGTCTGTGCCTGATACTCTCCACTTACAGTTGTACAGAGTCCTGATGGAGGATGCCCTAGTGTTCTGAATAGTGGCAGTTACCCTCTGTGGGAGTCCCTCAGTGGTCAAATTGAGCCATTCACCGGCCAAACCAATCTGGGTGCAGGTGGAACACCATCCTACCCCCCTGCGACAGCAGGTCTCTGTGCAGCGGAAGTTTACATGGCTGATAAATCTCCGCAAACCAGTGCATCACAGGTCAGTGTGGAGCTATCAGAATTAACATGTGGCCATGTTCTCTCACTCTGGGGTGGGGGGAATCAGGGCCAGGGGAGGGAATGTGTGTTTTCTCTTCAGCCAAACAGATCCACGTTGGCCTGGCCGTAACGTGCCCAAATCTGCTCCACAATTTAGTCTACAAGTGTGGGAGATAAATGGGAATGTGGAATTACAAGTCTTTCAGGTCGATGGAGGGAACCAATCGTTTTGCCCTACTAGACGCAGAAGGGATGAATGCATGAGCATCCTGAATTTGTATTTTCTGAGAAATTTGTTGAGAACCTGTAGATCCAAGATAGGGTGGATCCTGGTCAACCCCTGTTTGAGGATAAGAAAATACCTGGAGTAAAAACCTCTCAAAATGATCTTTCCTGTCTGTTCAAGTTGCAAATAAGACAAATATGATGAAAAACATGCTTTTCTGTCAGATTATGCTCAGTTTGCTGTAACGTTTCTATTGGCAAAAGCAGTTCATTTGGAGTTAAACATAGTATTAGGCTGCTTTTACTTCATTCTGAATAATTTTTCATATCACTTGTCTTTTCTCTCAGGAAAGCAACCGTATGATGTTTCCTGTCTGTTCTAATTCCAAATAGGATGAATATGAAGAAAAATACCCATTAAACGTTAAAATGTTCACCTGCGCTCCTGGTGCCAAAAGCAGTCCATTCGGGGTCATACACATCATTTTACATCATTTGGTGCCTTTTTTCACTTCAACTGTCTTTTCTATGAGGAATGCCTCAGTATGATGTTTCCCGTTTTTACTGGTTGCATATAGGATGAATATGAAGTAAAACATACTTCATATAACATAATGACATAATGAGACAGAGAAGCCGGTTTTACTTCATATTCATCCTATTTGCAGCTAGTACACATGGGAAAGATCATACTGAGGCTTTCCTGATAGAAAAGACAGTCGAAGTGAAAAATGGCACAGTATGATGTAAAATGATGTGTATGACACCAAATGGATTGCTTTTGGCACTAGAGAAGGTCAGATGAATATATTAACGTTTTCAATACAAACTGAGATAATAATATAGAGAGTCCTGTTTTACTTCACATTCGCCCTATTCGCAACTACTACACAAGGGAAAAATCATACTGAGGCTTTCCTGAAAGAAAAGACAGTCGACTGCAATAGACTGCTGTTGGCACTAGAAACGCTAAGATTAACACTTTGATGTTTTCAGTACAAACTGACATGATATTAGAGACAAGTCTGTTTCACTTCATATTCCTCCTATTGGCAACTTATACAAACAGGGAAACACCATACTGAGGCTTTACTGTTAAAAAAGACAGGCAAAGTGAGGAAGACAAAGAGTGATATGTAATGATGTCAATGCTGTGTATGACGACGAATGGACTTTGAACACGGTATTGAGCCAAATAGACTGCTATTGGCCCGAGAGATGCTCAGATCAACACTTTCACCTTATCAGTCTATACTGACATAATATTACAGTAGAGCAGTAATACAACATGCTGAGGCTTTCCTGAGAGAAAAGACAGGCGACATGAAAAAAGGCACCAGACTGCCTTTTAACGATGTTAACGGTGTGTATGAGTCCAGCTGGAGGCTGAATACTATATTGCTCTGAATGATCTTTAAACATTGTATTACGCCTAATAGACTGCTGTTTGTACTCGGGACGCTCAGATCAACACTTTGACCTTATTTGTCCATACTGACATAATATTTCAGTGGAGTCTGTTTTAACTTCATATTCGTCCTGTTTGCCACACGTACACACGGGAAACAGCATGCTGAGGCTTTCCTGCGACAAAAGACAGGTGAAGTGAAAATAGGCACCAGGCTGCATTTTACCAATGTTAACGGTGTGTATGAGTCCGACTCGACTGTGAACATTGTATTGCGCTGAATGGATTGTAAATACTATATTACGCCTAAGAAAATGCCGTTTGCGCTCGGGACGCTCAGATCGACACTGTGACCTTATCTGTCCATACTGATGTAGCGTACATACCTGGCCTGGCATCAGTCACAAGCCATTGAGGAAGTTCATTGTAAGGACATGCAGAGTTACGGACCCACAATTGGCACTTTGTGACTCTTCCCACCATCAAACTATCAAATTGATAGGAAACAGAGACAAAGGACCCCTCTTCCATAAACAGACCATGCTTTTAGCATGCCCAAACGACACAGAACCAGACCAGAGGTCAAAGGGTCAGCTCCAGAGGATCAACCAATGGACACCAGGCAACTGGAGAATATAGGCAAAATCTCCAGTTTGTAACAATAAGACTCTGTCTAATGATATTTGATTGTTTCTTATATAGGACAAGTAACAACAAAAGGACTGAGTAACACTAAGGTGTGAATCCTGGACTCTCTGTGCCATGCATGAACACACACACACACGCACACACACACACACCAACCTCGCTTCCTCTGTCCCTTTCTAGATTGGAGTCATAAACTACAACCCACATTCCAATCCTGGGCAGTGACCAGCAGAACACTCTTCACAGACACAGATCTGAGGAAGAATGTAAAATTAAATATCTAACTGTTCTGTAACTCATGAGATGTTCCTATGCAATAGTTTAATCCCAAACTTCTATCCTATAGAATGATTGAAATGTAACATGTAGACTTTAAGACAATGTCCTTCATGTGACCATACTGTCAACATCCTTCACAAGGTAACACACACTACATGACATCCTGAATGTCCATATTTATTATTATTACAGTAAAAGAACTGCTGTGTAAGCCACATTTATAGACTATTAGCTTTAGGAAATGTTTATATTGTTGTTCGATCGGTTACCCACTTGTATTATGATTGACTCCAGGTTGGAAGGATGTAATATGAAATCAACACTCGTATTCATTATTAGTGCCATTAGGTTTATATGTTATTTCATTTAATGTTTTGTGGTCATGGTGGAAGACGGATGTGCGAGTTTATAAGTAAACTATAGAATTAAATTATTCAAAAGTTCAGTGGAAAATTACTCTCTTCTCCAAATGAAAACACAGGAGAACATGCGCCAGCCCCCAGGGGATAAAACAGTCGGAATCAATTCACACATTGCTAAGAATTAAGATGCCAGAGATGAGAAGATGCTTAGAAACAGCCAGAAGATGCCAAAAGCTAGATGCTCAGAAAGAAGAAGCTAAGACAATGCTAAAGGCTGAAATGCTGAAGCTAGAAAATGATGCAGAAACTAGAAGCTGATAAGTTTGCTCAAAGCTCAGAGTCCCAGTGTCATGCCAAAAAGTGACTGCCTACCAAAAAGTGATTTCTGTCAGCGGGAGCGCGCGCAGCCTGTTAAAGCTGGAAAGCGTAGTTTCTATGCCTCTACAGCTGCTTTCATCTGGTTCAAACAGCCATTACAAACAAATACACTAACTCTACATCCGAGCTAATAGCGATGTTATGTATGTGTGAGACCATAACATTTATTTCAACAGAATTTGCGGCCATAAACGTGTCTGCTGTTTATAGTGTAATCAGGCATGATATTAACGTGATTACAGTCAATTATGTTATTTTAATGTTTATGTGTTTGTTATGTCTGATATTCTTGTTAAATAGACTGTAATTAACATGATGTATGTCTGACTTATATGTGCAATAAAGACATTTGGGACTGAAAGGGTTTTCTGCCTCAAAATGACTTCAAATCACTCACCACAATTATGATTTGAAGATTATATCATAACCAGTACTTTTCACTAGTTCAAAACTGTAAAGGGCCAATGCAACGCATGAAATGCAGTTTTTTACTTGCCAAAAATTGATTCCAGATGCTCATGTTGGACTGAAAGGGGTTGTCTGCCTGAAAATGACTTCATGTAACTCATCAGAGTTATAATTTGAAGATTATACCTTAACCAGTACTCTTTACCTGTTGAAAACTGTGTAAAGGGCCAGTGCAACACATACAATGCAGTTTTTTATTTGCCAAAAATTGATTCCTGCTCCTAATGTTGGACTGAAAGAGATTGTCTGCCTGAAAATTACTTCATGTAACTCATCAGAGTTATAATTTGAAGATTATACCTTAACCAGTACTCTTTACCTGTTGAAAACTGGGTAAAGGGCCAGTGCAACACATACAATGCAGTTTTTTATTTGCCAAAAATTGATTCCAGCTCCTAATGTTGGACTGAAAGAGATTGTCTGCCTGAAAATTACTTCATGTAACTCATCAGAGTTATAATTTGAAGATTATACCTTAACCAGTACTCTTTACCTGTTGAAAACTGGGTAAAGGGCCAGTGCAACACATACAATGCAGTTTTTTACTTGCCATTAATTGATTCCAGCTACTAATGTTGGACTGAAAGGGGGTTTCTGCCACAAAATGACTTCATATCACTCATCAGAGTTATAATTTGAAGATTTTACCATAACCAGTACTTTTCACTAGTTCAAAACTCTGTAAAGGGCCAATGCAACACATACAATGCAATTTTTTACTTGCCAATTAATTCCAGCTCCTAATGTTGGACTGAAAGGGGTTGTCTGCCTGAAAATGACTTCATGTAACTCATCAGAGTTATAATTTGAAGATTATACCTTAACCAGTACTCTTTACCTGTTGAAAACTGTGTAAAGGGCCAGTGCAACACATACAATGCAGTTATTTACTTGCCAAAAATTGATTCCAGCTCCTAATGTTGAACTGAAAGGGTTTTTCTGCCACAAAATGACTTCATATCACTCATCAGAGTTATATTTAGAAGATATACCATAACCAGTACTTTTCTCTAGTTCAAAACTCTGTAAAAGGTCAATGCAACACATACGATGCAATTTGTTACTTGCCAAAAATTGATTCCAGCTCCTAATGTTGGACTGAAAGGGGTTTTCTGCCACAAAATGACTTCACATCACTCACCAGAGTTATAATTTGAAGATTTTACCATAACCAGTACTTTTCACTAGTTGAAAACTTTGTAAAGGGCCAATGCAACACATACAATGCAGTTTTTTACTTGCCAAAAATTGAATCCAGCTCCTAATGTTGGACTGAAAGGGTTTTTCTGCCACAAAATGACTTCATATCACTCATCAGAGTTATATTTAGAAGATATACCATAACCAACCCGCGACCCTACTAGAGGATCAGCGGTATAAAATGGATGGATGGACCATAACCAGTACTTTTCTCTAGTTCAAAACTTTGTAAAGGGTCAATGCAACACATACAATGCAGTATTTTACTTACCATTAATTGATTCCAGCTACTAATGTTGGACTGAAAGGGGGTTTCTGCCACAAAATGACTTCATATCACTCACCAGAGTTATAATTTGAAGATTTTACCATAACCAGTACTTTTCACTAGTTCAAAACTCTGTAAAGGGCCAATGCAACACATAAAATGCAATTTTTTACTTGCCAATTAATTCCAGCTCCTAATGTTGGACTGAAAGGGGTTGTCTGCCTGAAAATGACTTCATGTAACTCATCAGAGTTATAATTTGAAGATTATACCTTAACCAGTACTCTTTACCTGTTGAAAACTGTGTAAAGGGCCAGTGCAACACATACAATGCAGTTATTTACTTGCCAAAAATTGATTCCAGCTCCTAATGTTGAACTGAAAGGGTTTTTCTGCCACAAAATGACTTCATATCACTCATCAGAGTTATATTTAGAAGATATACCATAACCAGTACTTTTCTCTAGTTCAAAACTCTGTAAAAGGTCAATGCAACACATACGATGCAATTTGTTACTTGCCAAAAATTGATTCCAGCTCCTAATGTTGGACTGAAAGGGGTTTTCTGCCACAAAATGACTTCATATCACTCACCAGAGTTATAATTTGAAGATTTTACCATAACCAGTACTTTTCACTAGTTCAAAACTCTGTAAAGGGCCAATGCAACACATAAAATGCAATTTTTTACTTGCCAATTAATTCCAGCTCCTAATGTTGGACTGAAAGGGGTTGTCTGCCTGAAAATGACTTCATGTAACTCATCAGAGTTATAATTTGAAGATTATACCTTAACCAGTACTCTTTACCTGTTGAAAACTGTGTAAAGGGCCAGTGCAACACATACAATGCAGTTTTTTACTTGCCAAAAATTGATTCCAGCTCCTAATGTTGGACTGAAAGGGGTTTTCTGACACAAAATGACTTCATATCACTCACCTGAGTTATAATTTGAAGATTTTACCATAACCAGTACTTTTCACTAGTTCAAAACTCTGTAAAGGGCCAATGCAACACATAAAATGCAATTTTTTACTTGCCAATTAATTCCAGCTCCTAATGTTGGACTGAAAGGGGTTGTCTGCCTGAAAATGACTTCATGTAACTCATCAGAGTTATAATTTGAAGATTATACCTTAACCAGTACTCTTTACCTGTTGAAAACTGTGTAAAGGGCCAGTGCAACACATACAATGCAGTTATTTACTTGCCAAAAATTGATTCCAGCTCCTAATGTTGAACTGAAAGGGTTTTTCTGCCACAAAATGACTTCATATCACTCATCAGAGTTATATTTAGAAGATATACCATAACCAGTACTTTTCTCTAGTTCAAAACTCTGTAAAAGGTCAATGCAACACATACGATGCAATTTGTTACTTGCCAAAAATTGATTCCAGCTCCTAATGTTGGACTGAAAGGGGTTTTCTGCCACAAAATGACTTCACATCACTCACCAGAGTTATAATTTGAAGATTTTACCATAACCAGTACTTTTCACTAGTTGAAAACTTTGTAAAGGGCCAATGCAACACATACAATGCAGTTTTTTACTTGCCAAAAATTGAATCCAGCTCCTAATGTTGGACTGAAAGGGTTTTTCTGCCACAAAATGACTTCATATCACTCATCAGAGTTATATTTAGAAGATATACCATAACCAACCCGCGACCCTACTAGAGGATCAACGGTATAAAATGGATGGATGGACCATAACCAGTACTTTTCTCTAGTTCAAAACTTTGTAAAGGGTCAATGCAACACATACAATGCAGTTTTTTACTTGCCATTAATTGATTCCAGCTACTAATGTTGGACTGAAAGGGGGTTTCTGCCACAAAATGACTTCATATCACTCATCAGAGTTATAATTTGAAGATTTTACCATAACCAGTACTTTTCTCTAGTTCAAAACTCTGTAAAGGGCCAATGCAACACATACAATGCAATTTTTTACTTGCCAATTAATTCCAGCTCCTAATGTTGGACTGAAAGGGGTTGTCTGCCTGAAAATGACTTCATGTAACTCATCAGAGTTATAATTTGAAGATTATACCTTAACCAGTACTCTTTACCTGTTGAAAACTGTGTAAAGGGCCAGTGCAACACATACAATGCAGTTATTTACTTGCCAAAAATTGATTCCAGCTCCTAATGTTGGACTGAAAGGGTTTTTCTGCCACAAAATGACTTCATATCACTCATCAGAGTTATATTTAGAAGATATACCATAACCAACCCGCGACCCTACTAGAGGATCAACGGTATAAAATGGATGGATGGACCATAACCAGTACTTTTCTCTAGTTCAAAACTTTGTAAAGGGTCAATGCAACACATACAATGCAGTTTTTTACTTGCCATTAATTGATTCCAGCTACTAATGTTGGACTGAAAGGGGGTTTCTGCCACAAAATGACTTCATATCACTCACCAGAGTTATAATTTGAAGATTTTACCATAACCAGTACTTTTCACTAGTTCAAAACTCTGTAAAGGGCCAATGCAACACATAAAATGCAATTTTTTACTTGCCAATTAATTCCAGCTCCTAATGTTGGACTGAAAGGGGTTGTCTGCCTGAAAATGACTTCATGTAACTCATCAGAGTTATAATTTGAAGATTATACCTTAACCAGTACTCTTTACCTGTTGAAAACTGTGTAAAGGGCCAGTGCAACACATACAATGCAGTTATTTACTTGCCAAAAATTGATTCCAGCTCCTAATGTTGGACTGAAAGTGTTTTTCTGCCACAAAATGACTTCATATCACTCATCAGAGTTATAATTTGAAGATTTTTCCATAACCAGTACTCTTTAACTGTTGAAAACTGTGTAAATGGCCAGTGCAACACATACAATACAGTTTTTTACTTGCCAAAAATTGATTTTAGCTCCTAATGTAGGACTGAAAGAGATTGTCTGCCTGAAAATTACTTCATGTAACTCATCAAAGTTATAATTTGAAGATTATACCTTAGTCCAGTACTCTTTACCTGTTGAAAACTGTGTAAAGGGCCAGTGCAACACATACAATGCAGTTTTTTTCTTGCCAAAAATTGATTCCAGCTCCTAATGTTGGATTTAAAGGGGTTTTCTGCCACAAAATGACTTCATATCACTCACCTGAGTTATAATTTGAAGATTTTACCATGACCAGTACTTTTCACTAGTTCAAAACTTTGTAAAGGGCCAATGCAACACATAAAATGCAGTTTTTTACTTGCCAATTAATTCCAGCTCGTAATGTTGGACTGAAAGGGGTTGTCTGCCTGAAAATGACTTCATGTAACTCATCAGAGTTATAATTTGAAGATTATACCTTAACCAGTACTCTTTACCTGTTGAAAACTGTGTAAAGGGCCAGTGCAACACATACAATGCAGTTTTTTACTTGCCAAAAATTGATTTTAGCTCCTAATGTAGGACTGAAAGAGATTGTCTGACTTAAAATTACTTCATGTAACTCATCAAAGTTATAATTTGAAGATTATACCTTAACCAGTACTCTTTACCTGTTGAAAACTGTGTAAAGGGCCAGTGCAACACATACAATGCAGTTTTTTACTTGCCAAAAATTGATTCCAGCTCCTAATGTTGGACTGAAAGGGGTTTTCTGACACAAAATGACTTCATATCACTCACCTGAGTTATAATTTGAAGATTTTACCATAACCAGTACTTTTCACTAGTTCAAAACTTTGTAAAGGGCCAATGCAACACATAAAATGCAGTTTTTTACTTGCCAATTAATTCCCGCTCCTAATGTTGGACTGAAAGGGGTTTTCTGCCTGAAAATGACTTCATGTAACTCATCAGAGTTATAATTTGAAGATTATACCTTAACCAGTACTCTTCACCTGTTGAAAACTGTGTAAAGGGCCAGTGTAACACATTCAATGCAGTTATTTACTTGCCAAAAATTGATTCCAGCTCCTAATGTAGGACTTAAAGAGATTGTCTGCCTGAAAATGACTTCATGTAACTTATCAGAGTTGTAATTTGAATATTATACCTTAACCAGTACTCTTTACCTGTTGAAAACTGTGTAAAGGGCCAGTGCAACACATGAAATACATTTATTTACTTGCCATTAATTGATTCCAGCTCCTAATGTTGAACTGAAAGGGTTTTTCTGCCACAAAATGACTTCATATCACTCATCAGAGTTATATTTAGAAGATATACCATCACCATTACTTTTCTCTAGTTCAAAACTCTGTAAAGGGTCAATGCAACACATACAATGCAGTTTTTTACTTGCCAAAAATTGATTCCAGCTCCTAATGTTGGACTAAAAGGGGTTGTCTGCCACAAAATGACTTCATGTAACTCATCAGAGTTATAATTTGAAGATTTTACCATAACCAGTACTTTTCACTAGTTCAAAACTTTGTAAAGGGCCAGTGCAACACATACAATGCAGTTTTTTACTTGCCAAAAATTGATTCCAGCTCCTAATGTTGGACTAAAAGGGGTTGTCTGCCACAAAATGACTTCATGTAACTCATCAGAGTTATAATTTGAAGATTATACCTTAACCAGTACTCTTTACCTGTTGAAAACTGTGTAAAGGGCAAGTGCAACACATACGATGCAGTTTTTTATTTGCCAAAAATTGATTCCTGCTCCCAATTTGATACTGAGAGGGTTTTTCTGCCACAAAATGACTTCATATCACTCACCTGAGTTATAATTTGAAAATTTTACCATAACTAGTACTTTTCACTAGTTCAAAACCTTGTAAAGGGCCAATGCAACACATAAAATGCAGTTTTTCACTTGCCAAAAATTGATTCCAGCTCCTAATGTTGAACTGAAAGGGTTTTTCTGCCACAAAATGACTTCATATCACTCATCAGTTATATTTAGAAGATATACCATAACCAGTACTTTTCTCTAGTTCAAAACTCTGTAAAAGGTCAATGCAACACATACGATGCAATTTGTTACTTGCCAAAAATTTATTCCAGCTCCTAATGTTGAACTGAAAGGGTTTTTCTGACACAAAATGACTTCATATCACTCATCAGAGTTATAATTTGAAGATTATACCTTAACCAGTACTCTTTACCTGTTGAAAACTGTGTGAAGGGCCAGTGCAACGCATACAATGCAGTTATTCACTTGCCAAAAATTGATTCCAGCTCCTAATGTTGGACTGAAAGTGTTATTCTGCCACAAAATGATTTCATATCACTCATCAGAGTTATATTTAGAAGATATACCATAACCAGTACTTTTCTCTAGTTCAAAACTCTGTAAAGGGTCAATGTAACACATACAATGCAGTTATTTACTTGCCAAAAATTGATTCCAGCTCCTAATGTTGGACTGAAAGGGGCTTTCTGCCAAAACATGACTTCATATCACTCACCAGAGTGATAATTTGAAGATTTTACCATAACCAGTACTTTTCACTATTTCAAAACTGTGTAAAGGGCCAATGCAACACATAAATTACAGTTTTTTACTTGCCAATTTATTCCAGCTCCTAATGTATGTACCTTCATGTAACTCATCAGAGTTATAATTTAAAGATTATACCTTAACCAGTACTCTTTACCTTTTGAAAACTCTGTAAAGGGCCAGTGCAAACACATAGCTTATCCAGTAATGGAAATGAATGATGAAATTTAAAGACAAGACCTTGTTGAATGTCTTAATTAAAAAATATTCCTACTTTATGACCATAGAAATAGCACTTTATGAGAAATAAGTCACTTCATAAGTTTTGTCAGAAAATTAAATTATTTTATACATACACATAAACATACATAGATACATATATAAATACATACAAACATACATACATAAAAACATACATAACCACAACTATCATAAAATGTGTGAACATCATGCAAACAAGATACAACTATATACATTCCAGATACATTCCAGTAGCTACAGTTGCTACTGGCATGCTTCTCAAATACATTTCCTTCTACCTTTTTGTGGGTTCTTGACACAGCTCCTGTGGAACTACCATGGGCACATGTCATAGCCAATCTCAATTTGACAACAGGAAAACAAAGAATTATGATTAAATCATTATACAATTATAATATTCAACACTAAAATAAACTTTGTTTTGTGCCTTCAAGTCCTTTGGAATTTGAAATAATGTTTGGGGTTTTTTTTATAAATCTAAGCCGGACTTAAGAAGGACAAGGAAAACATAAGCAGTTACCCAACGAGTTTCCCCATCCAGCTCCCCACAGAGATGACACAGGTCAGTCGAGTCGTCTGCCAAAACAAGGAACAATGATAATTTCCTTTAACTCTGAGCAATGTTTGTCAGAGTAAATGATACCCTAATATATTAATTATAAAAAAAAAGGAAGAAAAAAAAACACCTGTATCCTCCAGAAGAGAGACAGCAATGTTTGCTCTTATGGTGTTTACACCAGAAGTTGAATTGTCAAATTCTAGAGGGGATCCACCCACGTTCCACTCAGCAAACTGTGAAGAAGAGGTGCAAGAATGGATTTATTATGGGAAGGAACAGTAAACTTACAAGAAGTGTTTGAAAGTTATTGAACCATCCAATGCCCAAAATTAACAGTAGCATTAGTCTTTGTGTAACTTTACCCAACCCAATGTATGTTAAAGTGGAATGTCCGAATATTCTTAACTATTTTACATTCTTCCTTCCTCTGTATAGACATATCAAATAACCTGACTTTTGAGTAATACTCTTAGCTGTACTTTACCTTTGACAAAAAGGAGCATTGCACTTGTTCTGTGCAAATTTTTCATGAATTTATTTTTAAAGTCTTTGCAGCCATGCATGGTTATCAAACATGCTTTTGTATGACATGAAAAATTTAAGGCTCAGAGTTAGTTTTAGACCATCTAATAAATGATGGAGTTAATGTGATTGACATTAGCTTCTATTTATTCATGTTACAACTTTCAGATGTCTCATAAATGTTTCTAGATTGTCTACATGTAATCATAATAGCCAGTGTGCGGATTACCAATTGAATTTGTTATTTTGATGATCCAAGAGCTGTAACTTGCTGCTGGAGATTCGATATTACTTTAATTCCAATCCTAACATAATGCTTAATCATGCTGTAATGTATACCATCAATGCATAGGCCGCACAGGATGTTGCATCATATTGAAGTGGGTGAGGCTTTGTTTCACACGCCCATCTTGAAGGATTTAGTGTCTCATGAATGACCTAAAAAGACAAATACATATAATCTATATATGCAGTATAAATTTGTCCAACCTTACTTTAACAGTCTTTTAATAAAGTAAACATTTAAAATGTCCACTGCATCAATGTCAATTCAATTTTGATAACACCAAAATATGCAAAGTTTCTTACTAGTTCCAATCACATTTAATAGTGGAATAAAGCACAACAATGAAGAATGAGGAAGTAAAAACTGGATTTTAAAGGAAAGGAAACATAACTTAGACTTGCAAGTAAATCAAGTTTTGTAAAAGCCGAATTCATTTTTAGTACAGTACTTGGAAACAATATTAGTACAATCTTTTATTAGCTTTAATTTTTTTCTCATTTGCTTGATAATTGGGATAGGAAATCAAAAATCTAGGATACAATGAAGTAAGATTCTGGGAAAGGGACTTATCTTAACATGGCTGGAAAGAATGATGAAAAATTATGCGGTGAAATAACAGCCTAGGAAAGGTCTCTATTATTAAAGTTATGTAGCAGTAGGTTGATCACAACTATCTAACAGGCCTATAATTTTTTCCAAAATGTATATTCCTTTTCTTTGAGTTTCTAACTCCCGCATCTCATACTTTCCCCAAAGTAAATGGTTTAACTTGCACATTTAAGTTGTTGTATGTATCGCTATTATGAAAAAAGCATTACACTGTACTGACTTGATAAGTTCTGCTATATTGGCACATTTAACATCTAATTATCTATACATAACTTTAATTTCACAGCACTGTACCCAAAGTCTGGCCAGCATTTACAGTAATAGTTTTATTAATGTCTCATTTACTGTAATACACAGATGTTATTTCCTTGTCCATGATTTTTTTTTACCTATTGTACTTACAGTGTCCTAAAAGAATGCATACTAAATTACCTCGTGATGTCCTTGCAGTGTTCAACAGATATTTCTCCCATTCACCCATTGGATCCAGAAAAACAGTTTTTCTTTCTGCTGGTAAGATCATCTAACTATAGAGTTACAATTTAATAAATATGCTTTATGAGTAGCTTTGTAGTTCTTCAGCAATACTATGCAGACTGCATGTGCAGCTGAAGAATATGTACACAGACACAGACACACACACACACGCGCACGCACACACACAAATACTGTATTTTTAAATATACATACATATAAAAACACAATACCATCAAGTTGAAAAAATAATTACCACGAGCATCCAGTGATGACCCTCATTGACAATGCCCACGATGAATTTGTACAGCTGGAGGACAATCTGTAAGATAACATAACAAATCAAAAATGCCTAGTGATTATAGGATATTGTGCATTATTTCTTAGTACAATAAATGACATAATATTGTTTGATACCTCAGTTTTGGGGGGTTTTCTCTGCCATATCCGTGTAATTTCAAAGGAGTTCAGTGCAAAAGCCCTTTCTGTGTTCTCATTATATGTTTTTTACAAGCAGGGTAAGATGTGCATTGATAACCTGTAATTTAAAAATGAAAGGTTAAAAACATATTTAGCATGTCAAACAATAAATCAAATTTTGTGTGCCTAACTGAAAACTATGGTCAACAGGGAAACCATTTTAAAAGAAAAGAATGTTAACACCTCACCTCACTTTCAAACTCCCTTTGTGGACCAGTGTTAAAAATGTCCCCAAAGAAAATCTTATATGGGCCGATTTTGGAGAGGAGGACATATAGACCTTCTTCCCCTCCCATTCATCTTTCAAATCTATAAAAGCAAGTTTTAAAGTGTTAGGAATGAAGTTCTGTCAGGACTTATTTAATTGATCTTCAAAAATACACTTCGGATACAATATCATTTTACTCATGGTCAATTACAAAGCTGGCAAAATCTTGGTGTTGGATTAGAATTACCTGTTTTTGGACAAAAATGTTCATCAAATTTGGATTATTCTAATGTTTATTTTGACTTCTAAATTATTTCAAGTTTTCAGATGTTGCAATATTCAGCTGATCTTTTAACCTATGACTAAATCATATATATACCTGTTTTAGCCCACCTTTACAGTTAACATGTGAGTTTTAGAATTTATTTCAGTATTTTACTGTTATTCTTATTTGTGTGTATTCTAGGATATTAAGCTAAAACTGTTTAATGATTTATGCTAGTGGATAATTAGGTGCTAAAGGTGAGTTGTTGTTTAAACATCTGCCTCAGGGAAACTATTTACAACCACTGATAAAGATCACTCTATGGGCATGGGTAGGGGGCAACAAGAAAGAAGACAGAGGTAGAGATGTGGTAATTTATGTGTATACATTAACTGTCTTCCTTTGAGCGCGCTGAGCTTTAGGTTACACCCAAGGTTGGAGTCAGACGAGAAGGAGAAAGCCAGCAGGGCCAATCAGAAGATGACAAAAAGCCCTTGCACATTTCTTTGTTTGTACCTGTATAAATATACACTGGATCAGGGAAAGTTAGGTTGTCAGACTGTGGACTGACCAACACTTGTTATTGGTTAGGGAAAGTCACATCTGATCCAGAATTCTGTAATTGTTCATTGCTTGCTGAAAAGATTTACTAAACAAATTTAACTAAATTCTTTGGTGTGGACATTCACTGGTCTTTTGAGTATTTTGAACACTGCACTCACCCCATGGGGGGTGAGAGTTTTTTTCTGCAAACAGCAAAAGCTCCTTCATTTGCTAAATCCTTGGGGGTTCTTATGACTGTATGTAAATCTCTAGCAGACAGGAGCACACCCATAACATTTTCAGCCTCAACATTTGAAGCTTGCAAATGGAGTTAATGTATATAAAAGTGAATACATTTATTAAACATATGCTTGCTGATATGGATGTCCACTGTGGAGTTTATGGATGCAGGGGAGGCAGGCAACTAACCTAAAAGTGCAGCGCCCCTTTGCCCTGTGGTATTAGTGGAGAGGCCAGCAGAGGACGGGATGGTAGGCAAACCAACAGAGGACGGGATGGGAAGCGGACCAGCAGAGGACGGGATGGTAGGTGGGCCAGCAGAGGATGGGATGGTGGAACAATCCACTGAAAGTTTGTGTGGAACTCTTGGTTGTTCCTCCGTATAGGCAACCAAGTGATATGTATTGATTTTTGAGATCGTCACTCCTTGACTGTCTACAAAGTCTACACTTTTCCCTGCAATTGCCAAAATGGTGTATGGCCCAAGCTAAATTGGATCCAATTTAACCCCTTTCCTCTGCTGACTCCGAACATTTAATTTCAAACCTTCATACCCACCTGAGAGTCGGGAGTAGGCTTTGTGTCATCACTTAAGAGTCTAGAGTGTATAGTAATAACAGACAATTTTATAAAAGAAAAGCAATTTTTTGTGAGACTAACAAAAATCTGATCGAAAAGTATAGGCTCATACTAACCCACTGATGTATGTCCTCTGACATGCCAGGCCAGTAAAATCTTTGTGAAATAGCCTCTCGGGTTTTCGTCTCACCACAGTGTGCCCCTACACTACTGGCATTGAAGTCCACAAAAACTTCGTTTGCCTCCTTTTGTCCACATAAGACCTTTGTCTTGAGGCACTGAGGTTGTCCTTTCATCCAACAGTCCAACAATAGGAGCTGGAATCAATTTTTGGCAAGTAAAAAAATGCATTGTATGTGTTGCACTGGCCCTTTACAGAGTTTTGAACTAATGAAAAGTACTGGTTATGGTATAATCTTCAAATTATAACTCTGATGAGTGATATGAAGTAATTTCTTGGCAGAAACCCCCCCAACATTAGGCGCTGGAATCAATTTATGGCAAGTAAAAAACTGCATTTTGTGCGTTGCATTGGCCCTTTACACAGTTTTGAAACAGTGAAAAGTACTGGTTATGATATAATCTTCAAATCATAATTATGGTGAGTGATTTGAAGTCATTTTGTCACCCTTTCAGTCCCAAATGTCTTTATTGCATACAAAAGTCAAGTCAGACATACATCATGTTAATTACAGTCTATTTAAAAAGGATATCAGACATAACAAACAAAAAACATAAAAATAACATTATTGACTGTAATCACATTAATATCATGCCTGATTACACTATAAACAGCAAACACGTTTATGGCCGCAAATTCTTTTGAAATAAACGTTATCGTCTTATCGTCACATAACATCACTATTAGCTTGGACATAGAGTTAGTGTATTTGTTAATAATGGCTGTTTGATCCAGATGAAAACAGCTGTAGAGGGATATAAAATGCGTTTTTCAGCTTTAACAGGCTGCGCGCGCTCCCACGGACGGAAATCACTTTTTGGCAGGCAGTCACTTTTTGGCACGACACGGGCTCAAAGCCCGGCTCTAGCCATGTAGTAAACTTTTAGCTCTCATCTGCTAGCCACAAACTCATGGCTCTTAGTCATTTTTGCACTTTTCGCGTCTTTTATTTTTCTTTGCCACAAGCTCCAAGTAACATCATTTTTGTCTACATGCGCAATCTTTTATTTTTATAAGCCAAGTCAAGACCAACTGAACCAAAACAACAGAACTGCCTCAGAGTAATTTTGTAACTTTTAATCATCATCACGTTTTCCTTTTTAAAGATTTTGACAACTTTAGAGTCATTTGGTCAACGCCAGTCTCCTCTAAAGTTATCCAGCCAAAGTGAAGAGCATTAGAGTTTATTTCGCATCAAGCAAGAGACGCCAGCAGATAACACCTCTGCACGACCGCAGGCAGAGAATCCGACCAGAAATCAAGAGTGCCCGACACAGAAAGTCTCCTGACAAACTCCACCAGAGCTGAATCGCTGAGACACCGGCAGAATCTGTCATCGTGATAACGGGACACGGCCTCCAGGAGAATCCACCTAGATCCCACGTCTCCGGGGTTACCACGGCAACCACAGCCACCTGGGATCCAGCCGAGGGTCTACAGCTACAGCGCAACTCACAGTAGGCCGGTCTTAACACTTTGCTCATGACTGGATTGATGTCGAAATATAGTAATATTTAATCATCAAATTTCATTCATAGACTTAGTATCATTAGCTGTATCACCATAGTATATAGCCATAACATATTCTCTCCCAACATTGCCAACTCATCACACTGCTCTTTTTATTATTATTTTATTCTTTATGATTATTACACCTTGCATTTACTCTGTAGATAGTAGTTTAATTAATAAACTCCTTTATTTACACCCAGTTGTTGTCCTGTTGTATTCTTTTGATGTAGAGACTAGCGAGCCATTGAATCGAGAAGTCACAGCTTCTAATATGAGATTGAAAAATTTGGCAATGAAGTGGCTCCTAGAGGACTGGTGCCTCATTTCAACGAGAGTAAATTCTAAATTTTGGCGTTAACGATACACTGACATAATATGACGGCAGAGTCTGTTTTAACTTCATATTCGTCCTATTTGCCACACGTACACACGGGAAACAGCATGCTGAGGCTTTCCTGAGAGAAAGGACAGGTGTCATGAAAAAAGTCACCACACAGCTTTTTAACGATGTTAATGGTGTGTATGAGTCCGACTCGACTGTGAACATTGTATTGCGCTGAATGGATTGTAAATACTATATTACACCTAATAGAATGCTATTTGAACTCGGGACGCTCAGATCAACACTTTGACCATATCTGTCTATACTGACAGAATATGATAGTAGAGTCACTTTTAACTTCATAATTTTCCTCTTTGCAACTAGTAACGAGAAACATGGTACATTCTTTCCTGTTACAAAACGACAGGCGATTGCTCCTAATATCTAACGAAATCCATTCGGCATCATACACAGCCTTAACATCATTTTACATTATTTTATGCCTTCTTTCACTTTAACTGTCCTTTCTATCAGGAAATCCTCATTATGATGTTTCCCATGTGTACTAGTTGCAAATAGGATGAATATGAAGAAAAACAGGTTGTCTTTCATGTTATGTCAGTTCTTACTGAAAACGTTAGTGTTCATCTGAGCACTTCTAGTTTCAAAAGCATTCCATTCAGCATTATACACCGCATTAACATTCACATCACACTTTGCCTTGTCTTCATATATTTTAATAAAAGCTTTGCAAGGGATCAGTGTACTGACACACAGAGTGTAATCGTAGACTGATAACAGCGAAAGAGTGTGCATGAATTTTATAGGAAGAGTGAAGAAACTTGCATGGCCAGGATGTGTGTGTGAACATTTATGGAAGCTAACTGTCAAAAGAAGCAGCTGCGTGCTCAAGGACAAGGACCCCTTAGTTTGTAACAGATGATGCCAGATAATGAGTTCACACGTAAAAACAGATTCATAATACCAAATAAGGATTATCAATGTGAGGACAGATTAATGTCCAAAGTTATACAAAGTCAGACCATGCAAAGTGCAATACCACGTTATACAAAGTGCAGAATATGATTTTTCTATTAAAACCTTTTTGCACTTCAACTTCAACAAGTGTTCATCTGAGCGCTTCTAGTGCCAAAAGAAGTCCATTCGGAGTCATGTCAGGGGCAGGAAAGGAGGACTGGATTCTGCCCATTCTACCAGTTGAGGTTAAATCCATCAAGGGAGACAAGATACTACAACATATGCGTTTCTGGATTCTGGCAGTTCAGCCACTTTCTGTTCAGAACATAAAGGTTGTCTATGCTGCACAAGAACTTGGCCCGTGATTTATAGTCTGGTCTGGTGTTGCTTCAATCCACCCACTAAATCTATCAACCACATCCAAAATGTATCTCATTCTACCTATTCACTGGATCATGTTCACATAATATATCATTAGGTGCCTAAATGGACCATCTGTTGGCGTAATATGCACAGTTGGTGTAGAAAAAGCTTTCCTTGTGTTATATTGTGCACACACTTCACATTCTTGCAATGTTCTATCAACAGCAACCACCAAACATCTTGAAGGCGTTTGATAACCTCCCCCCTTGCATAAAGGTCAGAGCCTTGCACATTTCTTATGTAACAAAGGCAAAAACAGGCAACACAAAATGACCATGAGAACTTCTCCACAAACCCTTTTGAGGAACATCTTGTATGACCTTGATAGCCCCCTTTTTCAACCATACCGACTTCTCATATGGATCAGCTCTCTCCTGTGCCTGTATTAGAAAAGATAGAGTTGTTAGAGGTTCACAATCTTCAGCTACCAACAATGAGTCCATAGTTGTGCCAACTGCTGCAGCTTCATCTATTAAATTATTGCCATTGGCAATTAATGAGTCTGTTATTGATGAGCTGGACACCCTCCCCCTCAGTGGCACATGCAATAACTCTCTTGCCATCCCTTGGCAATGCATGCAAGCTTTTAGTCTCTCTCAGACTTTTGGTTCTCTACCCATTCACGCTCCATCTTCTCTGGAGTATCGCAGCTCCCAGTATAGGACGATTGGATGTTACCCGCAGAGGCTATGCCAGCATTACTTTTACTCAGTCACTACACTACTACACGTCTTCTCTATTCTATACATGCTGCAGTCTTTTCTAATCTATGAACAAACCACACTATTCTCATCCATGCGTCTGCATGAGGTTGTTACACACTTTTCTTCACGGCTTATCATGCTCAGAGGCCTGAAGTGATAACCACATCAACCCCCCAACAAAACACTAGACAGGTCATAAGCCAGCATACAATGCACACATTCAGCAGCAGTTGATAAAACTCATTCACTCTTTCCACTCCATGATGAGCCATAGCACATATATTATGTTTAAGACACACATAAAACACATTTGCATTCAACTCTGCTCACCAGTGACTTTAATCCATTAACTGTTTTAAATGCTGTAATTAAATTCTAACATTTTTCCATACTTAATTTGTCATTTATTTTTCAATCATTTTGACTAGGTTCTTTGGAGAAGAGGCATTCTGATTTACCTCACCTGGGCGGAGACCTGCACTCAGACACAACCAGAATTTGATGATCCTCCCAGGCAGGGGTCCTCAGGCTTCTGTCTTTCCTGGCTGGCTCGCCAATTTATTTTGGAGGAAAAAAGGTCCAGGTCCGGGCCAAAGACTAAGTCTAGACATTTTTCACCAACACTGCACTTTTACTGGAGTCAAAAAATATTTAAAAAAGTTGTGTGGAGTTGAAGATGATGATGAAGGAGCACCTTCATACCAGACAAGTTCTGTTTATGATCCCTTGGGTTTCCTTCCACCAGTACCACTGCCTGCCAAGTTCATGTTGCAAGAGACGTTGCGGGTGGGACAACAACATAACTTAGTACATTAGATGCCAATGGAGAAGGTGGCTGGAAGAGATGGAAAGGATGGCATCATTCAAAGTCAAGAAAAGCATTAAGCCCAAAGACTTTGGACAGCCTATGGTTCTGGTTCAATTACATCATTTTTCAGACGCTAGCCAAGATGGATTTGGTACTGTTACCTACATCCATGTAGGTACTGTTAACTACATCCATGGGGTCCATGTCTCCTTCCTTCTTGGTAAGGCCTGAGTCACTCCCCTAAAGCAGATAACCAGTGCCCTAGAGTTGACAGTCGCTGTTCTTGCAATTCGTTTGGATCAGATGTTGAGAGCAGAATTGCAGTTGCCATTGGATCAGTCAACATTCAGGATGGAAGGCACCTCAGTGCTCAAGTACATAAAAAATGAGGACAAACGTTTTCATACATTTGTGGAAAATAGGGTATCAACCATTAGAGATGCGACTCAAGTTTCCCAATGGAGGTATATCAATACCAAGGATAACCCCGCTGACGACGCCTTCAGAGGTCGGAAAGTTGATGACTTGCTGAATGGTGGTGGATGGATCAAGGGTCCAAACCTTCTCTCTAAGCCAAAAAGGGACTTGCCCTCTGCTACAACAGAAGGCACCTTTGCATGCGACGATCCGGAGGTCAAGAGGAATGTCAAAGTGAATGCAATCATCCAGGACTCTCCTAATGCTATGGATCAACTGATAGCATACGTCTCAGATTGGAGGAAAGTTAAGATTGCAGTTGCGTGGTTTCTCAAGTTGAGGAGGACTCTTCTGGAGTTGAAACAGAAGAGGAAGGAGCTGCAGGCGCACAGTGTCCACAAAAAGGCTGCAAATAGTTCATCCAGCCATGTAGATTGGAGATGGAAAAGGTAAAAGGAGCAGTAGGAGGTCAAACCTTGTTACCAGATGATCTCCTGTCAGCTGAAGTTTCCATCATTCGTTAGAGCCAGCAACAAAGGTTCAAGGAAGAAACTGCTGCTCTATCAGCTGGAAAATCTGTGGCAAGACACAGTGTCATCTACAAACTAGATCCATGCCTGGTGGATGGACTCCTGAGAACTGGAGGGCGTTTGAGCAAGGCAGCTTTTCCAGAAGAGATAAAAACATCAACTCATTCTGTCAAAGGATCAGTACATCTCCATACTCATATTCACCAGCAAATGGGTCACAGTTGGATAAATCACATATTGGCATAGCTCACAAGAGGTTCTGGAGTATGAATAACAATTCAGCCGTGAGAAAAATAATTTCACCTTGTTGCTAATGCAGGCGCTATAATGGAGGAGTGGGTGAGCAAAAGGTGGTAGACCTGCCAAAGGGAAGGGTTCTACCTGATCCCCCCCCCCCTTTGCAAATGTTGGAGTAGATTTCTTCGGACCCATCGAATTGAAGAGAGGTCTAAGCCTTTCCAAGCGTTATGGTGTAATTTTTACATGCCTTGAAAGCAGAGTAGTCCATTTGGAGGGGGCACAAACGCTTTATGAAGGTTCATCACCTGAAGAAGCCAGTAGTCTTGAATGCGTTCAGACAATGGCTCAAACTTTGCTGGAGCACAAAAGGAGCTGAGGGAGGCTCTCACATCGTTGAATCATAGTCAGATACAGGGCGTTCTACTGCAAGAGGGTATCCATTGAAGTTACAAACCCGCCTACAGGATCCCGTCATGGCGGTGTATGGGAATGTGTCATCCACATGGTCAGGAAGTTTCTCACTTCTGTTTTACATCTGCAAACTCTGGATGATGATGATGGAGTCCACACAGTTTTGTGCAAAGTTGAGGCCACACTAAATGATTGCCCCATCACCAAACGCTATGATGACCCCAACGACCTTGAACCTCTTACTCCAAACCACAGTCTCCTGATGAAAGGTAAACCAGTCTTACCACCAGGACTATTTAACGAGCAGGATCTGTATGTGAAGAGAAGATGGAGACAAGTTCAGTACATTGTGGATCTTTTCTGGAAAAGATGGGTAAGAGAGTACCTCCCTTCGCTCCAAGAACAACAGAAATTGAACCAAGAGAGGAAAAACTTGATCCCTTCAGACATTGTCATGGTGGTTGATGCTGCCGCTCCTCGTGGATCTTGGCTGCTTGGCAAAGTTATGGAAACCTTCCCAGACCAGAAAGGCTTAGTCCACTCTGCATCTAGACAAACATCTTAGAAAGACCTGTGACTAAGCTTTGTTTGTTGTAGGAGGCTTCAAACTGTTAGGGTCATGAGTTATAGTGATCTTTGACTGCAACAAGATCATGTTATAAATGGTCTGTTCAATACAAATCATAAACATGGTACATACATTTTTGGCCCATGATTAAATTTGAATATAATTATGTCCAGCCGCCATTAACAATTAGGGGCCGGCGTATGAGCCTTTGTTTGAATTTCATGTAAGTTATTAATGGATATTAGTACATGTAGATTGACATATGGTTTATTGTGATGGACAAGAAGATGTAAATAAACACTCTTGATTATTGCTGCACAGACGTTCGTGATGTGAATTAATTAACCCGCTGAACAAAAGGAGATGCGTCAAATAGGCAATTTGGGGTATAGCAGCCCCTATGTGGCTTGTAGATCTTTTGTTTTGTTTTAAGTCACAACACTTCAACTGTCTGTTCCATCTGGAAAGCCTCAGTATGATGTTTTCTGTGTATACTAGTTGCAAATAGGACGAATATGAAGAAAAATAGCTTTTCTGTCGTATTATGTCAGTTTGTACTGAAAATGTTAGTGTTAATCTGAGCAATGACTTACTACATCGATAAATTTATCAATCTCATATTAGAAGCCATAACCTCTTGATTCAATAGATCTCCATTGTCTACTTCAAAAGAACACAACAGGACAACTGGGTGTAAATAAAGGAGTTTATGAACTGAACTACTATCTACAGAGTAAATGCAAGGTGTAATAATCATAAAGAATAAAATAATAATGAAATGAGCAGTGTTATGAGTTGGCAATGGTGGATGTTATGGCTATACACTATGGTGATACAGCTAATGATACTAAGTCTATGAATGAAATTTGATGATTAAATATTGCTATATTTTGACATCAACCCAGTCATGAACAGAAGGTTAAAACCAGCCTACTGTGAGTTGTGCTGTAGCTGGAGACCCTTGGCTGAAACCCAGGTGGCTGAGGTTGCCATGGTAACCCTGGAGACGCGGGGATGTATGTAGATTCTCCTGGAGGCCATGTCCCATTATCACGGTGATGGATCCTGCCGGTTACTCAGCGGTTTAGCTGTGGTGGTTTGCTGGGAGACTTTCTGTCTCGGGTACTCTTGATTTCTGGTAGGCTTCTCTGCCTGCGGTTGTGGGCAGATGTGTTAAATGCTGGCCTCTCTTGCGGGTTGTTGCGAAATAAACTCCAATGTACTTCACTTTGGCTGGATAACTTTAGAGGAGACTGGCGCTGACCAGATGACTCTAAACTGGCAAAAGTCAAATATCATTGTACGGAGTCTCCGTTACAAGCTGGAGATTTTGCCGATGTTCTCCAGTTGCCTTGTGTCCATTTGTTGATCCTCTGGCGCTGACTCTTGACCCATGGTCTGGTTTTGTGTCTCTCTGATATGCTAAAAGCATGGTCTATTTGTGAGAGAATGGTCCTTCTCTCTGATTCCTATTAGTTTGATAGATTGATGGTGAGAAGAGTAACAAAGTGTCAATTTTGGGTCTGTAACTCTGCATGTCCTTACAACGAACTTCTTTAATGGCTTGGGACTGATGCCAGGCCAGGAATGTACGCTACATATCCCCCACTCGGTTGAATGGTCGACATCCGGTGGCATTAGGAACGTCTTACATTACATCTGCTATCATGATCAGAGTTGATGTCTATTTTTTCAAAAATGAAAACAACTATGACCTGTGTACCTATTCTATAATCTAGGCAATGCTGACTGTTGGATCATTATTTCATATCTCTTCTAGAGAATTACCTTTTGTTACGGCAGCTATGTAAAGCAATTAAACAAAAACAATGGCTAGCATAGAAAAAATTTATAGGCTATGGTAAATGCCTGAGAGGAAAAACGGGAGAAAAAAAACAAACAAGGAATCTATAAAGCTTACTGTATTGCTAAAACTAATTGGACCTTGTTTCTCAGGGGTTAACTAGTCATACAGGGTTATCTAACATTTATTACATTATTTACACCAACTCAGTCTGTTTTGGTACTGACTAAGGTGTCTTACACTGGGAAAGAGGGACAAAGTATGTCTAGGTAAACATGCCAAATGTTACAATGGCTAGGCTGACAATCATGGGAACAATATCCCAAAGCATAGCAGGTATTAGCATGGTTACGTTGTCTGTGAGCACAGACAACCTATAGTATTGAAAGCGTCATAGCAGTGTGTCCACTGCTTCTGTGGTCTTGAGCAGGGTCCTATAAATGTATTTAGCCTAGTGACTCACCCCCACTTTTACGTATTTTACGCAGTCAACAAATACCGTACGGTTCAATGGCAGAGATGATTGTGAAAGGTGGATTTGACTGAAGACACCTGGATGACATCTGGCTCTTTTCAAGACAACCAATACTGAAGATTAACTGTTTACACTCGCACCTGGCACCGTAGGATGTTTCAAGTGTGCACTGTAGTTCATAGTCTGACTCTAAAATTGTCATAAAGCATTTTAATGAGAGCCTCAACTACTTGTATTTGGCACCTGTTGGTGCTTACTGATTTTTATTATTTATGACCTGATTGGGACAAAATTTTCTCAGTCTAAAGAGGGCTTTGTGTGGTTTGTACTGTGTGCAGTTGAGCCATTTGTGAGTTAGCTTTTCCTGAGTTTTGCTAGCCTTATTGTGGTTCACAAAAGAAAAGAGTTCGTCTGAGAACATGTGGGGACTTGAGCAGTGGGGAAGAGACTTACAGGTAAGTTTTTCCGTGCTTGAACTGGCTGTTTCAGTGGTTTGAGTGAGAGAGTGGTACAGCCATGTGTCCCCCACATGGAGTTTAACATGGGAAGCTTTTTGATCATAATAGGCCTTGAGCTGTTGAGTGACAGCGCAGAAATCAGGGGTGGGAGGGTGGGAACAAAAGTAAGTGTCGGATGGAGACCCCATGGTGGGCGTCCCAAATGTGCTCTCCAAAGTGCCATGTTTGATTGAAGCGTCAGTAGATTCTTCAGGTGGGACATGTTGAGCCATTGTTTTGGTCCCGTTGACCTCAAGAGCAAAGCACAAAGCTGTAGTGAACCTGATCTGGACACTTCAGTCCTCTCAAATTTTAGACCTATTTCAAAACTTTCCTTTCTTTCAAAATTCCATGAAAAAATTGTGCTTAATCAATTGCAGTCCTTCTTTAACTTACGTGGTATTCTTGAAGTGTTCCGGTCTGGTTTTAAAGCCTTTTAAAGCACTGAACCTGCGCTTTTAAAAGTTTTTAATGATCTTTTATTAGCCACCGTCTCAGGGGATTCTGCTAGTCTTATGCTTTTAGACCTCTCAGCTGCTTTCGATACAGTGGATTATAGTATCCTTATCGCTCGCCTAGAACATTATGTAAGTATTAAAGGAACCGCTCTGGAGTGGCCTGTCAGCCTTTGTAAATGTGTGTCCTCCTCAGCTCCTTCATCTTGTGGCATGCTTCAGGGGTCCATCCTTGGGCCTGCCCTATTCTCTCTTTATATGCTTCCCCTGGGGTCCATTCTTAGAAAACATGGCATTGCATTTCATTTTTATGCAGATGACATAAATGTATCTGCCCTTGAAACAAAACGGCCCCCTACAGCCACTGTTGGACTGTCTTAAGGACATTAAAGCTTGGATGGCCTTAAACTTTTAAAGTTTTAATGAAAAAAAAAACAGAGTCTCTGTTATTTGGACCCGTAGTGCCTGTATTGGCCACCACATAGACCTGAGCTCTGTAAGTCCATAAGTAAAATCCACTGTTAGTAATCTGGGTGTGATTATGGACAGTGATTTTAAATTGGACAAACACATCAATTCAGTTGTGAAATCCAGCTTTTTTCAACTGAGGCTTTTATCGGACTGCATGTCTTTTATTGATTTTGAAAGAGTCATCCATGCTTTTATTTGTCCCGCCAATACAACTGTAATGCTCTTTATGTTGGTGTTAACCAGAACTCCCTCTCACGACTACAGTTGGTCCAAAATGCAGTAGTTCTAAAGTCTTGTAACAGGAACACTGTCTCCCTGTACGTTTTTGGATTGATCTTAAAATTTTAACTTTCGTCTTTTAGTGGCACATGTACCTCTATGCACTCTCAGGTCTGCTGGCCAGTCACTCTTAGTTGTGTCCAGATCAGGCTAAAGCTCAGGGTAGACCGGGCTTTTTCAGTTGCAGCTTCCAAACTCTGGAACGAGCTGCCTCTACATGTCAGACTGTCCCCGTCCCTGCTTGTTTTTAAATTTCGTTTTAAAACACATTTTCATTCTTTGGCTTTTGAATCCATATGAAAGTTGTCATTTCTGTCTGTTTTCACAGTTTGTGTTCTTGCTGTGTTGTTTTTATGTTATTGATTGTACTTTGGTCAACAGCTGTTGTTATAAATGTGCTTTATAAATAAATTTGATTTGATTTGATTTGATAAGTGTTTAGAGGAAAAGAGACAGGAAGAGGCTGGCAGACTTGTGCCCATATTTTCAAGCGTTTCAAGTCGATCAAAGGTTCAAGTCGGTTTAGGAGGTCTTTGCCAATTATGAAAGGAATGGCATCAAGAGGAGACACATATGGATGGTAGAGGCTCATTGGTCCAATGGCAAGTTACACCATTGACATTGCTGTCAGTGTGGCATGGGTGGGGGCATACGGTTGCATCTCAAGGGAGTTTCAAGTCCTTGTTTGACAGGTGTACTATCATTTGCAGCTTATTGAGCTAATGACATCAAAGGGTCATCTGCTGCTGTGTCAAGGAGTGCATCATGTACGAGTGCATCTAGTGTTATGGACAGGTGTGGTTTTCGCATAACATTTTTCTCGCTAAGGGGGCCCAAGAAATGTTGGATTGGTGGTTCAAGTTGGACAGCTGACATGTCCTTGTTAAAAGACGTCTTTTAAGTCCAGTTCTGCCACCAAAACTGCACTGGGCAGGATTGACTTTTCACCCTCCTCTTCTGATTTACTGCAGTTCAGCACCAGGAACCCCTTCTAGCTCCATGGGCAAGGATTTTGTGCTGAGGCTCAAAATGGTTGCAGGCTCTGCCTGTTAAGTATGGGATTGCATTTGTTTTGCAAATCCTGGCAAGCGTTGGTTGGTTGAGGTACACAGGTTTGTACACCAAGATGACGACTAGTACCAAGATGCAGGTTCATTTCTGGAGCCAAAATATGCCTGAAGAAGGCGATAGCAGTATTGCTGGGGAGGTTCTTGTCTTCCCTGCTTAACTGATATAGCAGTTGATGAGCCAGCTGGTGTAGTATGCTTGGCGGACCAGGTCATAGTTCACTCTGACATGGTTTGGTTGACGTTCAATGAATCTGCTGACCTTGTTGACTTGATGTCACCTTGATCAGGTCCATCCTGTCATCAGAAGTAGCATTTGGAAACCGTCGGAAGTGAAAGTCGATGTCCTTCAAGTGGGTTGTGATGGCATGACAGCCATCAGGACTGGGTTCAAAGGATATATTGCAAGCAATCTTATCTAGCGCTCGATATGAAGGACCCTGTGATGTGTGAGTGCCTGAAGATAGATAAGATCTCAAAGGAGGAATCACTCTAGTCAAATCCAGAGGAGTTCTGCTGGCCCTGAAGGGGTCTAGCATAAGAGGCGAGAAAAGGTGAGAAGACACACCTCCTTGAACTCCCCTATTAGGTGGCTGATCTTTTATTTCAGTCAGGTATGGTTGTCGGGTTCGATCCATCTTAAGAGAATGTTGCAATTCTCCTTTAACAGGTTCCAGTTCCATTTTTCTTATTTCTTGTTGCTAGCAGGCCTGTGAGAGTTTGTCTCTAGCTTCATTTAACTGTTCTTGAATCTGTTGGATCTGCTTATCTTCAACATAAAGATGCAGGTTACCTGCTCTGTTCTGAGCTTTTATCTCATTGATAGTCTGTGTTAAAGACTGTTCTGATTGTTCAAGCTGTTGTTGAAGGAGTAAGTTTCCTTTTTGTTGTAAATTTTGTTGAATGCAGGATTTTAGTTTATTTCCTGTCCATTCTAAATGATTGTATGCACGTCTGAGAGGTGCATTTAACACAACAGCCAGGTTCCCTAACACTTTGGTCAGTGCCGTGTCTTTTGGTAGCTTAGTCAGGGACTCATCTAGGAGTGCTGCCATTATGTTTCAAGGTCCAAAGGCTTTGGATTCTAGTTGCATAACCAGGTAGCAACTTTTCAGTTATGTCCACCAATGCAGTTGCCAAGCTTTCAAAGGGGTCACCATAGCATAAAGCTAGCACTGATTTGCGAGGGGTAGATATATAGGTGGTTTGGTTAATGTGTTTAATTTATTATGTAAAAAATAAAAAGACAGAAAAGAAAGCAGTCAACAAGCAGGTTCATTTTGAAGGCAGTGATTAGGTAGGTTCTTTATAACACAGGCCCTATGTAGTTGTTTACAGAACAACTATGTAGTTGTTTACAGAACAACTACATAGGGTCTGTGTATGTTTTGCTGTTAGTTCTCACAAATGTTAGGTTTAACATGGGTTTATGAGAGACCTAATCAAAATTGTTCTTGTTCAGCGATGTATTAAGATATAATAACAGCCACCACTGGGAGCTAGTCCTGCAGTTGCATTGCTAAACAATCAGCAAACCCTAGCAGTGAATAACTCTAAGGTGGTTAGTCTTCAAAGGGATAGAACTCAAAGTTGAACAGTTAAAGACCCACGTTACTGTGTCTAAATTGGAACCCCCTCCTAAGATGTCACTAGTGAGCAGTGATCACCTGATGGGTAGAACTCAAAATTAAACAGATCCAGGTGCAATTGGATTGTACAAAGGGGGGAAATCCCTTTAAAAGGAGAAGGCAATTTTTTTTGATGTGATATGGTTGTGTGAATACACATTAGAGTACATCTGAAATCTCAGATTGAAATAGTGTTGATACGTGATGAGAATTTGATAATGTAATCTAAATGTGGAGTTAGGATAGGGATTTATACTGTATACTGAAAGAAGAGCAGAATTGAAACTATATGTCTAAAATAGTTCCCCTAATGCTGTTACTAGTGTTATCTTATTAGATTCATGGAACCACAAAGTTTTAAAAGGATTTAGGCTTCAATTGAATCAAAACCTTAAATTTAACAACGACAAGTGCGATAAGATTAATCTCTTCAACTGTAGAATTAATAACTTGGATTAATTCAAGTGTGAGTAATTAGCAGCAAGATTTTGATATATAGCAAGTTATGAATTTACAAAGCTAGCAGAATTAGATTTCAATCTGTTGCAATTAATTCAATGTTTGAATAATTCAACCCTCAAACACATTGAACCAAATCAGCCACAAGATGACAACAGATATCTAACAGCTTGTTTTACAAGGAGAGGGCGTTGAGGTGACGTCAGTAATAACGATCTTAGTAGCGCCCACTGATAGACCTGCATTAGCCAGGTAGAAAAAGTTCATTTACTGAAACGTAAAAAATTCTAAAACACTAATTACTGCATCAGAGGCCTCCTACAACAACATGTGGAAGGTGAAAAAAGAATTTGCAAACGTGATACGACAATTAGTTTAGATCATACAAGTTCTTTATATTCAAACATGTTAGGTGGGTTGTGTGTGTATATAATAAATAGTGAGGATAGATATGAATATGCTAGAATAAATGCAGTATTAGGCAGTGGATCCTGAACCCGCTGGTTCTGGATCAAACAGTTTCTTTTTCTTATAAAAAAAGTTACTGACGCATCTAGCTGGACAACAGCCGCAGGAACAGGCTAAATTCAACTAAATCACTAAAACGTCAACATCATACATTTATGCCACTTGAATTGTTTGTCAGTACGGCATGTCATTTGCACTAATGATACTTTTAGCTACAGACGAACATTAGATGTTACTCCCCAGTCTAAAAGAAAAGTCTCATCTCTTTCCTCGCCCGGAGCTGTCTCCCGCGGTGTAAAAGCACACAGCATTCACTCGTGTTTTGCTTCTTTGCTGTTGAACATTGTTTCTTGTCGGAGCGGCTCTTCGGAATGGAGATAAAGATTGCTTTCTAGGCGCTTCAGACATCTCTGCGTTTCTGTGATGCTTGTCGGCAGCTTTTAAAAACGTTTTTTTGTCGGGATCGTACCTTCAAGCTCAGGAGGATGCTCTTCTTATCCATGGGACTGAGGGCAGACTAGACGCTACACTAACTAACACAGCATCTAGTGTGTCTAGGTGGTATTACAACGCAGTCCGGGACACGGCTAATTGATTACATGCTCATTTCAGTAGATATCTCTGAAATACAATAGATGGTGGTCTTGGTCATGACATCATCACTGTGGCTCCTTCATATTGCTGGTGTTAGTAGAGTTTTTGAACATTTTAAACTAAAATTCTGGCCAAATTTGGCCAGATCTTACACATTACACCTTTAAGTAACCGTTATTTTCAACACCAGTCCTCTGGGACTGAAAGCAAACAAACAGAATTATAATTGTACTACTCAGAACACAGGGTATTTACAAAGCCAAAGTTACGTTCAAAAGCAGCTATTTTTCAACACGGCTATTTTTCAACAGGGGTTCGCTTTAAGGACTCCAAACAAGCAGTTCAAATACTTTATTAGTTCCCAGTTCAACAAAACGGGTATTTGACTCTTTTACCAACGCTGTGTTTCTGATCATACGGTAGAGATAACCTCTTTACTGTAACGGCAGTGACAGCTACAGCTCTTAGCGGGTCAGGTAACTAATCTGACAGGTTAGCACAGAGGGTCTAGGGGGGTCAAAGCACAATCTGAGATAAAAGCATGCATTGCTTCAAATGCATCATGTGTGCAGCTCGAAAAGGCAAGAAAACACATTCTGAAGCCTTTTGGATACATATATGACAGTTGACCTGGAAAAATGAGTCAGAATTTAAGAAAAGACAGCCTAACATGATTTTTAACAGAGAAGGAACTGACAACTTTGCGTTTTCAAGGCGTACGGAGTACAATCTGAGATAAAAGCATGTTTTCCTTCACATTTGTCATGTTTGCAGCTTGACCCGGCAAAATTAAAAAAACATTTTGAAGCCTTGTGGAGACAAATAGCAGTTGAATAAATTAATAATTGTGCTCTTTCAGGCTGAACTGAGCACAATCTGAGATAAAAGCCTGTTTTCCTTCGCAAGTTGCCTTGTTTGCTGCTAGAACAGTCTGGAAATATCATTCTGAAGCCTTCTGTAGAAATGACAGTTGATGTGAAAAATGAGTCTGCACTGAAGAAAACACAGCTTACTGTTGTGCTTATATGACCATTTAAATATGACCAATTATGTATGATTTTGTCCGTGTCCTTTATTCTTTCTCTGCCACGTGCTCCAAGTAACATTCTACTTTATTTTTATAAGCCAAGTCAAGACCAACTGAATTGAAACACTTGGTGTGTGTGATATAGGGAGTAGTATGGCCACCTGTACTCACTTCTCGCTTAGAGGTATCTAGCTGTAGTTTTAATGAACATGCATTTTCAATAATTCTCTGTGTGTGAATGTCCTTTGCCTCTGACACCGGACCAGACCGGATTATTAAAAGTGGTGGCAACTACACACTACTTTAAAAATAACTAACTTTCAGTTTATTACAGTACTTTCTTAGCAACCAGGTGACTGACTGAAAAGAAATAAAGTTTCTGATTTATGAGGCATTCAAAATTAGAAAAGTGAGTTCAAGTTCAAGTTCAAGTACTTCAAGTCTACCCCAAAAATAATCATACCAATGGAAAGAGCTTGTTAATTAGTAAAGTCAAAAAATATCAAGTTAGAACCCTTAACCAAAATATATTAGAGTTGTCAAACATGGTTGGTTAGCATGGCTTTGTTTACATATACACTAATGCAGTGCCCGTTCAAATGTGCATGTCATTAAGAGTTAAAATTTTATTCAGGCATCTAATCATGTAATTTCTACATCACTGCTGTGTTATGAATAATCATAATAATAATAATCAGATACCTGAATTGACATACACCTGATCAGAAAATACTGGACAACAATTTCAAAATGACTGCTGTGACATGCACTTTTCAACTTATTAGGTACACCTAGATAAAACTAATGCAGCACAATACAACATCAATGTAACAAATCTTCCACTCATGAGGATAATAATGTTCAGTTTTTATTGAAACTGTTTGATTCTGTAATTTATTTTCATGGTCATTTTGAAGTACTATAACATGAGTATTATATATAAAAATTTTAAAGAGCTAATAAGTTCTGTGTGAAGATATTGTGGAGCCCAAAGCACTACAGAATGTTTTACATGTTTACAGCATACAATTTTCAGCAGCCATAACCTTGCAGATGTGCAACTGTAGGCCAAAAATTTTAGATGTTAAAGACATCTAATAGTGTAGACCAATCCCTGAAAATCTCAAGCATTTAACCTAACTAGTTCAAAAGTAAGTATTTATGGAATTTGCAGTTTTTTTTAACACTTGTTTATTAGGGCCACAACCCCACCCTCCATATCTCAGAAACTAAAGAAGATGCAAGCAAGTTGTCAGGTACAATGAAATTATTTTCACCAAGTATGGATGACCCATAAGAAAATGTACTTGTCTAATGTGATTAAAAATGATCTCCAATATCCCATACATGTTTTTTTAAGGCATAATTGGAGAATGCCAGAATCAAATGAATTGCATTCCGCCTTTAGTAACAATCATTCTCTTACATCCCACCCCCTCTTTAAACCCTCCACCAACTCACAGAGAAGGTGCACATAGACAGGGACACTGGCATGTGAGTCAGACTCACAAAAGTATTTTCATATGGTCTGAAATGTAACCATGGCAATGTATTCAAGTTTTTTTGGCTCTGATCCTTTAATATTGGGTATCTGGTGATATCGAGTCTGATCCTAGAAATCTTATATTTTATATTTGATTCAGATATTTGAGGTTCTTTACTTGCCAATTGATTCCAGCTCCTAATATTGGACTGAAAGGGGTTGTCTACCTGAAAATGACTTCATGTAACTCATTAGAGTTATAATTTGAAGATTATACCTTAACCAGTACTCTTTACCTGTTGAAAACTGTTTAAAGGGCCAGTGCCACACATATCATATGATGAAATTTAAAGAAAAAACCTTCTTGAATGTCTTCATTAAACAATATTCCTACAATATGACAATAGAAATAGCACATTAAAAGAAATAAGCCACTTCATAAGTTTTTTCAGAAAATTAAATTATTTCATACATACATCTAAACATACATAGATACATATATAAATACATACAAACATACATACATAAAAACATACATAACCACAACTATCATAAAATGTGTGAACATGCAAACAAAATACAACTATATACATTCCAGATACATTCCAATAGCTACAGTTGCTACTGGCATGCTGCTCAAATACATTTCTTCTGCCTTTTTGTGGGTTCTTGACACAGCTCCTTTGGAACCACCATGTGCACATGTCATAGCCAATCTCAATTTGACAACAGGAAAACAAAGAATTATCATTAAATTGTTATACAATTATAATATTAAACAATAAAATAAATTTTGTTTTGTGCCTTCAAGTCTTATGGAATTTGAAATAATGTGTGAGGTTTTTTTTATAAATCTAATCTAAATTTAAGAAGGACAAGGAAAACATAAGCAGTTACCCAATGAGTTTCCCCATCTTACCCACAGAGATGACACAGGTCAGTCGAGTCGTCTGCCAAAACAAGGAACAATGATAATTTCCTTTAACTCTGAGCAATGTTTGTCAGAGTAAATGTATTAACTAATATATTAATTATGAAAAAGAGGAAGAAAAAAAACACCTGTATTCTCCAGAATAGAGACAGCAATGTTTGCTCTTATGGTGTTTACACCAGAAGTTGAATTGTCAAATTCTAGAGGGGATCCACCCTTGTCCACTCAGCAAACTGTGAATAATAGGTGCAAGAATGGATTTATTATGGGAAGGAACAGTAAACTTACAAGAAGTGTTATTGAACCACCCAATGCCCAAAATTAACAGTAGCATTAGTCTTTGTGTAATTTTAATTAATTAAAGCAACCCAATGTATGTTAAAGTGGAATGTCCGAATGTTCTTAACTATTTTACATTCTTCCTTCCTCTGTATAGACATATCAAATAACCTGACTTTTGAGTAATATTCTTAGCTGTACTTTAGCTTTGACAAAAAGGAACATTGCACTTCACGTTTTGTGCAAATTTTTCATGAATTTATTTTGGAAGCCTTTGCATCCATGCATGGTTATAAAACATGCTTTTGTATAACATGAAAAATTTAAGGCTCAGAGTTAGTTTAAGACCATCTAATAAATGATGGAGTTAAATGTGATTCACATTAGCTTCTATTTATTCACGTTACAACTTTCAGATGTCTCATAAATGTTTCTAGATTGTCTACATGTAATCACAGTAGCCATTCATTTTTAGTACAGTACTTGGAAACAATATTAATACAATATTTTATTAGCTTTAATTTTTTTCTCATTTGCTCATAGCTGGAAAGAATGATGAAAAATTATGTGGTGAAATTTCAGCCTAGGAAAGGTCTCTATTATTAAAGTTATGTAGCAGTAGGTGGATCACAACTATCCAACAGGCCTATAATTTTTTCCAAAATGTATATTCCTTTTCTTTGAGTTTCTAACTCCCGCATCTAATACTTTCCCCAAAGTAAATGGATTAACTTGCACATTTAAGTTGTTGTATGTATCGCTATTATGAAAAAAGCATTACACTGTACTGACTTGATAAGTTCTGCTATATTGGCACATTTATCATCTATACATAACTTTAATTTCACAGCACTGTACCCAATCTCTGGCCAGTATTTACAGTCACAGTTTGATTAATGTCTAATTTACTGTAATACACAGATGTTATTTCCTTGTCCACATTTTTTTTTTACCTGTTGTACTTACAGTATCCTAAAAGAATGCATTCATAAATTACTTCGTGATGTCCTTGCAGTGTTCAACAGATGTTTCTCTTTCACCCATTGGATCTAGAAAAACAGTTTTTCTTTCTGCTGGTAAGATCATCTAACTATAGAGTTACAATTTAATAAATATGCTGTATGAGTAGCTTTATAGTTCTTCAGCAATACTATGCAGACTGCATGTGCCGCTGAAGAATATGTACACAGACACACACACAAACACACACACACACACACTGTATTTTTAAATATACATACATATAAAAACACAATACCATCAAGTTGAAAAAATAATTACCACGAGCATCCAGTGATGACACTCATTGACAATGCCCACGATGAATTTGTACAGCTGGAGGACAATCTGTAAGATAACATAACAAATCAAAAATGTCTAGTGATTATAGGATATTGTGCATTATTTCTTAGTACAATAAATTACATAATATTGTTTTATACCTCAATTTTGGGTGGTTTTCTCTGCCATATCCGCGTAATTTCAAAGGAGTTCAGCGCAAAAGCCCTTTCTGTGTTCTCATTATATTTTTTTTTACAAGCAGGGTCAGATGTGCATTGATAATCTGTAATTTAAAAATGAAAGGTTAAAAACATATTTAGCATGTCAAACAATAAATCAAATTTTGTGTGCCTAACTGAAAACTCTGGTCAACAGGGAAACCATTTTAAAAGAAAAGATTGTTAACACCTCACCTCACTTTCAAACTCCCTTTGTGGACTAGTGTTAAGAATGTCCCCAAGGAAAATCTTATATTGGCCTATTTTGGAGAGGAGGACATAGACCTTCTTCCCTACCATACATCTTTCACATCTATAAAAGCAAGTTTTAAAGTTTTAGGAATGAAATTCTGTCAGGACTTATTTAATTGATCTTCAAAAATACAATTGGGATACAATATCATTTTACTCATGGTCAATTACAAAGCTGGCAAAATCTTGGTGTTAGATTAGAATTACCTGTTTTTGGACAAAAATGTTCATCAATTTGGATTATTCTAATGTTTATTTTGACTTCTAAATTATTTCAAGTTTTCAGATGGTGCAATATTCAGCTGATATTCAGCTATGACTAAATCATATATATACCTGTCTTAGCCCACCTTTACGGTTAAACATGTGAGTTTTACAATTTATTTCAGTATTTTACTATTATTCTTATTTGCTAAATCCTTGGGGGTTCTTATGACTGTATGTAAATCTCTAGCAGACAGGAGCACACCCATAACATTTTCAGCCTCAACATTTGAAGCTTGCAAATGGAGTTAATGTATATAAAAGTGAATACATTTATTAAACATATGCTTGCTGATATGGATATCCACTGTGGAGTTTATGGACGGACAGAGAACGGGATTGTAAGCGGGCAAGCAGAGGACGGGATGGTAGGTGGGCCAGCAGAGGATGGGATGGTGGAACAATCCACTGAAAGTTTGTGTGGAACTCTTGGTTGTTCCTCCGTATAGGCAACCAAGTGATATGTATTGATTTTTGGGATCGTCACTCCTTCACTGTCTACAAATTCCACACTTTTCCCTGCAATTGCCAAAATGGTGTATGGCCGAAGCTAAATTGGATCCAATTTACCCCCTTTCCTCTGCTGGCTCCGAACATTTAATCTCAAGACCTTCAATCACCTGAGAGTCGGGAGTAGGCTTTGTGCGTTTCGCCTCTTTGTGAGGTTTGGCCTTGCTGTTAAGGATAGCACTCTGAAGAGCATCATCAAGCTTGAGGACGTCCTCATACATTTTTTTTAGATGAGAAGTAAAAAATTTAACACATGTTAAAATAGACATATCTCTGGATGGTGCCATTCATCTTCTCCACCAGCCAAAGGCTATTGTATCCCTAGTATTTTGCAGACATTTCTGTTGATCTGTATTGGGTATAAATAAAGACAGTAAATTAAAAATATTCATTGATGGAATAAGATAAGACTGCGATAGCCAATTAATATAATAGTTAAATAAGCCATTACCAAAATTCTGTATGTGATAAATGTTCATTATATATCTATTTCATGGCATACATACTTCGTTCACAAACTCCCGGTCTTGATCAGTCAGAATCCTCTTTGGAGTTTCAAACTGATAAAAAAATTGAGGATGCATTGTGCTTCAGATTTGATGACGTATGCCCAAAAATAGTCAATCAGTACACATATGTACTGATTGCCTGTAGAGGTGGTTTTTAATTTCCCGATTAAGTCCATTCCAATCAGCTAAAATGGTGTGGTAACCTGTAATACAGAAAATATTTACTTATTAATGTGTATCACATTTCCTGTAAAATTTAAATTTTTGTCAATAACTTATTTTTGTCTAAAAGCCATGTAAACTTTTAGCTCTCATCTGCAAGCCACAAACTCTCATGGCTCTTAGTCATTTTTGCACTTTTCGTGTCATTTATTTTTCTTTGCCACAAGCTCCAGGTAACATAATTTTTGTTTACATGCGCAATCTTTTATTTTTATAAGTCAGGTCAAGACCAACTGAACCAAAACAAAAGAAGTGCCTCAAAGTAATTTTGTGACTTTTAAATAATCATCATCACGTTTTCCTTTTTGAAGATTTTGACAACTTTAGAGTTATCTGGTCAACTCCAGTCTCCTCTAAAGTTATCTAGCCAAAGTGAAGAGAATTAGAGTTGATTTTGCATCAACCCGACGGCAGATAACACCTCAGCACGACCGCAGGCAGAGAATCCGATCAGAAATCAAGAGTGCCCGACTCAGAAAGTCTCTGCTCATGATTCGTAGATGTAGTATCATTAGCTGTATAGCCATAGTGTATAGCCATAACATATTCTCTCCCACCATTGCCAACTCATCACACTGCTCATTTCATTATTATTTTATTCTTTATGATTAATTACACCTTGCATTTACTCTGTAGATAACAGTTTAGTTAATGAACTCCTTTATTTACACCCAGTTGTTGTCCTGTTGTATTCTTTTGATGTAAAGACTAGAGATCCACTGAATCGAGAAATCACAGCTTCTAATATGAGATTGAGAATTTTGGCAATGAAGTGGCTCCTAGAAGACTGGTGCCTCATTTCAACGACCGTAAATTCTAAATTTTGGCGTTAACGATACACTGACATAATATGACGGTATAGTCTGTTTTAACTTCATATTCGTCCTTTTTTCCACACGTACACACGGGAATCATCATGTTTTCCTGAAACAAAAGAAGGGTGAAGTGAAAATAGGCACCAGACTGCATTTTCCCAATGTTAACGGTGTGTATTAGTCCGACTCTACTGTGACCATTGTATTGCTTTGAATGGATTGTAATTACTATGTCACGCCTAACAGACTGCTACTTGTACTCGGGACGATCAGATCCACACTTTGGCCATATCTGTCTATACTGACAGAATATTATAATAGAGTCATTTTAACTTCATAATCACAGCCTTAACATCATTTTACAACATTCTGTGTCTTTTTTCACTTCAGCTCCCTGTTCTAACAGGAAAGCCTCAGTACGATGTTTACTAGTTGCAAATAACACGAATATGAAGAAAAACACGTTGCTGTGTAATATTATATCATTTTGTACTGAAAAACGTTAAAGTGTTCATCTGAGAATCTTTAGTGCCTAGAGCAGTCAATTTGGAGTCATACACCACCTTAACATCATTTTACATTATTTTATGCCTTCTTTCACTTTAACTGTCCTTTCTATCAGGAAATCCTCATTATGATGTTTCCCATGTGTACTAGTTGCAAATAGGATAAATATGAAGAAAAACAGGTTGTCCTTAATGTTATGTCAGTTCTTACTGAAAACGTTAGTGTCCATCTGAGCACTTCTAGTTCCAAAAGCATTCCATTCACAGCATTATAAACCGCATTAACATTCACATCACTCTTTGCCTTGTCTTCATATATTTTGATAAAAGCTTTGCAAGGGATCAGCGTACAGTCACACAGAGTGTAATCGTAGACTGATAACAGCGAAAGAATGTGCATGAATTTTATAGGAAGAGTGAAGAAACACGCATGGTCAGGATGTGTGTGTGAACATTTATGGAAGCTAACTGTCAAAAGAAGCAGCTGCGTGCTCAAGGACAAGGACCCCTTAGTTTGTAACAGATAATGCCAGATAAGGAGTTCACACGTAAGAACAGATTCATAATACCAAATAAGGATTACCAATGTGAGGCAGATTCATGTCCAAAGTTATACAAAGTCAGACCATGCAAAGTGCAATACCACGTTATACAAAGTGCAGAATATGATTTTTCTATTAAAACCTTTTTGCACTTCAACTTCAACAAGTGTTCATCTGAGCGCTTCTAGTGCCAAAAGAAGTCCATTCGGAGTCATGTCAGGGGCAGGAAAGGAGGACTGGATTCTGCCCATTCTACCAGTTGAGGTTAAATCCATCAAGGGAGACAAGATACTACAACATATGCGTTTCTGGATTCTGGCAGTTCAGCCACTTTCTGTTCAGAACATAAAGGTTGTCTATGCTGCACAAGAACTTGGCCAGTGATTTATAGTCTGGTCGCATCGTTGGTGTTGCTTCAATCCACCTACTAAATCTATCAACCAAATCCAAAATGTATCTCATTCTACCTATTCACTGGATCATGTTCACATAATATATCATTAGGTGCCTAAATGGACCATCTGTTGGCGTAATATGCACAGTTGGTGTAGAAAAAGCTTTCCTTGTGTTATATTGTGCACACACTTCACATTCTTGCAATGTTCTATATCAACTGTAACACCAAACTGCTTGAAGGCGTTTGATAACCTCCCCCCTTGCATAAAGGTTGCACATTTCTTATAGCAAAACAAAGGCAAAAACAGGCAACACAAAATGACCATGAGAACTTCTCCAAAACCCTTTTGAGGACATCTTGTATGACCTTGATAGCCCCCTTTTTCAACCATACCGACTTCTCATATGGATCAGCTCTCTCCTGTGCCTGTATTAGAAAAGATAGAGTTGTTAGAGGTTCACAATCTTCAGCTACCAACAATGAGTCCATAGTTGTGCCAACTGCTGCAGCTTCATCTATTAAATTATTGCCATTGGCAATTAATGAGTCTGTTATTGATGAGCTGGACACTTAATGATAATGATAGCTGTAGGAGGTGCATTGCATCTAACAGAGCAGAGACAACTTCCCTTGTCTTACTGGGCTGCCATCAGCTCTAAGAAAACCTCTCTGTTTCCAAATGTTTCCCATGTATGTGAAACACACCATATGCATAAGCTGAGTCTGTGTATACATTATGACGCTTTCCTCGTGCTAACAAATGCAGCTGTCAACGCTTTGACCTTTTAACCTTGGATGCTTGAATTTCTATAGCTGTTATCCTTACCTAATTGTGTGATGGCATAACCAGCATGGTTTCCTGAAGCATCTCTGAAACAACTGTGATTGGTTCATGCTTTTGTCTGGCCGTGTCTGTTGTTTGGACACAGTTGTGTGGTGTGCCATCCACAAGCAACACCATCCTGGTTGCAGGATTCACTGTATTGCATCTTTGGATGGTCAGTTCAGGTGCTGAAAGTATAACTTCATAAACTGTTTTTCTAGCTTGAGTTAGAACGAACCGACAACTTTGTGTCCCATGGTTAACACTGAGACTTTTTTGAAAAGCACAAACTGCCAATCTCTAATAACAGGGTGGCAGACCTGATTCAATGTTATCCAATTTGGTGCTGTAGTAAGCTAATGGCTGTTTACCTGTTGGTGTATCTTGCATTGTCTCTGCTCCAACCAGAAATACATCTTTATTCTTATTCTCTATATGAATACTGTTGACTTTCACTGTTTTATTATTTACATAGTTACTAGTTTATCTATCCATAGCAGTACTAACACCCTCCCCATCAGTGGCACATGCAATAACTCTCTTGCCATCCCTTGGCAATGCATGCAAGCTTTTAGTCTCTCTCAGACTTTTGGTTCTCTACCCATTCACACTCTGTCTTCTCTGGAGTATCGCAGCTCCCAGCTGCACCGCTATAGGACGATTGGATGTTACCCGCAAAAGCTACTTTTACTCAGTAACTACACTACTACACGTCTTCTCTATTCTTTGCATGCTGCAGTCTTTTCTAATCTATGAACAAACCACACTATTCTCATCCATTCGTCTGCATGAGGCTGTTACATACTTTTCTTCACGGCTTATCATGCTCAGAGGCCTAAAGTGATAACCATATCAACCCCCCACAAAAAACTAGACAGGTCATAAGCCAGCATACAATGCACACATTCAGCAGCAGTTGATAAAACTCATTCACTCTTTCCACTCCATGATGAGCCATAGCACATATATTATGTTTAAGACACAGATAAAACACATTTGCATTCAACTCTGCTCACCAGTGACTTTAATCCATTAACTGTTTTAAATGCTGTAATTAAATTCAGCACCAATAATGCAAGCAATAATGTCCAGCACCACGTGGAATTCTCCAAACCAGGCCTGCCAAGGCGTGTAGTAGGACCAGGCATCCAAGAGCCCCTCCACCACTCTAAACCTAAGGCCTTCATCTAGCCTCAATTTGGTCCTCAACCTACTCCAACACCATTGCTCCCGGGGCCTTTAGACCTTTCTTTTTTAACTTTATTCCCTCCAGGTTTCATTCTGTAACAATCTTACTTCAGTAAAGGCTGGTTCACATACAAATCTAACCTCAGTTTTGAGTATAGCTATTCCATTGGATTATATAAGTTTAACATTCAATATATTTATAATGCATAGTATATTTCAGTGAAAATTTACTACAACACTCTTCCCCGAGTTGTACTAGTTATGGACAATTCTTCTCACTTCTCAGTAGATGTGGTGGAAACAGTCAAGTGGAACATTAATGTTGATGGCTGTTTGAAGAGCCTGCCCTCAGAGTAGCAGTTCTTATGGTCCAAACTCTTACTGACATTTGCGAGCGAGGAGGCTTCACTCTGAGAAAGTGGTTCAGCAACAGCCAAAGCAGTGCACACCATTGCTGAGGAGCACAGGGCTAAGGACTTGAATGAATTAGATCTGGATAGAGACGAGCTTCCAGTTGAGAGAATCCTTGGGCCACAATGTTGTGTGGAGACAGACTCATTTAAGTTGAAGATGATGATGAAGGAGCACCTTCATACCAGACAAGTTCTGTTTATGATCCCTTGGGTTTCCTTCCACCAGTAACACTGCCTGCCAAGGTCATGTTGCAAGAGACGTTGCAGGTGGGACAACAACATACCTTAGTACATTAGATGCCAATGGAGAAGGTGGCTGGAAGAGATGGAAAGGATGGCATCATTCAAAGTCAAGAGAAGCATTCAGCCCAAAGACTTTGGACAGCCTATACAGGTTGAATTGCATCATTTTTCAGACGCTAGTCAAGATGGATATGGTACTTTTACCTACATATGTATGAAAAACAGTAGGAGTGGGGTCCATGTCTCCTTCCATCTTGGTAAGGCCTGAGTCACTCCCCTAAAGCAGATAACCATTCCCTGTCTAGAGTTGACAGTCGCTGTTCTTGCAATTCGTGTAGATCAGATGTTGAGAGCAGAATTGCAGTTGCCATTGGATCAGTCAACATTCAGGATGGAAAGCACCTCAGTGCTCAAGTACATAAAAAATGAGGACAAACGTTTTCATACATTTGTGGAAAATAGGGTATCAACCATTAGAGATGCGACTCAAGTTTCCCAATGGAGGTATATCAATACCAAGGATAACCCCGCTGATGACGCCTTCAGAGGTCGGAAAGTTGATGACTTGCTGAATGGTGGTGGATGGATCAAGGGTCCAAACCTTCTCTCTAAGCCAAAAAGGGACTTGCCCTCTGCTACAACAGAAGGCACCTTTACATGCAACGATCCGGAGGTCAAGAGGAATGTCAAAGTGAATGCAATCATCCAGGACTCTCCTAATGCTATGGATCAACTCATAGCATACGTCTCAGATTGGAAGAAACTTAAGATTGCAGTTGCGTGGTTTCTCAAGTTAAGGAGGACTCTTCTGGAGTTGAAACAGAAGAGGAAGGAGCTGCAGGCGCACAGTGTCCACAAAAAGGCTGCAAATAGTTCATCCAGCCATGTACAGTTGGAGATGGAAAAGGTAAAAGGGGCAGTAGGAGGTCAAACCTTGTTACTAGATGATCTCCTGCCAGCTGAAGTTTCCATCATTCGTTATAGCCAGCAACAAAGGTTCAAGGAAGAAACTGCTGCTCTATCAGCTGGAAAATCTGTGGCAAGACACAGTGTCATCTACAAACTAGATCCATGCCTGGTGGATGGACTCCTGAGAACTGGAGGGCGTTTGAGCAAGGCAGCTTTTCCAGAAGAGATAAAGCATCTACTCATTCTGTCAAAGGATCAGTACATCTCCACACTCATATTCACCAGCAAATGGGTCACATATTGGCATAGATCACAAGAGGTTCTGGAGTATGAATGCCAATTCAGCCGTGAGAAAAATAATTTCACATTGTTGCTTCTGCAGGCGCTATAATGGAAGAGTGGGTGGTAGACCTGCCAAAGGGAAGGGTTCTACCTGATCTTCCCCCCTTTGCAAATGTTGGAGTAGATTTCTTCGGACCCATCGAATTGAAGAGAGATCAAAGCCTTTGCAAGCATTATGGTGTAATTTTTACATGCCTTGCAAGCAGAGCAGTCCATTTGGAGGGGGCACAGTCTTTGGACACTGACGGACACTATGAAGGTTCATCACCTGAAGAAGCCAGCAGTCTTGAATGCGTTCAGACAATGGCTCAAACTTTGTTGAAGCAGAAAAGGAGCTGAGGGAGGCTCTCACATCGTTGTATCACAGTCAGATACAGAGGGTTCTACTGCAAGAGGGTATCCATTGGAGTTTCAACCCGCCTACAGGATCCCATCATAGCGGTGTATGGGAATGTGTCATCCGCATGGTCAGGAAGTTTCTCACTTCTGTTTTACATCTGCAAACTCTGGATGATGATGATGGAGTCCACACAGTTTTGTGCAAAGTTGAGGCCACACTAAATGATTGCCCCATCACCAAACGCTATGATGACCCCAACGACCTTGAACCTCTTACTCCAAACCACAGTTTCCTGATGAAAGGTAAACCAGTCTTACCACCAGGACTATTTAACGAGCAGGATCTGTATGTGAAGAGAAGATGGAGACAAGTTCAGTACATTGTGGATCTTTTCTGGAAAAGATGGGTAAGAGAGTACCTCCCTTTGCCCCAAGAACAACAGAAACTGAACCAAGAGAGGAAAAATTTGATTCCTGCAGACATTGTCATGGTGGTTGATGCTGCCGCTTCTCGTGGATCTTGGCTGCTTGGCAAAGTTATGGAAACCTTCCCAGACCAGAAAGGCTTAGTCCACTCTGCATCTAGACAAACATCTTAGAAAGACCTGTGACTAAGCTTTGTTTGTTGTAGGAGGCTTCAAACTGTTTGGGAGCAGGAGTTATAGTGACCTTTGACTGCCACAAGATCATGTTATAAATGGTCTGTTCAATACAAATCATAAACATGGTACATACATTTTTGGCCTGTGATTAAATTTGAATTTAATTGTTATGTCCAGCCGCCATTAACAATTAGGGGCCGGCGTATGAGCCTTTGTTTGAATTTCATGTAAGTTATTAATGGATATTAGTACATGTAGATTGACATATGGTTTATTGTGATGGACAAGAAGATGTAAATAAACACTCTTGATTATTGCTGCACAGACGTTCGTGATGTGAATTAATTAACCCGCTGCAGAAAAGGAGATGCGTCAAATAGGCAATTTGCGGTAAAGCAGCCCCTATGTGGCTTGTAGATCTTTTGTTTTGTTTTAAGTCACAACACTTCAACTGTCTTTTCTATCAGGAAAGCCTCAGTATGATGTTTTCTGTGTGTACTAGTTGCAAATAGGACGAATATGAAGAAAAATAGCTTTTCTGTCATGTTATGTCAGTTTGTACTGAAAATGTTAGTGTTCATCAATCTCATATCAGAAGCCATAACTTCTTGATTCAATGGATCTCCATTGTCTACTTCAAAAGAACACAACAGGACAACAACTGGGTGTAAAGAAATAAATGTATTAACTAAACTGCATAAAGATGAAAATAATTATGAATGAGCTGTGTGATGGGTTGGCAATGGTGGGAGAAAATATGTTATGGCTATACACTATGGTTATACAGCTAATGATACTAAGTCTATGAATGAAATTTGATGATTAAATATTGCTATATTTTGACATCAACCCAGACAAGAACAGAAGGTTAAAACCAGCCTGCTATGAGTTGTGCTGTAGCTGGAGACCCTTGGCTGAAACCCAGGTGGCTGAGGTTGCCATGGTAACCCTGGAGACGCGGCGATGTATGTAGATTCTCCTGGAGGCCATGTCCCATTATCACGGTGATGGATCCTGCCAGTTTCTCAGCGGTTCAGCTGTGGTGGAGTTTGCTAGGAGACTTTCTGTCTCAGGCACTCTTGATTTCTGGTAGGCTTCTCCGCCTGCGGTTGTGGGCAGATGTGTTAAATGCTGGCCTCTCTTGCGGGTTGTTGCGAAATAAACTCCAATGTACTTCACTTCGGCTGAATAACTTTAGCTGACCAGATGACTCTAAACTGGCAAAAATCAAATATCATTGGACGGAGTCTCATCGTTACAAACTGGAGATTTTGCCTATGTTCTCCAGTTGCCTTGTGTCCATTTGTTGATCCTCTGGCGCTGACTCTTGACCCATGGTCTGGTTTTGTGTCTCTCTGACATGCTAAAAGCATGGTCTGTTTGTGAGAGAATGGTCTTTCACTCTGATTCCTATTAATTTGATAGTTTGATGGTGAGAAGAGTAACAAAGTGTCAATTTTGGGTCTGTAACTCTGCATGTCCTTACAATGAACTTCTTTGATGGCTTGGGACTGATGCCAGGCCAGGAATGTACGCTACATATCCCCCACTCGGTTGAATAGTCGCCATCCGGTGGCATTAGTAACGTCTTACATAAAATCTGCTATCATGATCAGAGTTGATGTCTTTATCAAAAATGAAAACAACTATGACCTGTGTAGCTATTCTATAATCTAGGCAATGCAGAATGTTGGATCATTATTTCTTATCTCTTCTAGAGAAATTTGTTATGGCAGCTATTTAACAGTTAAACAAAACGAATGTCTAACTATTGAACACAGAAAAAATTTATAGGCTTTGTAAATGCCTGAGAGGAAAAAAGGGAGAAAAAAAACAAACAACTAACCTATAAAGCTTACTGTATTGCTAAAACTAATTGGACCTTGTTTCTCAGGGGTTAACTAGTCATACAGGGTTATCTAACATTTATTACATTATTTACACCAACTCAGTCTGTTTTGGTACTGACTAAGGTGTCTTACACTGGGAAAGAGGGACAAAGTATGTCTAGGTAAACATGCCAAATGTTACAATGGCTAGGCTGACAATCATGGGAACAATATCCCAAAGCATAGCAGGTATTAGCATGGTTACGTTGTCTGTGAGCACAGACAACCTATAGTATTGAAAGCGTCATAGCAGTGTGTCCACTGCTTCTGTGGTCTTGAGCAGGGTCCTATAAATGTATTTAGCCTAGTGACTCACCCCCACTTTTACGTATTTTACGCAGTCAACAAATACCGTACGGTTCAATGGCAGAGATGATTGTGAAAGGTGGATTTGACTGAAGACACCTGGATGACATCTGGCTCTTTTCAAGACAACCAATACTGAAGATTAACTGTTTACACTCGCACCTGGCACCGTAGGATGTTTCAAGTGTGCACTGTAGTTCATAGTCTGACTCTAAAATTGTCATAAAGCATTTTAATGAGAGCCTCAACTACTTGTATTTGGCACCTGTTGGTGCTTACTGATTTTTATTATTTATGACCTGATTGGGACAAAATTTTCTCAGTCTAAAGAGGGCTTTGTGTGGTTTGTACTGTGTGTAGTTGAGCCATTTGTGAGTTAGCTTTTCCTGAGATTTGCTAACCTTATTGTGGTTCACAAAAGAAAAGAGTTCATCTGAGAATATGTGGGGACTGGAGCAGTGGGGAAGAGACTTAAAGGTAAGTTTTTCCGTGCTTGAACTGGCTGTTTCAGTTGTTTGAGTGAGAGAGTGGTACAGCCATGTGTCCCCCACTTGGAGTTTGACATGGGAAGCTTTTTGATCATAATAGGCCTTGAGCTGTTGAGTGACAGCGCAGAAATCAGTGCATCTAGTGTGTCTAGGTGACCCCATGGTGGGAGTCCCAAATTTGCCCTCCAAAGCGCCATTTTTGATCGAAGCGTCAGTAGATTGGTCAGGTGGGACATGTTGAGTCAGTGTTTTGGTCCCTTTGACCTCAAGATCACAGCACAAGGCTATAGTAAACCTAATCTGGACACTTCGGTCCTCTGAAATATTAGACATATTTCAAAACTTTCCTTTCTTTCAAAACTCCATGAAAAAATTGTGCTTATTCAATTGCAGTCCTTCTTTAACTTACATCGTTTTCTTGAGGAGTTCCGGTCTGGTTTTAAAGCCTTTACGTAAAATACGTAAAATCCACTGTTAGAAATCTGGGTGTGATTATGGACAGTGATTTTAAATTGGACAAACACATCAATTCAGTTGTGAAATCCAACTTTTTTCAACTGAGGCTTTTATCGGACTGCATGTCTTTTAATGATTTTGAAAGAGTCATCCATGCTTTTATTTTGTCCCGCCAATACTACTGTAATGCTCTTTATGTTGGTGTTAACCAGAACTCCCTCTCACGACTACAGTTGGTCCAAAATGCAGTAGTTCTAAAGTCTTTTAACAGGAACACTGGCTCCCTGTACGTTTTAGGATTGATCTTAAAATTTTAACTTTCGTTTACAAATCATTACATTAGCTAGTTCCATTTTACCTGTCAGATCTTTTAGTGGCACATGTACCTCTATGCACTCTCAGGTCTGCTGGCCAGTCACTCTTAGTTGTGCCCAGATCAGGCTAAAGCTCAGGGGAGACCGGGCTTTTTCAGTTGCAGCTTCCAAACTCTGGAAGGAGCTGCCTCTACATGTCAGACTGTCCCCCACCCTGCCTGTTTTTAAATCTCGTCTTAAAACACATTTTCATTCTTTGGCTTTTGAATCCGTATGAAAGTTGTCATTTCTGTCTGTTTTCACAGTTTGTGTTCTTGCTGTGTTGTTTTTATGTTATTGATTGTACAGCACTTTGGTCAACAGCTGTTGTTATAAATGTGCTTTATAAATAAATTTGATTTGATTTGATTTGATAAGTGTTTAGAGGAAAAGAGACAGGAAGAGGCTGGCAGACTTGTGCCCATATTTTCAAGCGTTTCAAGTCGATCAAAGGTTCAAGTCGGTTTAGGAGTTCTTTGCCAATTATGAAAGGAATGGCATCAAGAGGAGACACATATATGGATGGTAGAGGCTCATTGGTCCAATGGCAAGTTACACCATTGACATTGACATTGCTGTCAGTGTGGCATTGGTGGGGGCATACAGTTGCATCTCAAGGGAGTTTCAAGTCCTTGTTTGACAGGTGTACTATCATTTGCAGCTTATTGAACAGTGCTAATGACATCAAAGTGTCATCTGCTGCTGTGTCAAGGAGTGCATCATGTACGAGTGCATCTAGTGTTATGGACAGGTGTGGTTTTCGCATAACATTTTTCTCACTAAGGGGGCCCAAGAACTGTTGGATTGGTGGTTCAAGTTGGACAGCTGACATGTCCTTTTTAAGACTTGTCTTTTAAGTCAAGTTCTGCCACCAAGACTGCACTGGGCGGGATTGACTTTTCACCCTCCTCTTCTGATTTACTGCAGTTCAGCACCAGGAGCCCCTTCTAGCTCCATGGGCAAGGATTTTGTGCTGAGGCTCAAAATGGTTGCAGGCTCTGCCTGTTAAGTATGGGATTGCATTTGTTTTGCAAATGCTGGCAAGCGTTGGTTGGTTGAGGTACAGGGGTTTGCCGGGACACCAAGATGATGACTGGTACCAAGATGCAGGTTCATTTCTGGAGCCAAAATATTCCTTCCCTGCTTAACTGCTATAGCAGTGTTTGAGCCAAGACTGGGTTCAAAATGTGATATATTGCGAGAAATCTTATCTAGCTCTCGATATGTAGGACCCTGTGATCTGTGGGTGCCTGAAGATAGATAAGATGTCAAAGGAGGAATCACTCTAGTCAAATCCGGAGGATTTCTGCTGACCCTGAAGGGGTCTGGCATAAGAGGCGAGAAAAGGTGAGAAGACATTTATTCTATTCTATTAGGTGGCTCATCCTTTATTTCAGTCAGGTATGGTTGTCGGGTTCAATCGATCTTAAGAGAATGTTGCAGTTCTCTTACCTGTTCTTGAATCTGTTGGATCTGCTTTTCTTCAGCATAAAGATGCAGGTTATAGGCTCTGTTCTGAGCTTTTAGCTCATTGATATATGTTTTAGTCTGTGTTAAAGACTGTTCTGATTGTTCAAGCTGTTGTTGAAGGAGTAAGTTTCCTTTTTGTTGTAAATTTTGTTGAATGCAGGATTTTAGTTTATTTCCTGTCCATTCTAACTGATTGTGTGCACGTCTGAGCTGTGCATTTAATACAAGCTAGGTTACCTAACACTTTGGTCAGTGCCATGTCTTTTGGTAGCTTAGTCAGGGACTCATCTAGCAGTGCTGCCATTATGCTTCAAGGTCCAAAGGGTTAGTGCTTTGGATTGTAGTTGCAAAGCCAGGTAGCAACTTTTCAGTTATGTCCACCAATGCAGTTGCCAAGTTTTCAAAGGGGTCACCATAGCATAAAGCTTATGCAGCTAAAACTGCCATGTCTGATTTATGAGGGGTAGATATATAGGTGGTTTGGATATTTATTATGTAATAAATAAAAAGACAGAAATTAAAGCAGTTAACAAGCAGGTTAATTTTGAAGGCAGTGATTAGTAGGTTCTCTATAAAACACTATGTAGTTGTTTACAGAACAACTATGTAGTTGTTTACAGAACAACTACATAGTGTCTGTGTATGTGTTGTTGTTAGTTCTCACAAATGTTGGGTTTGACATGGGGTTATGAGAGACCTAATCTAAATTGTTCTTGTTCAGCGATGTATTAAGATATAATAATAGCCACCATTGGGAGCTAGTCCTGCAGTTGCATTGCTAAACAATCAGCAATCCCTAGCAGTGAATAACTCTAAGGTGGTTAGTCTTTCAAAGGGATAGAACTCAAAGTTGAACAGTTAAAGACCCACGTTAATGTGTCTAAATTGGAATCCCCTCCTAAGATGTCACTAGTGAGCAGTGATCAACTTATGGGTAGAACTCAAAATTAAACAGATCCAGGTGCAATTGGATTGTACAAATGGGGGAAATCCCTTTTAAAGGAGAAGGCAATTTTTTTTGATGTGATATGGTTGTGTGAATACACATTAGAGTACATCTGAAATCTCAAATTCAAATAGTGTTGATACTTGATAAGAATTTGATAATGTAATCTAAATGTGGAGTTAGTATAGGGATTTATACTGAAAGAAGAGCAGAATTGAAACTATATGTCTAAAATAGTTTTCCTTAATGCTGTTACTAGTGTTATCTTATTGGATTCATGGAACCACACAGTTTTAAAAGGATTAGGCTTCAATTGAATCAAAACCTTAAATTTAACAACGACAAGTGCGATAGATTAATCTCTTCAACTGTAGAATTAATAACTTGGATTAATTCAAGTGTGAGTAATTAGCAGCAAGATTTTGATATAGCAAATTATGAATTTACAAAGCTAGCAGAATTAGATTTCAATCTGTTGCAATCAATTCAATGTTTGAATACTTCAATCCTCAAACACATTGAACCAAATCAGCCACCATATCACAACAGATTTCTCAGCTTGTTTTACAAGGAGAGAGGAAACACTAATTAGTGCATCAGAGGCCTCCTACAACAACATCTGTAAGGTGAAAAAAAAATTTTCAAACGTGATACGACAATTAGTTTAGATTCTACAAGTTCTTTATATTCAAACATGTTAGGTCTGTTGTGTGTGTATATAATAAATAGTGAGGATAGATATGAATATGCTAGAATAAATGCAGTATTAGGCAGTGGATCCTGAACCCGCTTGTGGATCAAACAGTTTCTTTTTCTTACTCATGAAAAAAAAGTTACTGACGCATCTGACACAACAGCCGCAGGAATAGGCTAAATTCTACTAAATCAATAAACGTCAACATCATATATTTATGCCACTTGAGGTGTTTGTCAGTACGGCATGTTATTTGCACTAATGATACTTTTAATGTTCGTCTGTAGAACATTAGATGTTACTCCCCAGTCTAAAAGAAAAGTCTCATCTCTTTCCTTGCCCGGAGCTGTCCCCCGTGGTGTAAAAACACACAGCATTCACCCGTGTTTTGCTTCTTTGCTATTGAACATTGTTTCTTGTCGGACCGGCTCTTCGGAATGGAGTTAAAGATTGTTTTCTAGGCGCTTCAGACATCTCTGCGTTTTTGTGATGCTTGTCGGTAGCTTTTAAAAACTTTTTTTTTTCGGAATCGTACCTTCAAGCTCAGGAATACGCTCTTATCCATTGTACTAAGGGCAGACTAGTCGCTACACTAACTCACACAGCATCTAGTGTGTCTAGGTATTACAACGCAGTCCGGGACACGGCTAATTGATTACATGCTCATTTCAGTAGATATCTCTGAAATACAATAGAGAGTTGTCTTGGTCATGCCATCATCGCTGTGGCTCCTTCATATTGCTGGTGTTAGTAGAGTTTTTGATCGTACACATTACATCTTTAAGTAACCGTTATTTTCAACACCAGCCCTCTGGGACTTAAAGCAAACAAACAGAATTATATTGCACTACTCAGAACACAGGGTATTTACAAAGCCAAAGTTACGTTCAAAAGCAGCTATTTTTCAACACGGCTATTTTTCAACAGGGGTTCGCTTTAAGGACTCCAAACAAGCAGTTCAAATACTTTGCTATTATTCTTAATGCATAATAAACTGCTATGAGTGAGAGTAGCGCACAAATAAGCAATTGTGTGTTTTAAGGGCGTACGGAGTACAATCTGAGATAAAAGCATGTTTTCCTTCACATTTGTCAGCTTGACCAGGCAAGAAAACACATTTTGAAGCCTTGTAGAGACAAATACCAGTTATATGAGTAGGAATTGAAGAAAAGGCAGTTCAACACGATGCTTAACAGAGAACGAACTGATCTGAGCAAAGGTAACCCACAAATTAAAAATTGTGCTCTTTCAGGCTGAACTGAGCACAATCTGAGATAAAAGCCTGTTTTCCTTCGCAGTTGCCTTGTTTGCTGCTAGAACAGTTTATTTACTGTTGTGCTTATATGACCATTTAAATATGACCAATTATGTATGAATTTTGTCCGTGTCCTTTATTCTTTCTTTGCCACGTGCTCCAAGTAACATTCTACTTTATTTTTATAAGCCAAGTCAAGACCAACTGAATTGAAACACTTGCAGTGCTGGGTGTGTGATATAGGGAGTAGTATGGCCACCTGTACTCACTTCTCGCTTAGAGGTATCTAGCTGTAGTTTTAATGAACATGCATTTTCAATAATTCTCTGTGTGTGAATGTCGAGTTGTCAAACATGGTTGGTTAGCATGGCTTTTGTTTACATATACACTAATACAGTGCCTGTTCAAATGTGCATGTCATTAAAAGTTAAATATTTTATTCAGGCATCTAATCATGTAATTTCTACATCACTGCTGTGTTATGAATAATCATAATAATAATAATCAGATACCTGAATTGACATACACCTGATCAGAAAATACTGGACCACAATTTCAAAAGGACTGCTGTGATATTCAGTTTTAAATTTATTAGGTACACCTAGATAAAACTAATGCAGTACAATACAACAGCACTGTAATAAATCTTCCCCTCATGAGGATAATAATGTTCAGTTCTTATTGAATCTGTTTGAGAGGATGTTGATTTATTTTCATGGTCATTTTGGAGCATGTAATTTGTGAAGCTGTTGAACTTTACAGGCTATACTGTGAGGTGTTTCTAATATTTTGTCCATCATATGAGTGAAGGTTGACAAAATATTAGGAACAACTCATCAAGATGTTTGATATATCAGTTAATATAGTTTGGTTGAAGTTGCCAACTTAATGTTTTGTGCATTTACTCAAGTAAATCTCAAGCATTTAACCTTACTAGTTCAAATGTAAGTATTTATGGAATTTGCAGTTTTTTTTAACAACACTTGTTTATTAGGGCCACAACCCCACCCTCCATATCTCAGAAACTAAAGAAGATGCAAGCAAGTTGTCAGGTACAATGAAATTATTTTCACCAAGTATGGATGACCCATAAGAAAATGTACTTGTCTAATGTGATTAAAAATGATTTCCAATATCCCATACATGTTTTTTTAAGGCATAATTGGAGAATGCCAGAATCAAATGAATTGCATTCCGCCTTTAGTAACAATCATTCTCTTACATCCCACCCCCTCTTTAAACCCTCCACCAACTCACATAGAATATGCAAATGCCAGTGTGCACATGTATTATTCGAGGTCCTGGGTCACAAATATTAAGTTGATGAACCTATATTAATAATAATCATCTTATCTTACTCACTGCGCTACGGAACAGACCTCAGCAAAAGGAAGTGGAATAATCTAATTATTAATGTTTATTTATTATTAACCGTTTTTATTATTATTATTATTATTATTATTATTATTATTATTATTATTATTATTATTGTTATTATTATTATTATTATTATTATTATTGTTATTATTATTGTTATTATAAACAATGAGATAATGGAGACATACATTTTCCCTAGAGGATAATTAAAGTATCTATCTATCTATCTATCTATTGTAGCGTTAACGCCATAATTTAGAATTTACTCTCGTTGAAATGGGGCACCATTCCTCTTGGAGGACAACAATTAATTACTTCATTGCCAAAGTAATCTCATGACTCGATTCAATGGATCTCTAGTCTCTACATCAAAAGAATACAACAGGACAACAACTGGGTGTAAATAAAGGAGTTTATTAACTAAACTACTATCTACAGAGTAAATGCAAGGTGTAATAATCATCAAGAATAAAATAATAATGACATGAGCAGTGTGATGAGTTGGCCATGGTGGGAGAAAATATGTTATGGCTATACATTATCGTGATACAGCTAATGATACTAAGTCTATGAATGAAATTTGATGATTAAATATTACTATATTTCGACATCAATCCAGTCATGAGCAAAGTGTTAAGACCGGCCTACTTTGAGTTGCACTGTAGCTGAAGACCCTCGGCTGGAACCCAGGTGGCAGCGGTTGCCGTGGTAATCCCGGAGACTCGGGATCTAGGTGGATTCTCCTGGAGGCCGTGTCCCGTTATCACGATGATGGATTCTGCCGGTGTCTGAGCGATTCAGCTCTTGCGGAGTTTGCCATGACACTTTCTGTCTCGGGCACTCTTGATTTCTGGTCGGATTCTCTGCAGGCAGTCGTTCAGAGGTGTTATCTGCCGTCGTCTCTTGTGGGTTGATGCAAAATAAACTCTAATGCTCTTCACTTTGGCTGGATAACTTTAGAGGAGACTGGCGTTGACCAGATAACTCTAAAGTTGTCAAAATCTTCAAAAAGGAAAACTTGATTATGATTTAAAAGTTACAAAATTACTCTGAGGCACTTCTGTTATTTTGGTTCAGTTGGTCTTGACTTGGCTTATAAAAATAAAAGATTGTGCATGTAAACAAAAATGATGTTACTTGGAGCTTGTGGCAAAGAAAAATAAAACATGCGAAAAGCGCAAAAATGACTAAGAGCCATGAGTTTGTGGCTAGCAGCTTAGAGATAAGAGTTTACATGGCTACAGAGCTGGGCTTTGAGCCGGGACTCTGAGCTTTGAGCAAAGTTCTCAGCTTCTAGTTTCTGCATTGTTTTTCTAGTTTCAGGTTTTCAGCCTCTCGCATCGTCTTCTTTCCTAGCATCTCGACAAGTTTCTAACTTTTTGCGTTTCTAACATTTTAACCTTTCTGGCTTTTCTGACTTTGTGTGAATCTACGTTACATTTCACACATTTTATGGGATAGAAGTTTGGAATTAAACTATTGCATAGGAACATCTCATGAATTACAGAACAGCTAGATATTTAATTTTACATTCTTCTTTAGAAGTGTGTGAAGAGTGTTCTGCTGGTCACTACCCAGGATTCGAATGTGGGTTGTAGTTTATGACTCATCTAGGGCAGAGGAAGGGAGGTTGGTGTGTGTGTTCATGCATGGCACAGAGAGGCCAGGATTCACAACTGAGTGTTAATCAGTCCTTTTGTTGTTGTTTGTCCTATATAAGATACAATCAAATATCATTAGACAGAGTCTTATTGTTACAAACTGGAGATTTTGCCTATATTCTCCAGTTGCCTGGTGTCCATTGGTTGATCCTCTGGAGCTGACCCTTTGACCTTTCGATGGTTCTGTGTCGTTGGGGCATGGTAAAAGCATGGTTTGTTTGTCGAAGAGTGGTCCTTTGTCTCTGTTTCCTATCAACTTTGTAAAGGGCCATTGCAATACATAAAATGCAGTTTTTTACTTGCCAATTGATTCCAGCTCCTAATGTTGGACTGAAAGGGATTGTCTGCCTGAAAATTACTTCATGTAACTCATTAGAGTTAAAATTTAAGATTATACCTTAACCAGTACTCTTTATTTGTTGAAAACTGTGTAAAGGGCCAGTGCAACACATAGCTTACCCAGTAATGGAAATGAATGATGAAATTTAAAGACAAGACCTTCTTGAATGTCTTAATTAAACAATGTTCCTACAATATGACCATAGAAAAAGCACTTTATAAGAAATAAGCTACTTCATAAGTTTTGTCAGAAAATTAAATTATTTTATACATACACATAACATACATAAATACATACATAACCACAACTATCATAAAATGTGTGAACATCATGCAAACAAGATACAACTAGTGTTGTTTTTGGTTGCCTGTTTTAATTTTAGTTTTAGTCTAGTTTCTGTGTCAAGCTGTCATTTTAGTTTTTATTAGTTTTATTCACGTTCATACTCTTTTTAGTGTAGTCAAGCTTTAGTCGATTAAAAGTCTGTGCATTTTAGTCTTGTTTTAGTCAATGAAAATTTTATTTTAGTCTCTTTCTAGTAATGCAATTCTATTTAACCCAGTATAGTATAAATACCTAATAGTATAGACAAAACCAAAATTTTCTTTTAGCCAAACCCATTTCACAGTTCAAACAAGGTTATCTAATTATTATATTATTGTTACCTTATAGACTTAAGAATACATCCATTCCAGACAAACAAGATGCTCTGATTTGAATTTACAACATATTTATTTTACCAACCAAACATGTTAGTACACACACATATATTTAAATCAAATAAATAAATAAAATAGCATCACATGACAATGCAAAAAAAAATTGAATACATTCAAGTTTAACAAAGAGAAACAAGGTGCTTCAATGCTCGAGCTTCAATAATATAATAAAAAGTGCAAATAACATGTGTGTGTCTGTCTTGTATTGCTTGTAAACTGAAGACAAATTCTGCATCAAAAAAACTATTAAAAGATATTACACTACAAATGGTTTGGATCTTAGAAAGCTATAATGGGATGGGAAGCACTGACTGCACAGTGGAATTCATTGACAGAAAACAGCCAGTACTGAATTATGATTTCTACTGAACCAAATAACCAGCAGTCTCGACAGCAACTATATAAACTGTTACCTCCCGGATGTGTTATTTTAAAACTGGTTGTTACACACACGCCCTCGAGAGGGGATTAAGGAAGTGATGTTGAATGCGTCGGCGCAGTGCGACCTGATGAAGTGAGACACAGGAAACAGAAATACTGCAAAATAATAATAACTCGACTAACCGAGTCGAAATGACGTTATAACATTTCGTCTCGTCTCGTTTTAGTCAACGAAAATGAAGAGACATTTTAGCAGAGTTTTTATTTTGTAAACCACAGTTAGTCTTGTTTTCATTCGTCAACAATTATATATTTAATTATAGTTATCGTCACATGACCAGCACTTACGTTGGGTCTCGTCCCGTTTTCGTCACGTGATAAAGGTTCGTTGACGAAGATATTTAGTCATAATTTTCGTTGACGAAAGCAACACTAGATACAACTATATACATTCAGATACATTCCAGTAGCGACAGTTGCTACTGGCATGCTGCTCAAATATATTTCCTTCTGCCTTTTTGTGGGTTCTTTACACAGCTCCTGTGGAACCACCATGTGCACATGTCATAGCCAATCTGAATTTGACAACAGGAATATAAAGAATTATGATTAAATTTTTATACAATTATAATATTAAACACTAAAATAAATTTTGTTTTGTGCCTTCAAGTCTTATGGAATTTGAAATAATTTGTGGGTTTTTTTTTTATAAATCTAATCCGGATTTAAGAAGGACAAGGAGAACATAAGCAGTTACCCAATGAGTTTTTCCATCCAGTTACCCACAGAGATGACACAGGTAAGTCGAGTCGTCTGCCAAAAGAAGAAACAATGATAATTTCCTTTAACTGTGAGCAATGTTTGTCAGAGTAAATGATAGCCTAATATATTAATCATGAAAAAAATGGAAGAAAAAAAAAACGCCTGGATTCTCCAGAAGAGAGACTGCAATGTTTGCTCTTATGGTGTTTACACCAGAAGTTGAATTGTCAAATTCTAGAGGGGATCCACCCACGTTCCACTCAGCAAACTGTGAATAATAGGTGCAAGAATAGATTTATTATGGCAAGGAACAGTAAACTTACAAGAAGTGTTTGAAAGTTATTGAACCACCCAATGCCCAAAATTAACTGTAACATTAGTCTTTGTGTAATTTTAATTAATTAAAGCAACCCAATGTATGTTAAAGTGGAATGTCCGAATATTCTTAACTATTTTACATTCTTCCTTCCTCTGTATAGACATATCAAATAACCTGACTTTTGAGTAATACTCTTAGCTGTACTTTACCTTTGACAAAAAGGAGCATTGCACTTTTTCTGTGCAAATTTTTCATGAATTTATTTTTGAAGCCTTTGCATCCATGCATGGTTATCAAACATGCTTTTGTATAACATGAAAAATTTAAGGCTCAGAGTTAGTTTTAGACCATCTATAAATGATGGAGTTAATGTGATTGACATTAGATTCTATTTATTCATGTTACAACTTTAAGATGTCTCATAAATGTTTCTAGATTGTTACATGTAATCACAGTAGCCATTCATTTTTGTACAGTACTTGGAAACAATATTAGTACAATCTTTTATTGGCTTTAATTTTTTTCTCATTTGCTTGATAATTGGGATAGGAAATCAAAAGTCTAGGATACAATAAAGTAAGATTCTGGGAAAGGGACTTATCAACATGGTTGGAAAGAATGATGAAAAATTATGCGGTGAAATAACAGCCTAGGAAAGGTCTCTAGAATTAAAGTTATGTAGCAGTAGGTGGATCACAACTATCCAACAGGCCTATAATTTTTTCCAAAATGTATATTCCTTTTCTTTGAGTTTCTAACTCCCTCATCTAATACTTTCCCCAAAGTAAATGGATTAACTTGCCCATTTAAGTTGTTGTATGTATCGCTACTATGAAAAAAGCATTACACTGTACTGACTTGATAAGTTCTGCTATATTGGCACATTTAACATCTAATTATCTATACATAATTTTAATTTCACAGCACTGTACTTAAAGTTTGGCCAGTATTTACAGTAATCGTTTTATTAATGTCTAATTTACTGTAATACACAGATGTTATTTCCTTGTACTTACAGTGTCCTAAAAGAATGCATACTAAATTACCTCTTGATGTCTTTGTAGTGTTGAACAGATGTTTCTCTTTCACCCATTGGATCCAGAAAAACAGTTTTTCTTTCTGCTGGTAATATCATCGAACTATAGAGTTACAATTGAATAAATATGCTGTATGAGTAGCTTTGTAGTTCTTCAGCAATACTATGCAGACTGCATGTGCAGCTGAAGAATATGTACACAGACACACACACGCGCACACACACACAGTATTTTTAAATATACATACATATAAAAACACAATACCATCAAGTTGAAAAAATAATTACCACGAGCATCCAGTGATGACCCTCATTGTCAATGCCCCACGATGAATTTGTACAGCTGGAGTACAATCTGTAAGATAACATAACAAATCAAAAATGTCTAGTGATTATAGTATATTGTGCATTATTTCTTAGTATAATAAATGACATAATATTGTTTAATACCTCAATTTTGGGGGGTTTTCTCTGCCATATCTGTGTCATTTCAAAGGAGTCCAGTGCAAAAGCCCTTTCTGTGTTCTCATTATATATTTTTTTTACAAGCAGGGTCAGATGTGCATTGATAACCTGTAATTTAAAAATGAAAGGTTAAAAACATATTTAGCATGTCAAACAATAAATCAAATTTTGTGTGCCTAACTGAAAACTATGGTCAACAGGGAAACTATTTTAAAAGAAAAGAATGTCAACACCTTACCTCACTTTCAAACTCTCTTTGTGGACCAGTGTTATAAATGTCCCCAAAGAAAATCTTATATTGGCCTATTTTGGAGAGGAGGACATAGATCTTCTTCCCCTCCCATACATCGTTCACATCTATAAAAGCAAGTTTTAAAGTTTTAAGAATGAAATTCTTTCAGGACTTATTTAATTGATCTTCAAAAATACACTTGGGATACGATATCATTTTACTCATGGTCAATTACAAAGCTGGCAAAATCTTGGTGTTAGATTAGAATTACCTGTTTTTGGACAAAAATGTTCATCAAATTTGGATTATTCTAATGTTTATTTTGACTTCTAAACTATTTCAAGTTTTCAGATAGTGCAATATTCAGCTGATCTTTTAACCTATGACTAAATCATATATATACCTGTTTTAGCCCACCTTTACGGTTAACGTGTGAGTTTTAGAATTTATTTCAGTATTTTACTGTTATTCTTATTTGCTAAATCCTTGGGGGTTCTTATGACTGTATGTAAATCTCTAGCAGACAGGAGCACACCCATAACATTTTCAGCCTCAACATTTGAAGCTTGCAAATGGAGTTAATGTATATAAAAGTGAATACATTTATTAAACATATGCTTGCTGATATGGATGTCCACAGTGGAGTTTATGGATGCAGGGGAGGCAGGCCCTTTGCCCTGTGGTATTAGTGGAGAGGCCAGCAGAGGACGGGATGGTAGGCAAACCAACAGAGGACGGGATGGTAAGCGGGCCAGCAGAGGACGGGATGGTGGAACAATCCACTGAAAGTTTTTGTGGAACTCTTGGTTGTTCCTCCGTATAGGCAACCAGTGATATGTATTAATTTTTGGGATCGTCACTCCTTGACTGTCTACAAAGTCTACACTTTTCCCTGCAATTGCCAAAATGGTGTATGGCCCAAGCTAAATTGGATCCAATTTAACCCCTTTCCTCTGCTGACTCCGAACATTTAATTTCAAGACCTTCATACCCACCTGAGAGTCGGGAGTAGGCTTTGTGCGTTTCGACTTTTTGTGAGGTTTGGCCTTGCTGTTAAGGATAGCACTCTGAAGAGCATCATCAAGCTTGAGGACGTCCTCAACAGACAGGTTGTCTTCACTACTGCTACCCACCTATCAAATTATTTCACAATTTAATTAAGGCACTAACTACATTGTTCTCATGTTATATTATGACTATATTTAAAATGTTGTTTGTTTCATCAATATACAAAGTGCAACTCACCCTGTATTGATCGGGTATTTGGGATAGATACCTCGCCTCTCCTGAACATTAAAAAAAGGTGAGTATTTGGTCGTCATTTGGCGCTTTGTCCTCAGGCCAAATATGATGGCGTCCAAATAAATGCTTGTCCCATTCATCAGTTTTTTCCTGGACCAATTTGGACAGTGCCCTAGAAAAAAAGAAGAAAAGAGTAGATCAGTTCTTAAAAAGTTTTTAAGTCTTTCATATATTTTTTTTTAGATGAGAAGTAAAAAATTTAACACATGTTAAAATAGACATACCTCTGGATGGTGCCATTCATCTTCTCCACCAGCCCATTAGTCTGTGAATGGTAGAGTGAAAAAAGGCTTTTGTATCCCTAGTATTTTGCAGACATTTCTGTTGATCTGTACTGGGAATAAATAAAGACAATAAATTAAAAATATTCATAGATGGAATAAGATTTGACTGTGATAGCCAATTAATATAATAGTTAAATAAGCCATTACCAAAATTCTGTATGTGATAAATGTTCATTATATATCTATTTCATGGCAGTAGTTATTCAGACATACTTCGTTCACAAATTCCCGGTCTTGATCAGTCAGAATCCTCTTTGGAGTTTCAAACTGATAAAAAAGTTTGAGGATGCATTGAGTTACTTCCCTCATGTTTTTAGATTTGATGACGTATGCCCAAAAATAATCAGTACACATATGTACTGATTGCCTGTAGTGGTGGTTTTTAATTTCCTGATTAAGTCCATTCCAATCAGCTCAAATGGTGTGGTAACCTGTAATACAGAAAATATTGACTGATTAATGTGTATCATATTTCCTGTAAAATTTAAATTTCTGTTAATAACTTATTTTTGTCTAAAAGTAAAAGATGATATAAAAACAAAACCTTTGCTCTTGTTTTTTTTTACCTGTTTGATCATCACACTGCTGGCCTGGCATGCTAAACTATTATCATTTTCCCCATCCGTGTGATTTAGAATGTCATAAAAACAAGTTGTCATTTTATCATCACTTAACAGTGTATAGTATTAACAAACAATTTTATAAAAGAAAAGCAATTTTTTGTGAGACTAACAAAAATCTGATTGAAAAGTATAGACTCATACTAACCCACTGATTTATGTCCTCTGACATGCCAGGCCAGTAAAATCTTTGTTGAAATAGCCTCTCGAGCTTTCTTCTCGCCACAGTGTGCCCCTACACTACTGGCATTGAAGTCAACAAAAATTTCGTTTGCTTCCTTTTGTCCACATAAGACCTTTGTCTTGAGGCACTGAGGTTGTCCTTTCATCCAACAGTCCAACATTAGGAGCTGGAATCAATTTTTGGCAAGTAAAAAAATGCATTGTATGTGTTGCACTGGCCCTTTAAAGAGTTTTGAACTAGTGAAAAGTACTGGTTTATGGTATAATCTTCAAATTATAATTATGGTGAGTGATTTGAAGTCATTTTGTCACCCTTTCAGTCCCAAATGTCTTTATTGCATACAAAAGTCAAGTCAGACATATAGTCACACATAGTCATACATAGTCATAAATAGTCATACATAGTCATGTTAATTACAGTCTATTTAACAAAAATAACATTATTGACTGTAATCACGTTAATATCATGCCTGATTACACTATAAACAGCAAACACGTTTATGGCCGCAAATTCTTTTGAAATAAACGTTATCGTCTTATCGTCACATAACATCACTATTAGCTTGGACATAGAGTTAGTGTATTTGTTCATAATGGCTGTTTGAGCCAGATGAAAACAGCTGTAGAGGGATAGAAACTGCGTTTTTCAGCTTTAACAGACTGCGCGTGCTCCCATGGACGGAAATCGCTTTTTGGGAGGCAGTCACTTTTTGGCACGACACCAGCTCAAAGCCCGGCTCTAGCCATGTAAACTTTTAGCTCTCATCTGCTAGCCACAAACTCATGGCTCTTAGTCATTTTTGCACTTTTCGCTTTTTATTTTTCTTTGCCACAAGCTCCAAGTAACATAATTTTTGTCTACATGCGCAATCTTTTATTTTTATAAGCCAAGTCAAGACCAACTGAACCAAAACAACAGAACTGCCTCAGAGTAATTTTGTAACTTTTAATCATCATCACGTTTTCCTTTTTAAAGATTTTGACAACTTTAGAGTCATTTGGTCAACGCCAGTCTCCTCTAAAGTTATCCAGCCAAAGTGAAGAGCATTAGCGTTTATTATCAACCCGCACGACCGCAGGCAGAGAATCATATCAGAAATCAAGAGTGCCCGAGACAGAAAGTCTCCTGGCAAACTCCACCAGAGCTGAATCGCTGAGACACCGGCAGAATCTGTCATCGTGATAACGGGACACTGCCTCCAGGAGAATCCACCTAGATCCCACGTCTGCGGGGTTACCACGGCAACCACAGCCACCTGGGTTCCAGCCAAGGGTCTTCAGCTACAGCGCAACTCACAGTAGGCCGGTCTTAACACTTTGCTCATGACTGGGTTGATGTCGAAATATAGCACTATTTAATCATCAAACCTAATTCGTAGATGTAGTATCATTAGCTGTATAGCCATAGTGTATAGCCATAACATATTCTCTCCCACCATTGCCAACTCATCACACTGCTCATTTCATTATTATTTTAATCTTTATGATTAATTACACCTTGCATTTACTCTGTAGATAGTAGTTTAGTTAATGTACTCCTTTATTTACACCCAGTTGTTGTCCTGTTGTATTCTTTTGATGTAGAGACTAGAGATCCACTGAATCGAGAAATCACAGCTTCTAATATGAGATTGATAAATTTGGCAATGAAGTGGCTCCTAGAGGACTGGTGCCTCATTTCAACGAGAGTAAATTCTAAATTTTGGCGTTAACGATACACTGACATAATATGACGGTAGAGTCTGTTTTAACTTCATATTCGTCTCAGTAAAATCTTTGTGAAATAGCCTCTCGAGTTTTCTTCTCGCCACAGTGTGCCCCTACACTACTGGCATTGAAGTCAACAAAAATTTCGTTTGCTTCCTTTTGTCCACATAAGACCTTTGTCTTGAGGCACTGAGGTTGTCCTTTCATCCAACAGTCCAACATTAGGACGTACACACGGGAAACATCATGCTTTCCTGAGAGAAAGGACAGGGGACATGAAAAAAGTCACCACACACCTTTTTAACGATGTTAATGGTGTGTATGAGTCCGATTCGACTGTGAACATTGTATTCCGCTGAGTGGATTGTAAACAATATATTAAGCCTAATAGACTGCTGTTTGCACTCAGGAGCTCAGATCAACACTTTGACCTTATCTGTCCAATCTGACATGATGTTACAGTAGTCTCATTGAACGTTATATTCGTCCTATTTGCCACACGGACACACGGAAAAGGCATGTTGAAGCTTTCCTGAGACAAAAGATTGGTCAAGTGAAAAAACCAAACTGTTAACCTATTTAAACAGTTTGTATGAGTCCGACTCGACTGTGAAAATTGTATTACGCTGAATGGATTGTAAAAACTATATTACGCCTAATAGACTGCTGTTTGCGCTCGGGACACTTAGAGAACAATTTAGAGAACAATTTAGAATGTTGTAACATAAGGAAATGAAGTGGATAATACACAACAATATCACAGTAGGGTAGTATTGCTTTCGTCAACGAAAACACATCCGGGAGGTAACAGTTTATATAGTTGCTGTTGAGACTGCAGGTTATTTGGTTCAGTAGTTGGCATAATTCAGTACTGTCTGTTTTCTGTCAATGAATTCCACTGTGCAGTCAATGCTTCCCATCCCATTATATCTTTCTAAGGTCCAAACCATTTGTAGTGAATATCTTTTAATAGTTTTTTTGATGCAAAATCTGTCTTCAGTTTACAAGCAATACAAGACAGACATACACATGTTATTTGCACTTTTTTATTATATTAATTAAAGCTCGAGCATTGAAGCACCTTGTTTCTCTTTGTTAAACTTGAATGTATTCAATTTTTTTTTGCATTGTCATGTGATGGTATTTTATTTATTTATTTGATTTAAATAAATGTTTGTGTACAAACATGTTTGGTTGGTAAAATAAATATGTTGTAAATTCAAATCAGAGCGTCTTGTTTGTCTGGAATGGATGTATTCTTGCGTCTATAAGGTAACAATTATATAATAATAAGATAACCTTGTTTGAACTGTGAAATGGGTTTGGCTAAAAGAAAATTTTGGTTTTGTCTATACTATTAGGTACTTATACTATACTGGGTTAAACAGAATTGCATTACTAGAAAGAGACTAAAATAAAACTTTCGTCGACTAAAACTAGACTAAAATAGTCATGGATGATTCTGACTAAAATAAGATTAAAATGCTCAGACTTTTAGTTGACTAAAACTTGACTACACTAAAAAGAGTATGAACGTGACTAAAACTAATAAAAACTAAAATGACAGCTTGACACAAAGACTAGACTAAAACTACAATTAAAACAGGCCGCCAAAAACAACACTACAGTAGGGTCTGTTTTAACTTCATATTCTGTCTATACGTACATGTACACACGGGAAATAGCATTCTGAGGCTTTCCTGAGAGAAAGGACAGGTACCATGAAAAAAAGGCACCACACAGCTTTTTAACAATGTTAATGGTGTGTATGAGTCCGACTCGACTGTGAACATTGTTTTGCGCTGAATAGATTGTAAATATTATATTACGCCTTATAGACTGCAGTTTGCACTCGGGACGCTCAGATCAACACTTTGACCTTATTTGTCCATACTGACATAATATTACAGTAGAGTCTGTTTTAACTTCATACACGCCCTATTTGCCACACGTACACACGAAAAACAGCATGTTGAGGCTTTCCTGAGACAAAAGACATGCAAAGTGAAGAAAGGCACCAGACAGTATTTTAACAATGTTAAAGGTGTGTATGAGTCTGACTCGACTGTGAACATTGTATTGCGCTGAATGGATTGTAAATACTATATTACACCTAATAGACTGCTGTTTGCGCTCGGGACAATTAGAGCAACACTCTGACCTTATCTGTCCAATCTGACATGATATCACAGTAGGGTCTGTTTTACTTCATATTCGTACTATTTGCCACAGTACACACGGGAAACAGCATGCTGAGGTTTTCCTGAGACAAAAGACAGGTGAAGTGAAAATAGGCACCAGACTGCATTTTAACAATGTTAACGGTGTGTATGAGTCCGACTCGACTGTGACCATTGTATTGCGCTGAATGGATTGTAAATAATATATCACGCCTAACAGCGTGCTATTGCACTCGGGACGCTCAGATCAACACTTTGACCATATCTGTCTATACTGACAGAATATTAAAGTAGAGTCATTTTCAACTTCATAATCGCATCATACACAGCCTTAACATCATTTTACAACATTCTGTGTCTTTTTTCACTTCAGCTCCCTGTTCTAACAGGAAAGCCTCAGTACGATGTGTACTAGTTGCAAATAACACGAATATGAAGAAAAACACATTGCTGTGTCATATTATATCAGTTTGTACTGAAAAACGTTAAAGTGTTCATCTGAGAATCTTTAGTGCCTAGAGCAGTCAATTTGGAGTCATACACCACCTTAACATCATTTTACATTATTTTATGCCTTCTTTCACTTTAACTGTCCTTTCTATCAGGAAATCCTCATTATGATGTTTCCCATGTGTACTAGTTGCAAATAGGATGAATATGAAGAAAAACAGGTTGTCTTTCATGTTATGTCAGTTCTTACTGAAAACGTTAGTGTTCATCTGAGCACTTCTAGTTTCAAAAGCATTCCATTCAGCATTATACACCGCATTAACATTCACATCACACTTTGCCTTGTCTTCATATATTTTAATAAAAGCTTTGCAAGGGATCAGCGTACAGTCACACAGAGTGTAATCGTAGACTGATAACAGCGAAAGAATGTGCATGAATTTTATAGGAAGAGTGAAGAAACACGCATGGTCAGGATGTGTGTGTGAACATTTATGGAAGCTAACTGTCAAAAGAAGCAGCTGCGTGCTCAAGGACAAGGACCCCTTAGTTTGTAACAGATAATGCCAGATAATGAGTTCACACGTAAAAACAGATTCATAATACCAAATAAGGATTATCAATGTGAGGACAGATTAATGTCCAAAGTTATACAAAGTCAGACCATGCAAAGTGCAATACCACGTTATACAAAGTGCAGAATATGATTTTTCTATTAAAACCTTTTCAGTCATGTCAGGGGCAGGAAAGGAGGACTGGATTCTGCCCATTCTACCAGTTGAGGTTAAATCCATCAAGGGAGACAAGATACTACAACATATGCGTTTCTGGATTCTGGCAGTTAAGCCACTTTCTGTTCAGAACATAAAGGTTGTCTATGCTGCACAAGAACTTGGCCCGTGATTTATAGTCTGGTCTGGTGTTGCTTCAATCCACCCACTAAATCTATCAACCACATCCAAAATGTATCTCATTCTACCTATTCACTGGATCATGTTCACATAATATATCATTAGGTGCCTAAATGGACCATCTGTTGGCGTAATATGCATAGTTGGTGTAGAAAAAGCTTTCCTTGTGTTATATTGTGCACACACTTCACATTCTTGCAATGTTCTATCAACTGTAAACACCAAACTGCTTGAAGGCGTTTGATAACCTCCCCCCTTGCATAATGGTCAGAGCCTTGCACATTTCTTATAGCAAAACAAAGGCAAAAACAGGCAACACAAAATGACCATGAGAACTTCTCCACAAACCCTTTTGAGGAACATCTTGTATGACCTTGATAGCCCCCTTTTTCAACCATACCGACTTCTCATATGGATCAGCTCTCTCCTGTGCCTGTATTAGAAAAGATAGAGTTGTTAGAGGTTCACAATCTTCAGCTACCAACAATGAGTCCATAGTTGTGCCAACTGCTGCAGCTTCATCTATTAAATTATTGCCATTGGCAATTAATGAGTCTGTTATTGATGAGCTGGACACTTAATGATAATGATAGCTGTAGGGAGGTGCATTGCATCTAACAGAGCAGAGACAACTTCCCCGTGTCTTACTGGGCTGCCATCAGCTCTAAGAAAACCTCTCTGTTTCCAAATGTTTCCATGTATGTGAAACACACCATATGCATAAGCTGAGTCTGTGTATACATTATGACGCTTTCCTCGTGCTAACAAATGCAGCTGTCAACGCTTTGACCTTTTAACCTTGGATGCTTGAATTTCTATAGCTGTTATCCTTACCTAATTGTGTGATGGCATAACCAGCATGGTTTCCTGAAGCATCTCTGAAACAAGAGCCATCTACAGACAATGTGAGATCCACTGTGATTGGTTCATGCTTGCATGAACGTGTCTGTTGTTTGGACACAGTTGTGTGGTGTGCCATCCACAAGCAACACCATCCTGGTTGCAGGATTCACTGTATTGCATCTTTGGATGGTCAGTTCAGGTGCTGAAAGTATAACTTCATAAACTGTTTTTCTAGCTTGAGTTAGAACGAACCGACAACTTTGTGTCCCATGGTTAACACTGAGGCTTTTTTGAAAAGCAAAAACTGCCAATCTCTAATAACAGGGTGGCAGGCCTGATTCAATGTTATCCAATTTGGTGCTGTAGTAAGCTAATGGCTGTTTACCTGTTGGTGTATCTTGCATTGTCTCTGCTCCAACCAGAAATACATCTTTATTCTTATTCTCTATATGAATACTGTTGACTTTCACTGTTTTATTATTTACATAGTTACTAGTTTATCTATCCATAGCAGTACTAACACCCTCCCCATCAGTGGCACATGCAATAACTCTCTTGCCATCCCTTGGCAATGCATGCAAGCTTTTAGTCTCTCTCAGACTTTTGGTTCTCTACCCATTCACACTCTGTCTTCTCTGGAGTATCGCAGCTCCCAGCTGCACCGCTATAGGACGATTGGATGTTACCCGCAAAAGCTACTTTTACTCAGTAACTACACTACTACACGTCTTCTCTATTCTTTGCATGCTGCAGTCTTTTCTAATCTATGAACAAACCACACTATTCTCATCCATTCGTCTGCATGAGGCTGTTACATACTTTTCTTCACGGCTTATCATGCTCAGAGGCCTAAAGTGATAACCATATCAACCCCCCACAAAAAACTAGACAGGTCATAAGCCAGCATACAATGCACACATTCAGCAGCAGTTGATAAAACTCATTCACTCTTTCCACTCCACACACATAAAACACATTTGCATTCAACTCTGCTCACCAGTGACTTTAATCCATTAACTGTTTTAAATGCTGTAATTAAATTTTGAATTTTTCCATACTTAATTTCTCATTTATTTTTCAATCATTTTGACTAGGTTCTTTGGAGAAGACACATTCTGATTTACCTGACCTGGACGGAGACCTGCACTCAGACACAATCAGAATTTGATGATCCTCCCAGGCAGGGGTCCTCAGGCTTCTGTCTTTCCTGGCTGGCTCGCCAATTTATTTTGGAGGAAAAAAGGTCCAGGTCCGGGCCAAAGACTAAGTCTAGACCTTTTTCACCAACACTGCACTTTTACTGGAGTCAAAAAATATTTAAAAAAGAAGTCACTGGAGATGATCATAGTCTAATGTAATAGAATTTATTCTTTAACAAGAATAAAAGCGAGATCAGCTCTGAATCCGAACTGAAGACAGAGAGCCTGTGCACAATCATATATAATCCTTTCCTAGGTGGGTTCTCCACCTATTTTCTAAAGTGAACCTATCATATCATATGCCTTGGGAGCAATAATGTCCAGCACCACGTGGAATTCCCCAAACCAGGCCTGCCAAGGCGTGTAGTAGGACCAGGCATCCAAGAGCCCCTCCACCACTCTAAACCTAAGGCCTTCATCTAGCCTCAATTTGGTCCTCAACCTACTCCAACCCCATTGCTCCCGGGGCCTTTAGACCTTTTTTTTTTTTTACTTTATTCCCTCCAGGTTTCATTCTGTAACGATCTTACTTCAGTAAAGGCTGGTTCACATACAAATCTAACCTCAGTTGTGAGTATAGCTATTCCATTGGATTATATAAGTTTAACATTCAGTATATTTATAATGCATAGTATATTTCAGTGAAAATTTACTACAACACTCTTCCCCGAGTTGTACTAGTTATGGACAAGTCTTCTCACAGTCTTCTCAGTAGATGTGGTGGAAACAGTCAAGTGGAACATTTATGTTGATGGCTGTTTGAAGAGCCTGCCCTCAGAGGAGCAGTTCTTATGGTCCAAACTCTTACTGACATTTGCGAGCGAGGAGGCTTTACTCTGAGAAAGTGGTTCAGCAACAGCCAAAGCAGTGCACACCATTGCTGAGGAGCACAGGGCTAAGGACTTGAATGAATTAGATCTGGATAGAGACGAGCTTCCAGTTGAGAGAATCCTTGGGCCACAATGTTGTGTGGAGACAGACTCATTTAAGTTGAAGATGATGATGAAGGAGCACCTTCATACCAGACAAGTTCTGTTTATGATCCCTTGGGTTTCCTTCCACCAGTAACACTGCCTGCCAAGGTCATGTTGCAAGAGACGTTGCAGGTGGGACAACAACATACCTTAGTACATTAGATGCCAATGGAGAAGGTGGCTGGAAGAGATGGAAAGGATGGCATCATTCAAAGTCAAGAGAAGCATTCAGCCCAAAGACTTTGGACAGCCTATTCAGGTTCAATTGCATCATTTTTCAGACGCTAGTCAAGATGGATTTGGTACTGTTACCTACATATGTATGAAAAACAGTAGGAGTGGGGTCCATGTCTCCTTCCTTCTTGGTAAGGCCTGAGTCACTCCCCTAAAGCAGATAACCATTCCCTGTCTAGAGTTGACAGTCGCTGTTCTTGCAATTCGTTACAAACTGGAGATTTTGCCTATGTTCTCCAGTTGCCTTGTGTCCATTTGTTGATCCTCTGGCGCTGACTCTTGACCCATGGTCTGGTTTTGTGTCTCTCTGACATGCTAAAAGCATGGTCTGTTTGTGAGAGAATGGTCCTTCTCTCTGATTCCTATTAATTTGATAGTTTGATGGTGAGAAGAGTAACAAAGTGTCAATTTTGGGTCTGTAACTCTGCATGTCCTTACAATGAACTTCTTTAATGGCTTTCGACTGATGCCAGGCCAGGAATGTACGCTACATATCCCCCACTCGGTTGAATAGTCGCCATCCGGTGGCATTAGTAACGTCTTACATAAAATCTGCTATCATGATCAGAGTTGATGTCTTTATCAAAAATGAAAACAACTATGACCTGTGTAGCTATTCTATAATCTAGGCAATGCAGAATGTTGGATCATTATTTCTTATCTCTTCTAGAGAAATTTGTTATGGCAGCTATTTAACAGTTAA
>NW_019175077.1:3160926-3263493 GCF_002260705.1 Seriola dumerili
GCTGACCAGATGACTCTAAACTGGCAAAAATCAAATATCATTGGACGGAGTCTCATCGTTACAAACTGGAGATTTTGCCTATGTTCTCCAGTTGCCTTGTGTCCATTTGTTGATCCTCTGGCGCTGACTCTTGACCCATGGTCTGGTTTTGTGTCTCTCTGACATGCTAAAAGCATGGTCTGTTTGTGAGAGAATGGTCCTTCTCTCTGATTCCTATTAATTTGATAGTTTGATGGTGAGAAGAGTAACAAAGTGTCAATTTTGGGTCTGTAACTCTGCATGTCCTTACAATGAACTTCTTTAATGGCTTGCGACTGATGCCAGGCCAGGAATGTACGCTACATATCCCCCACTCGGTTGAATAGTCGCCATCCGGTGGCATTAGGAACGTCTTACATAAAATCTGCTATCATGATCAGAGTTGATGTCTTTTTTTTCAAAAATGAAAACAACTATGACCTGTGTAGCTATTCTATAATCTAGGCAATGCTGAATGTTGGATCATTATTTCTTATCTCTTCAAGAGAATTTTGTTATGGCCGCTATGTAAGCATTTAAACAAAACCAATGTCTAACTATTGAACACAGAAAAAATTTATAGGCTATGTAAATGCCTGAGAGGAAAAAAGGGAGAAAAAAACAAACAACTAACCTATAAAGCTTACTGTATTGCTAAAACTAATTGGACCTTGTTTCTCAGGGGTTAACTAGTCATACAGGGTTATCTAACATTTATTACATTATTTACACCAACTCAGTCTGTTTTGGTACTGACTAAGGTGTCTTACACTGGGAAAGAGGGACAAAGTATGTCTAGGTAAACATGCCAAATGTTACAATGGCTAGGCTGACAATCATGGGAACAATATCCCAAAGCATAGCAGGTATTAGCATGGTTACGTTGTCTGTGAGCACAGACAACCTATAGTATTGAAAGCGTCATAGCAGTGTGTCCACTGCTTCTGTGGTCTTGAGCAGGGTCCTATAAATGTATTTAGCCTAGTGACTCACCCCCACTTTTACGTATTTTACGCAGTCAACAAATACCGTACGGTTCAATGGCAGAGATGATTGTGAAAGGTGGATTTGACTGAAGACACCTGGATGACATCTGGCTCTTTTCAAGACAACCAATACTGAAGATTAACTGTTTACACTCGCACCTGGCACCGTAGGATGTTTCAAGTGTGCACTGTAGTTCATAGTCTGACTCTAAAATTGTCATAAAGCATTTTAATGAGAGCCTCAACTACTTGTATTTGGCACCTGTTGGTGCTTACTGATTTTTATTATTTATGACCTGATTGGGACAAAATTTTCTCAGTCTCAAGAGGGCTTTGTGTGGTTTGTACTGTGTGCGGTCGAGCCATTTGTGAGCTTTTCCTGAGTTTTGCTAGCCTTATTGTGGTGCACAACAGAAAAGAGTTCGTCTGAGAACATGTGGGGACTTTGAGCAGTGGGGAAGAGACTTAAAGGTAAGTTTTTCCGTGCTTGAACTGGCTGTTTCAGTTGTTTGAGTGAGAGAGTGGTACAGCCATGTGTCCCCCACTTGGAGTTTGAGGTGTTCCGGTCTGGTTTTAAAGCCTTTTACAGCACTGAATCTGCGCTTTTAAAAGTTTTTAATGATCTTTTATTAGCCACCGACTTAGGGGATTCTGCTATTCTTATGCTTTTAGACCTCTCAGCTGCTTTCGATACAGTGGATTACAGTATCCTTATCGCTCGCTTAGAGCATTATGTAGGTATTAAAGGAACCGCTCTGGAGTGGCCTGTCAGCCTTGGTAATTGTGTGTCCTCCTCAGCACCTTCATCTTGTGGCATGCCTCAGGGGTCCATTCTTTGTGAAATCCAGCTTTTTTCAACTGAGGCTTTTATCGGACTGCATGTCTTTTAATGATTTTGAAAGAGTCATCCATGCTTTTATTTTGTTCCGCCAATACTACTGTAATGCTCTTCATGTTGGTGTTAACCAGAACTCCCTCTCACGACTACAGTTGGTCCAAAATGCAGTAGTTCGTCTTTTAACAGGAACACTGGCTCCCTGTACGTTTTAGGATTGATCTTAAAATTTTAACTTTCGTTTACAAATCATTACATGAGCTAGTTCCATTTTACCTGTCAGATCTTTTAGTGGCACATGTACCTCTATGCACTCTCAGGTCTGCTGGCCAGTCACTCTTAGTTGTGCCCAGATCAGGCTAAAGCTCAGGGGAGACCGGGCTTTTTCAGTTGCAGCTTCCAAACTCTGGAACGAGCTGCCTCTACATGTCAGACTGTCCCCCTCCCTGCCTGTTTTTAAATCTCGTCTTAAAACACATTTTCATTCTTTGGCTTTTGAATCCGTATGAAAGTTGTCATTTCTGTCTGTTTTCACAGTTTGTGTTCTTGCTGTGTTGTTTTTATGTTATTGATTGTACAGCACTTTGGTCAACAGCTGTTGTTATAAATGTGCTTTATAAATAAATTTGATTTGATTTGATTTGATAAGTGTTTAGAGGAAAAGAGACAGGAAGAGGCTGGCAGACTTGTGCCCAGATTTTCAAGCGTTTCAAGTCGATCAAAGGTTCAAGTCGGTTTAGGAGGTCTTTGCCAATTATGAAAGGAATGGCATCAAGAGGAGACACATATATGGATGGTAGAGGCTCATTGGTCCAATGGCAAGTTACACCATTGACATTGACATTGCTGTCAGTGTGGCATTGGTGGGGGCATACAGTTGCATCTCAAGGGAGTTTCAAGTCCTTGTTTGACAGGTGTACTATCATTTGCAGCTTATTGAACAGTGCTAATGACATCAAAGTGTCATCTGCTGCTGTGTCAAGGAGTGCATCATGTACGAGTGCATCTAGTGTTATGGACAGGTGTGGTTTTCGCATAACATTTTTCTCACTAAGGGGGCCCAAGAACTGTTGGATTGGTGGTTCAAGTTGGACAGCTGACATGTCCTTGTTAAAAGACTTGTCTTTTAAGTCCAGTTCTGCCACCAAGACTGCACTGGGCGGGATTGACTTTTCACCCTCCTCTTCTGATTTACTGCAGTTCAGCACCAGGAGCCCCTTCTAGCTCCATGGGCAAGGATTTTGTGCTGAGGCTCAAAATGGTTGCAGGCTCTGCCTGTTAAGTATGGGATTGCATTTGTTTTGCAAATGCTGGCAAGCGTTGGTTGGTTGAGGTACACAGGTTTGCCAGGACACCAAGATGACGACTAGTACCAAGATGCAGGTTCATTTCTGGAGCCAAAATATGCCTGAAGAAGGCGATAGCAGTATTGCTGGGGAGGTTCTTCTCTTCCCTGCTTAACTGCTATAGCAGTTGTTGAGCCAGCTGGTGTAGTATGCTTTGCGGACCAGGTCATAGTTCACTCTGACATGGTTTGGTTGACGTTCAGTGAATCTGCTGACCTTGTGACTTGATGTCACCTTGATCAGGTACATCCTGTCATCAGCAGTAGCATTTGGAAACCTTCACAAGTAAAAGTCGATGTCCTTCAAGTGGGTGGTGATGGCATGACAACCATCAGGACTGGGTTCAAAGTGTGATATATTGCAAGCAATCTTATCTAGCTCTCGATATGAAGGACCCTGTGATGTGTGGGTGCCTGAAGATAGATAAGATCTCAAAGGAGGAATCACTCTAGTCAAATCCAGAGGAGTTCTTCTGGCCCTGAAGGGGTCCGGCATAAGAGGCAAGAAGAGGTGAGAAGACACGCCTCCTTGAACTCCCCTATTAGGTGGCTCATCTTTTATTTCAGTCAGGTATGGTTGTCGGGTTCGATCCATCTTAAGAGAATGTTGCAGTTCTGTTAACTGTTCTTGAATCTGTTGGATCTGCTTTTCTTCAGCATAAAGATGCAGGTTATAGGCTCTGTTCTGAGCTTTTAGCTCATTGATATATGTTTTAGTCTGTGTTAAAGACTGTTCTGATTGTTCAAGCTGTTGTTGAAGGAGTAAGTTTCCTTTTTGTTGTAAATTTTGTTGAATGCAGGATTTTAGTTTATTTCCTGTCCATTCTAACTGATTGTGTGCATGTCTGAGCTGTGCATTTAACACAACAGCCAGGTTCCCTAACATTTTGGTCAGTGCCATGTCTTTTGGTAGCTTAGCCAGGTACTCATCTAGGAGTGCTGCCATTATGCTTCAAGGTCCAAAGGGTTAGTGCTTTGGATTCTAGTTGCATAGCCAGGTAGCAACTTTTCAGTTATGTCCGCCAATGCAGTTGCCAAGTTTTCAAAGGGGTCACCATAGCATAAAGCTTATGTGGCTAAAACTGCCATGTCTGATTTGCGAGGGGTAGATATATAGGTGGTTTGGTTAATGTGTTTAATTTATTATGTAAAAAAAAAAAAGACAGAAAAGAAAGCAGTCAACAAGCAGGTTCATTTTGAAGGCAGTGATTACTAGGTTCTGTATAACACAGGCCCTATGTAGTTGTTTACAGAACAACTACATAGGGTCTGTGTACACATACACATACACAGACCCTATGTAGTTGTTCTGTAAACAACTACATAGGGCCTGTGTATGTGTTGCTGTTAGTTCTCACAAATGTTAGGTTTAACATGGGTTTAAATTGTTCTTGTTCAGCATGTATTAAGATATAATAATAGCCACCATTGGGAGCTAGTCCTGCAGTTGCATTGCTAAACAATCAGCAAACCCTAGCAGTGAATAACTCTAAGGTGGTTAGCCTTCAAAGGGATAGAACTCAAAGTTGAACAGTTAAAGACTCACGTTACTGTGTCTAAATTGGAACCCCCTCCTAAGATGTCACTAGTGAGCAGTGATCACCTGATGGGTAGAACTCAAAATTAAACAGATCCAGGTGCAATTGGATTGTACAAAGGGGGGAAATCCCTTTAAAAGGAGAAGGCAATTTAATTTGATGTGATATGGTTGTGTGAATACACATTAGAGTACATCTGAAATCTCAAATTCAAATAGTGTTGATACTTGATAAGAATTTGATAATGTACCGTAAATCTCGGACTATTGAGCGCACCTGAATATAAGCCGCACCAGCTAAATTTTACAAGAAAATAAATTTTGTACATATATAGGCCGCACTTGACTATAAGCCACAGGTTTTCATGTTGTAACATGAGATATTTACGTACACAGAAATACATTACACGGAAGATTTTTTTTAAAGATTTAATTCAAGACGTGCTTTTTTTCAAACTGCCTGTACGGCACCAACATGGCTGGCTTCTGCCGTCTTTTTACATTGACTCAGTTCTTCCCACTGCCGCCTCCAAAGTCTCACCATCGATTCATTGATATCAAGCTTACGTGCAGTAGCTCTATTTCCCTCTTTGATGGCCAAATCGATTAAATTAACAACGACAAGTGTGATAGATTAATCTCTTCAACTGTAGAATTAATAACTTGGATTAATTCAAGTGTGAGTAATTAGCAGCAAGATTTTGATATAGCAAATTATGAATTTACAAAGCTAGCAGAATTAGATTTCAATCTGTTGCAATCAATTCAATGTTTGAATAATTCAATCCTCAAACACATTGAACCAAATCAGCCACCAGATGACAACAGATTTTTATCAGCTTGTTTTACAAGGAGAGGGCGTTGAGGTGACGTCAGTAATGATGACGTTAGTAGCGCCCACTGATGGACCTGTATTAGCCAGGTAGAAAAAGTTCATTTGCTGAAACGTAAAAAATTCTAAAACACTAATTACTTTTCTAGGCGCTTCAGACATCTCTGCGTTTCTGTGATGCTTGTCAGGCATCTAGTGTGTCTAGGTGGTATTACAACGCAGTCCGGGACACGGCTAATTGATTACATGCTCATTTCAGTAGATATCTCTGAAATACAATAGATGGTGGTCTTGGTCATGACATCATCACTGTGGCTCCTTCATATTGCTGGTGTTAGTAGAGTTTTTGAACATTTTAAACTAAAATTCTGGCCAAATTTGGCCAGATCTTACACATTACACCTTTAAGTAACCGTTATTTTCAACACCAGTCCTCTGGGACTTAAAGCAAACAAACAGAATTATATTGCACTACTCAGAACACAGGGTATTTACAAAGCCAAAGTTACGTTCAAAAGCAGCTATTTTTCAACACGGCTATTTTTCAACAGGGGTTCGCTTCAAGGACTCCAAACAAGCAGTTCAAATACTTTATTATCTCCCAGTTCAACAAAACGGGTATTTCACTCTTTTACCAATGCTGTGTTTCTGATCATACGGTAGAGATAACCTCTTTACTGTAACGGCAGTGACAGCTACAGCTCTTAGCGGGTCAGGTAACTAATCTGACAGGTTAGCACAGAGGGTCTAGGGGGGTCAAAGCACAATCTGAGATAAAAGCATGCATTGCTTCAAATGCATCATGTGTGCAGCTCGAAAAGGCAAGAAAACACATTCTGAAGCCTTTTGGATACATATATGACAGTTGACCTGGAAAAATGAGTCAGAATTTAAGAAAAGACAGCCTAACATGATTTTTAACAGAGAAGGAACTGACAACTTTGCGTTTTCAAGGTGAACTGAGTGCAATCACAGATGAAAGAAAATGTTTCTCTCACATTCACCATTCTAGCAAACTCGGCCAGGCAGGAGGCTGAGGCTTTCTGGAGAAAAATGACGTTGATGAAGTTGATGTGAAAAATTAGTCTGACTGAAGAAAAGAGGGCTGAACATCATGCTTAATGCATAATAAACTGCTATGAGTGAGAGTAGCGCACAAATAAGCAATTGTGTGTTTTAAGGGCGAACTGAGCACAATCTGAGATAAAAGCATGTTTTCCTTCACATTTGTCATGTTTGCAGCTTGACCAGGCAAGAAAACACATTTTGAAGCCTTGTGGAGACAAATACCAATTGAATTGAAATATGAGTAGGAATTGAAGAAAAGGCAGTTCAACACGATGCTTAACAGAGAACGAACTGATCTGAGCAAGAGTAGCGCACAAATTAATAATTGTGCTCTTTCAGGCTGAACTGAGCACAATCTGAGATAAAAGCCTGTTTTCCTTCGCAGTTGCCTTGTTTGCTGCTAGAACAGTCTGGAAACATCATTCTGAAGCCTTCTGTAGAATGACAGTTGATGTGAAAAATGAGTCTGCACTGAAGAAAAGACAGCTTACTGTTGTGCTTATATGACCATTTAAATATGACCAATTATGTATGAATTTTGTCCGTGTCCTTTATTCTTTCTTTGCCACGTGCTCCAAGTAACATTCTACTTTATTTTTATAAGCCAAGTCAAGACCAACTGAATTGAAACACTTGCAGTGCTGGGTGTGTGATATAGGGAGTAGTATGGCCACCTGTACTCACTTCTCGCTTAGAGGTATCTAGCTGTAGTTTTAATGAACATGCATTTTCAATAATTCTCTGTGTGTGAATGTCCTTTGCCTCTGACACCGGACCAGACCGGATTATTAAAAGTGGTGGCAGCTTTACACTACTTTAAAAATCTCTAACTACTTCAGTTTATTACAGTACTTTCTTAGCAACCAGGTGCCTGACTGAAAAGAAACAAAGTTTCTGATTTATGAGGCATTCAAAATTAGAAAAGTGATTTCACACCTATATTTCAAGTCTACCCCAAAAATAATCATACCAATGGAAAGAGCTTGTTAATTAGTAAAGTCAAAAAATATCAAGTTAGAACCCTTAACCAAAATATATTAATTGAGTTGTCAAACATGGTTGGTTAGCATGGCTTTTGTTTACATATACACTAATACAGTGCCTGTTCAAATGTGCATGTCATTAAAAGTTAAATATTTTATTCAGGCATCTAATCATGTAATTTCTACATCACTGCTGTGTTATGAATAATCATAATAATAATAATCAGATACCTGAATTGACATACACCTGATCAGAAAATACTGGACCACAATTTCAAAAGGACTGCTGTGACATTCAGTTTTAAATTTATTAGGTACACCTAGATAAAACTAATGCAGTACAATACAACAGCACTGTAATAAATCTTCCCCTCATGAGGATAATAATGTTCAGTTCTTATTGAATCTGTTTGAGAGGATGTTGATTTATTTTCATGGTCATTTTGGAGCATGTAATTTGTGAAGCTGTTGAACTTTACAGGCTATACTGTGAGGTGTTTCTAATATTTTGTCCATCATATGAGTGAAGGTTGACAAAATATTAGGAACAACTCTCAGTACAGTACAGGAACAACTCATCAAGATGTTTGATATATCAGTTAATATAGTTTGGTTGAAGTTGCCAACTTCATGTTTTGTGCATTTACTCAAAACTATTTCCAGTGATATATTTTTTTAGGGTAGACTTTGTCATTCATGGGCAATATATTGCATATTGCACTATTATTGTATATTAGGATATCTTTTACACATGCACCTAGTTGCTAAGGAAGTACTATAACATGAGTATTATATATAAAAATTTTAAAGATCTGATGTGGTTCTGTGTGAAGATATTGTGAGCCCCAAAGCACTACAGAATGTTTTACATGTTTACAGAATACAATTTTCAGCAGCCATAACTTGGCAGATGTGCAACTGTAGGCCAACAATTTTAGATGTTAAAGACATCTAATAGTGTAGACCAATCCCTGAAAATCTCAAGCATTTAACCTAACTAGTTCAAAAGTAAGTATTTATGGAATTTGCAGTTTTTTTTAACAACACTTGTTTATTAGGGCCACAACCCCACCCTCCATATCTCAGAAACTAAAGAAGATGCAAGCAAGTTGTCAGGTACAATGAAATTATTTTCACCAAGTATGGATGACCCATAAGAAAATGTACTTGTCTAATGTGATTAAAAATGATCTCCAATATCCCATACATGTTTTTTAAGGCATAATTGGAGAATGCCAGAATCAAATGAATTGCATTCCGCCTTTAGTAACAATCATTCTCTTACATCCCACCCCCTCTTTAAACCCTCCACCAACTCACAGAGAATGTGCACATAGACAGGGACACTGGCATGTGAGTCAGACTCACAAAAGTATTTTCATATGGTCTGAAATGTAACCATGGCCATGTATTCAAGGATGTCCATTTACTGTAGGGATGCCACAATTAAGTTTTTTTGGGTATCTGCTGATATCGAGTCTGATCCTACAAATCTTATATTTACCAAAATGTTGATAAATATGAATCTGACAAGTCTTATTTGTCATTAGCTATTTGATTCAGATATTCGAGGTCCTGGGTCACAAATATTAAGTTGATGAACCTATATTAATAATAATCATCTTATCTTACTCACTGCGCTACAGAACAGACCTCAGCAAAAGGAAGTGGAATAATCTAATTATTATTGTTAATTTATTATTAACCGTTTTTATTATCATTATTATTATTATTATTATTATTATTATTATTATTATTATTATAATAATAATAATTATTATTATTATTATTATTATCAACAATGAGCTAATGAAGACATACATTTTCCCTAGGGGATAATTAAAGTATCTATCTATCTATCCATCTATTGTAGCGTTAACGCCATAATTTAGAATTTACTCTCGTTGAAATGGGGTACCATTCCTCTTGGAGGACAACAATTAATTACTTCATTGCCAAATTTATCAATCTCATGACTCGATTCAATGGATCTCTAGTCTCTACGTCAAAAGAATACAACAGGACAACAACTGGGTGTAAATAAAGGAGTTTATTAACTAAACTACTATCTACAGAGTAAATGCAAGGTGTAATAATCATAAAGAATAAAATAATAATGAAATGAGCAGTGTGATGAGTTGGCAATGGTGGGAGAGAATATGTTATGGCTATACACTATGGCGATATAGCTAATGATACTAAGTCTATGAATGAAATTTGATGATTAAATATTACTATATTTCGACATCAATCCAGTCATGAGCAAAGTGTTAAGACCGGCCTACTGTGAGTTGCACTGTAGCTGAAGACCCTTGGCTGGAACCCAGGTGGCTGCGGTTGCCATTGGTAACCCCAGAGACGCGGGAGCTAGGTGGATTCTCCTGGAGGCCGTGTCCTGTTATCACGATGATGGATTCTGCCGGTGTCTCAGCTATTCAGCTCTGGCGCAGTTTGCCAGGAGATTTTCTGTCTCGGGCACTCTTGATTTCTGGTCGGATTCTCTGCAGGCGGTTGTGCAGAGGTATTATCTGCCATCGTCTCTTGTCAGTTGATGCAAAATAAACTCTAATGCTCTTCACTTTGGCTGGATAACTTTAGAGGAGACTGGCATTGACCAGATAACTCTAAAGTTGTCAAAATCTTCAAAAAGGAAAACTTGATGATGATTTAAAAGTTACAAAATTACTCTGAGGCACTTCTGTTATTTTGGTTCAGTTGGTCTTGACTTGGCTTATAAAAATAAAAGATTGTGCATGTAAACAAAAATGATGTTACTTGGAGCTTGTGGCAAAGAAAAATAAAACATGCGAAAAGCGCAAAAATGACTAAGAGCCATGAATTTGTGGCTAGCAGCTTAGAGATAAGAGTTTACATGGCTACAGAGCTGGGCTTTGAGCCGGGACTCTGAGCTTTGAGCAAAGTTCTCAGCTTCTAGTTTCTGCATTGTTTTTCTAGTTTCAGCTTTTCAGCCTCTAGCTTTTAGCTTCGTTTCTCGCATCTTCTTCCTTCTTAGCATCTCGCCGAGTTTCTAACTTTTTCGCGTTTCTAACATTTTAACCTTTCTGGCTTTTCTGACTTTGTGTGAATCTACATGTTACATTTGAAACATTCTATGGGATAGAAGTTTGGAATTAAACTATTGCATAGGAACATCTCATGAATTACAGAACAGCTAGATATTTAATTTTACATTCTTCCTTAGATCTGTGTCTGTGAAGAGTGTTCTGCTGGTCACTACCCAGGATTGGAATGTGGGTTGTAGTTTATGACTCATCTAGAGAGGGGCAGAGGAAGGGAGGTTGGTGTGTGTGTTCATGCATGGCACAGAAAGGCCAGGATTCACAACTTAGTGTTAATCAGTCCTTTTGTTGTTACTTGTCCTATATAAGAAACAATCAAATATCATTAGACAGAGTCTTATTGTTACAAACTGGAGATTTTGCCTATATTCTCCAGTTGCCTGGTGTCCATTGGTTGATCCTCTGGAGCTGACCCTTTTACCTTTGGTCTGGTTCTGTGTCGTTCGGACATGCTACAAGCATGGTCTGTTTGTGGAAGAGGGGTCCTTTGTCTATCAATCCTATCAATTTGATAGTTTGATGGTGGGAAGAGTCGCAAAGTGTCAATTGTGGGTCCGTAACTCTGCATGTCCTTTATCTATCTATCTATCTATCTATCTATCTATCTATCTATCTATCTATCTATCTATCTATCTAAGTGTCTTTCCTTCTACCTCCATTGCCTTGCTGGAGCTGACAGTCAAGTAAACTCCTCTCCACAATGACCACACTGGCAAGAGGTTTCAAGTTCACTCCCTTTACTAAAGCTAATCAGAGTTGTTTAAAAAAAATAAACATACATTGCCATTACAAACAATAAACATTCTCACCATTCAGATAGAAATTTATAATGCTATCCAAAACACCAGTGAAATCCACCATCACGAACTTAAATGCTAAATATATCGTATTTCATAACCAGGTGTGGCTTGTTATTTCATGATAAATTAAGCAAATAAAGGTCTGGGGTTGAGCCCAAGTGTTTTGCATTTGGTAGCAGTTTGTCCAACTAAAGTGGATGCTCCTGCTAGCTTGCTGCTAAAGAGAGACCTGCACATCATCTTTGACCTCTTCACCATCAACGGTGAAGGCTCGAAGATTAGGTATTTGAGATTCGACATTGAAATTTCTGCCACCCCTCTCAGTACAATGAAGGTTAATGGAATCATGATTATTGATGAAATACTGTTAGATGTAATCAAAAGACTTAATTCACAGAATTTTTGCTATTCTTTATACCAGTTACCATTGATTTTATTGTATCCATTCAATTTAACCCTTTGTTGCATATTTTGCAGCCTTAAAATTTGTGTTTATTGACTTTTGCTCCTCAAATAACATTTTGCACTTCTATAGAGTGTTAATTGTTTTGCAGGTCAGCAACCTTTCAAGAGAATGATGTAGGAGAAAGAGGAGATCCTTGCTGTCAAGAAGCACATGATGTCCTTCATCACTTCATGTCGTGTTCCAGGGAATAGCGACTATGATAAGTGCATTCAACTGGAAAAAGTAGCACTCAAAAACAGAAATTGGTTGGCCATAAAATTCTACATCAAATATCGAATCACAGCTCTCAAGAACAAAGTATAAAGTGATCATATAATGTATGTTGGCACCTGTTATGGTTGTTGTGTCACAACTTGTTAAATCTTATCCTTCATAAATTGTTTTGTTTGCAACAAAATGACATTGAAATACCATTCAATGTATCTGCTAGATTTAAAGTATCAATGTTGTAGGGGGTTCAATGTGACTTCTTTCATTCTTTTTTATGGCTCTGCACAATGGCTGTCCGTCTGCCCCATTCTTATGAACGCATTATCTAAGACTGTTGGAATTTCTTCTAATTTGGTACTAGTGTTGCTTTCGTCAACGAAAATTATGACTAAATATCTTCGTCAACGAACCTTTATCACGTGACGAAAACGAGACGAGATGCAACGTAAATGCTGGTCATGTGACGATAACTATGATTAAATATATAATGCAATATTGTTGACGAATAAAAACAAGACTAAATGTGGTTTACAAAATAAAAACTCTGCTAAAATGTCTGACTAAAACGAGACGAGACGAAATGTTATAACGTCATTTCGACTCGTTTAGTCGAGTTATTATTATTTTGCAGTATTTCTGTTTCCTGTGTCTCACTTCATCAGGTTGCACTGCGCCGACGCATGCAACATCACTTCCTCAATCCCCACTCGCAGGCGTCTGTGTAACAACCAGTTTTAAAATAACACATCCGGGAGTTTACAGTTTATATAGTTGCTGTTGAGACTGCTGGTTATTTGATTCAGTAGTTGGCATAATTCAGTACTGTCTGTTTTCTGTCAATGAATTCCACTGTGCAGTCAGTGCTTCCCATCCCATTATATCTTTCTAAGGTCCAAACCATTTGTGTGTAATATCTTTTAATAGTTTTTTTTGATGCAAAATCTGTCTTCAGTTTACAAGCAATACAAGACAGACACACACATGTTATTTGCACTTTTTATTATATCATTGAAGCTCGAGCATTGAAGCTGTTAAACTTGAATGTATTCAATTTTTTTTGCATTGTCATGTGATGCTATTTTATTTATTTATTTGATTTAAATATATGTGTGTGTACTAACATGTTTGGTTGGTAAAATAAATATGTTGTAAATTCAAATCAGAGCGTCTTGTTTGTCTGGAATGGATGTATTCTTGAGTCTATAAGGTAACAATAATATAATAATAAGATAACCTTGTTTGAACTGTGAAATGGGTTTGGCTAAAAGAAAATTTTGGTTTGGTCTATACTACTAGGTACTTATACTATACTGGGTTAAATAGAATTGCATTACTAGAAAGAGACTAAAATAAAATTTTCATTGACTAAAACTAGACTAAAATGTCATCAGTTTTCGTCGACTAAAACTAGACTAAAATAGTCATGGATGATTCTGACTAAAATAAGATTAAAATGCTCAGACTTTTAGTTGACTAAAACTTGACTACACTAAAAAGAGTATGAACGTGACTAAAACTAATAAAAACTAAAATGACAGCTTGACACAAAGACTAGACTAAAACTAAAATTAAAACAGGCCGCCAAAAACAACACTATTTGGTACAAACATTCATTTAGACTCAATTTTTAACTGATCCAATTTTTGTGGTCAGAGGTCAAAGGTCACTGACCGCACAAAACACATATTTGGCCATAACTCAAGAATTAACTTCAAGTGGACCGGTTAGCAGAGGCATACAACTGCAAGGCAGTAATTCTAGTTTAACTCGTTGCCTGAAGAAATGTACTATAACATTCAAATAAAAGACTTAAAAATAAATCCAACGGCCTAAGGTCTCTCATTTGGAGCAACATCTGTTAATTTCAACCAAGGAAATAAAAAATATAGGCTTGTACTACTAATACAGCACCTGGTGTGTCGATAATCTGAAGCTTAACCTGAAAATGTATTACAGTTTTTGCTCGTTGCTTGAACACTATAGATCCATGCTTAGACTAAAGTAACACAACTTGAAGATTTTGTTACCATAGCTCAAACACATGTACCCATACCTTAAACAAAAGCGCTTGTAACGGCTAAGCCTAAACTTAAAGCCACTGAGGGGCTGCATAGACGGGCTAAAACTAATCGACGCGCTTGCTGCTACTGCACTTGTGTCCAATGAAACAAACAGCTTCCGGATTCGCTTCTTCATTTGATGCTTTCTTTATTTCTCACCGTCTGGATCTTTAAACCATGCAAGAATCCATTACTCAGTGCAGATAAAGTCCATACAGCTTTGTTCACCAAACAACAAACAAACGTGACAGCAGCGGAGCGGAGCATACTGTAGCAGTCGAAAAACTGTGTGCTTCTTCCATCTAGCAACACCTGACACCTGCCAGAAGGTTCCCACCCATATAGAAATTCACACACAATACAATGAGGACACCTACTGGCCAAATTTGGTATCTACATATATTCGCATAGAAATGGCTCCTACAGCGCTGCATTGCACTCTAGTTGCAATTCTGCAACACACTTACTCCTTTATGCAACACACTTGGTCCTGCATACTACACTCTATTTCATACATAAGACACTTCGTTCAAAAATGAAATCTCAGGGTGCCATTTGGAAAACACATGTATCCAAAATACAGAACACATAATTGCAACCACTCAAATACACACCTGAAGGCACTTACTTGCAAAACTGAACACCAATCAGCCAGCTACAAAAAGCCCTCAGTTTAGCCATTTCAAGAACTTTGCAAGCATGGATGGAGGAAGAGTGAGAGGCAGAGGTAGAGCAAGAGGAAGAGGAAGAGGACGAGGAAGAGGAAGAGGAAGAGGAGGAGGAGGACAAGGTCAAGGTCGAAGAGGCCATGCAGAGACCCCTATTTCTGATGATATAAGAGCAACTTGGGTGGACCATGTCATCAACCATGGCCTGACTATGAGGGAAGCTGGGCAGAGAGTCCACCCACATCTAAGGCATCTGTAATAGGAACATTCTGACTGGAAAACAGGTATGTCTTCACCTCTCTACCTTCTACTCTACTCAGATGGTATTTACAGTACTGTACTACAGTATATCACATTACCACATCACGTGTACAGGGTATTGCAGGGTGCTAATGCTCCTTTTGCAGCCAAAGTGGTAGTTTTTGTGAAACATACCATGATTACTTATATTGAGATGTTTCAGTACAGTGGATGATACAGTATATACAGTAAAGTACAGTATATATAGTACTGTAAGAAAAAGAAGCAAACCAATGACAATTTGTGGTTGTATTTCTCTAGAATGACTAGAAGACCTTCTGGGGGAGGACACCAACGCCTGTTCACACAGGAACTTGCCGTTGTGGACCTAGTGAGGGCAGACAATGCCATCCGTCTCCACCAGCTATGACAGAAAATAAAATACTTGCAGACAGGCAAGTGTTCAACAACATAAACCATGTGAGCATCACCACCATCAGACGCATCTTGGGAAAACACAACATCACCATGAAGCAACTCTACAGGGTCCCATTTGAGAGGAACAGTGTCAGGGTCAAAGGACTTCGACGTGAATATGCACGGGTAAGTGTAACTGTCCTTTACATTTACAATACAGTATTGGTGAAATCCAGTAGCAGCTGAATATGTACCATATCAGTACCACATGGATCCATTCGGAGAGCTACACAGGTACCTGTGTGATGGGGTGGGGGTTCTGTATGTGTAGCACTGTAGTTATTTTTTTTTTTTTGTTACAGAGAATCTTGGCCATGGATGGAGCTGCACAGCCTCATGAATTCATTTTCATTGATGAAGCTGGATTCGACCTGAGCAAAACAAGACGACTGGGTCATAATGTAATTGGCCAAAGGGCAATTGTGCACGTCCCGGGGCAGCGCGGGGGAAATATCACATTGTGTGCCGCCATAAGCCTTCGAGGGCTTCTGCATCATCATGCAAAACTAGGTCCATACAATACCCAACATATACTCACATTTCTAGATGCTCTCCATAATATAGTTGTACAGAACAGACCAGATCAGCCCAGGTTTGTGGTGGTATGGGATAATGTCAGTTTCCATCGGGCTGCTCTGATCCAGGCCTGGTTCACCAACCACAATCAATTTGAAGTGGTATACTTGCCCCCTTACTCACCATTTTTAAACCCTATAGAGGAATTCTTTTTGGCTTGGAGATGGCGTGTATATGAGCGCCAACTACAGGCCCGTATGCCTCTTCTGCAGGCAATGGAACAGGCTTGCAGCAACATTCAGGTGACAGCAATCCATGGATGGTTTCGACATGCAAGGGGATATTTTCCCCGGTGCCTAGTGGGAGAAGACATTGCTTGCGATGTCGATGAGGTCCTGTGGCCAGACCCCAACAGACGGCGGGATCCATGAGCCCACGTATGCACAATTGCCAATTGCATTTTTTTTTTTGCTTTATCTGAATTCATGTTACTGCAATGTACAGTGCTGCAATGTACAATATTGAGTAGGCCTATTTGCTTTTTTGGTTGTTTGAAAATGTGCCTCCTGAAAATGTGCCTTCTGAATAAACAGTGAAAATCAAAGACTGCAGTGTTTTATATCAAGTAGACTAGTGTGTTCCCCCTGATCTGAAAGTGTATGCATATGATGCAAGTGTGTGTCATTTTGTCATCAGAGTTACATTTTGACAAAGGATTGTTAGGTTTTGATAGCAGAGTTTAGGTTTTGATAGTAGAGTTTCAATTTGACACAGATGTGAATGGTATATTTCCCAGTGTTGTGTCATGTTTACTTGTGTGTAGAGTTTTGGCACAATGAGCAAAGTTTTACAAAATGTGTTCAAGCAACGAGCAAAAACTGTAGTAATTATTTTGGGCTTGTAAAGTGCACTGTGCTCCCATCAAGAGGTCTGTACCACCCTGTTCTGCCCTATAGGTGCCGTAACAAGCTCATGTTCCCGTTGTGCCACAGGTGTGCTGAAGAGCTGAATCAGACCAGTGAATGCAGGCAATGCGACGGTGACAGACAGCTGTCTGGCACATGGGTGTCATTTGACCTTGAAAAAGTGCTTGAAAAGGGGTATCAGATTGTGCACATTGATGAAGTGTGGCATTTTCCAAACAAGACAAACGAAGGACTATGTCAAAACATTTCTGAAATGCAAGCAAGAGGCATCGGGTTACCCCAGTCATGTGAAAACATGAAATACATAGACAAGTATTTGGAAAAAGAGGGCATCAGGTCAGATCCTGATAAAATCTGCCTTAACAAGGCCTTCAGGAGCTGCAACAAACTCCTAAACTCACTGTGGGGTCGGTTTAGCATGAAAAACAACATGCCATCATGTGAGCTGATTACAGAACCAGACAGATTTACACAACTAATGTTCAGTGACCATTATGATGTGCGTCAGTTCTGTTTCATCTCAGATGATGTGGCTATCGTGCAGTGGTGTCATGCTGACGGCAGTGGGTCCAGGATAAGAGATGGAAATGTCTTGACAACGGCCTATGCCAGGCTCATGTTATATGACTTATTGGAAAAGCTGCAGCAACGGGTTTTGTATTGTGACACAGACTGTAGTTTTTTCCTCATGGCCAGCCGAGTGGGTCCCACCCCTGGGGGATTTGACGGACAAATTCAATGATGGTGGTGGTGGCCCTGAGGAAGACTACATCACAGAGTTTGTCAGGGGGTCCATAGTGCTATGCCTATCGCGCATTGCACGGAAAGACACACAGGTAAAATTCAAAGGCGTAACACTGAACACCAAAAACGCAGCAGTGGTTACTCACGAGTCACTGGTCGGTTTAGTTCATGCCCTTGTGGCCAATCACAATACAGATGCACACATGGTGACTGTATCTGATACCATCAAACGAGATAAAAAGAAGTTTCATCAAAGAAAATCGTTTTTAAGAAGGTCCAGGTTGTGTACAACAAGCACAGGGTTTTTCCTGATTATTCTACACTTCCTTATGGATACTAAACTAGATCAAGGGTTTGATGGCAGACTACAGCATCCATTTAGTTTGGTAGTGAGCATTCCTTCAAATTGTGGGAAGACATTTTTGTCAAGAGTGTTATTGCCAATGCATTGACAATAGAGATTGACAGTATTGTTTACATTTACTCGTCCTGGCAGCCTTTATCTAATCAACTTCTTCAGATAAGAGACATTAACTTTGTGAATCGATTGCCTGAATCTCTGTGTGATGATGTACTGCTACCCCCAGACAAGAACAATTTATAATAATTTCTTATAATAGACGATTTAATGAATGACGCTAGTAATAATATTTATATTATTATATATAATATTTATAATAATATTTAATATATATAAATATGTCCATATGTCCATCATAGAAATCATAGAAATCTCAGCTGTATATATTTAGTTCAAATTTCATTTATTCAAGGTAAGGCTAGACGAACTATTAGTTTAAACCCCAACTACCTTGTTTTGTTTAAAAAACCCCAGGGATAAATATCAGATTTCCTTATAAGCCAGACAAATGTTTCCGGGTAAGACAAAATATTTTTTAAAGGCCTTTAATGACGCCACAGGGGCTGCCTACAGGTATCTCCTTATAGATTATAAAGCCAAGACACCAGATTATGTAAGACTCAGAACGCCTTTGCTTTCAACTGGTTGTCTACATCCTTAAAAAGCAGAAGGGGTAACAATGCGAAGGGTTATTGTTAGTAATGCGAGTACAGACTTTATTAACGCACTGTGTGAGATAGCTCTCAATGTAATGAGAGGTAACATCCCGCTGACTGACAAACAGTACAAAACTAAAAAAAGAAAAAGACAATCATCAGACTAGTTGCAGACAAAAAAGTCAGACATTTGAAAAAGAGAAAGACTATCAATCAGACTGGAAGAGGAGTTTTATTACCTTACTAGGCGCAGCTATTCCATTTATAACAACTTTTTTGAATTGGGGGTGAAAATGGAGCACAGCCAAAAGATGTTCCACAACATCAATTGGATTCATTAAAGCAGGAAAAAAAGTTATTGACTTTATCAATGTCCATCAGTGGAAGTAATGATACAAGTGGCACAAGTCACAGCGCAACACGCTAAAAAGGACGAGGTTATAGAAGAAGTGTTAAAACACATGCCTAAAAGACGTAGAAAAAATGCTGAATACATTTTGGCTCACAAAATGTCATCTCTTGGACAGATCAGGGAGAAATCATTGTCAGAGGTTCACATCTGTATGATTTGGTAAAAAGACATTTCGTAACCCTTGGGATGGACTATGTTTTTAAAAACACTGGCTGGTTTCAATATACCACTATCTGCTATCCCAAATTTCCCGAAAAATCCCAAATGTTATTTCAGAAAAGGGTTAAAAAGGGTGATGACCCAGCTAATGAAGCAAGTTTTATAACCCATGACAGCTCAGACACCAGAAAAAAGAGAATGCTATCTGACTCACATAGGTCTACTGCTACCCCTTTTAATACACGTGGGTCTAAGGGTTTTAAGTCACCTAGATTGGACCTTTCTGGTTGGTTGTATTTTTGATTTGTATGTACCTTTTTTTTTAATTATGTACAGAATATATCTTCCTTTGAAAATGTTTTTTAAAACACTGTATATTGTAAAACATGTTCCGGTTATTTTAATGTAGCAAGACAGAATGAATTAATGTATTTTTATGCTACATAAATGTGCCAAAGACAGAACTTTATGTAATTATATTGTGTTTTCATTTTTATGTGCTTTTAAACTATGCGAAACATGAATAATGAAAAAAAGTCTTCTAAATTATCACGTTCTCATTTGATTTATTTGAAAATTATCATTGTTACATTTTTAAAAAGTAGTTTAACTTTATTTTCCATACTGTACACATGTAGAATGGTATCCGTGGCATACACCTGGTAATATTTTTTTTAACAAATCGACACACCATAGCATTATTACAGGCAAGATTAGCTCCATACATGTTTATCAGTTTTGTATAAGGTATCCCTTTTTGTATGTGACATAGGAAAAACACAGTGTTGATCACAGGCTGTAGCATTATTACTCTGAACCTGTCTTCTACAATAAGATACATGTGTACAGTTTTTCACAAGGAAACCGTTAATCTCTGACGGGAAATTGTCAAAGTAAGGTGAGTTGCCAAAACTGCCAAAGAAATATCCTTGTTTGTGTTTCGTAAAATGAATAGCCAACCAATGCACACCAGGCATGTTAGACGGATGTGTGTTTACAATCAACATAGCGGGGTATTTACAAACATTGTATTTTGGTAATTGATCGTATGCATAGACTCCAAAGAAATTTGTACCATTACTAATTCTTTTTCCAACAATACTAGTTAATACTCTTGTATTCATTTTTAATAGTATACTCAAATAAATGACTCATTGGATGAACTCAATTAAATTGTGGGCAGGATTTCCATCCAATAAATATATGTAGCCCCAACTCAAAACAAGTACATCTATGCAATATAATGTATTTGAGTTAATCTAACTCACTTTTTTATGTTAGTCCAACTCAAACTAAAAGCATCTATGTAATATAATTTAATTGAGTTACTTCTACTCATTTGTGTCAAAGAGAGCTAAAATAAAGTAACTACATTAAAGTAGTTTAAATGATTTGTGTGTGTTCAACCTAAAAAAATATATAATTCATTGGAAATAAAAGTAAGTGAGATTAATTAATTTGATCCCCTTCCTTTAGGAAACACATGAGACCATAGATGAGACCACAATAATGCAGCTAAAAGATTATTTGTTAGAACCAAGACCTCAAAATGTAATCAGTAAGGTCAATAACATTCCTTATTAAACTTCAGTGCCTGAATACACACATTAACTCTTGTAGTTAAATACAGCAAGATGACTTTAAAAGAACACGTTAAGAAGGGTGTTATAATCAAGTACCTTGGAAATAGGTCAGTACTGCCACAACAATATCAAAACTTCCAAAGCCCATGGAGCACCGGTATCACTCCACTTACTGCGCCACTGGACCAGTTCTAGGCTCTAAGGAGTGGGGAGCAGAAGATAATTAGACCAGAGACCGTTGCTTTAAGTTCAAAGGCCGGCAATTTACTGAATGCAAAAACACACATATAAAACACAGTACACAAAAACAAAGAAAATACCCTGCAGGTTCCCAATTGTTGGGACTCAATCATTCAAGAGACCAAATGTTTCTTTGCTCCACTGGACAAAGGAACTCACACTCCACAGTTCCTCACCGTTCACACCTGGGGACGACCCTTCCCCCCACGGACCTTACTGGCCAGCCAGTGTGGGTCAGCATGTGACATGTGACCCCCAAGGGTGTCACCAAACAAAACCAGATCTCTGGCCCTCTTCTCGCTCTCTTCTCCTTTGGCTTGCTCTGGAGAGCAGCTCCAGCTCTCTCCTTTCAGTTCTTCAAAAGGGCAACAAGGCCCCAGCCCAGGTCAGCCCTGCTACCTGAGAAACCAGCTGTCCCGCCGGCCCGCTACCAGCAGCCTGCAAACACTCTTCTCCTCAATAACAGCGACCTGCTTCGGATTAACTGTGAGTGAACCAAGTTCTCTTCAGCATCAGCAGCTACGACACAAGGCCAGCTGGTTTTCCAAGCAACAGGAGCTGTAGCAGAGTTAGCATGGAACAGCTAACTCTGTGAGGAGAACAAAGGAGATAACTGCAAAGTAACACAGCCAGACAGGACTTTAGTCCACTAGGAAATCTCCTAACTCACTGGACTTTACACCAACACTGGAAAGGACCTCTTTGCTGGTTTCCAGGACTGGGTAACGTTAACTGACTGGGCCTAACCTTTCCCAGCACAGCATAGCACCGCACAGCATAACTAAGCAGCAGAAGTCTTAACTTTGTTAATGTACTTGTTGATTGATGTCTTGTTGTTGTAATGTTTGCTTAGGTTGTGGTCAGTCATACAGTTAATCAGGTACACGTATGTTCACACACATAGTAGTACGTCTCAGTTCTAGAACCTGCATGAAGCTAACCTCCTCCCTCTAACCTGGTACCTTTAGATTACATGAGCTAGGCTAACAAAGAAACTCACACCTTCCCTCTCACACACCCCAGGTGGTCTCAGCGGCCATTTTGAGTAGTTTCTTTGTTTACCGCCATCTTGTGTAGTCTTCTTTGTTCAGATCATGTGGTCACAGTGACCACTTTGAATCGGCCATCTTGCCTTTGTTTGTGTCCTCACAAACACACACACAAACACACACACACACACACACACACACACATACACACACCTGTATATACTAGATCAGACATTGTGTTTTACTCTGCTCCATGGTAAATAAATGCCTTTAAGTATAACTACTGGTGTGTTTAATGTTGCACAAGCGTGAATATTGCCAACCTCTACTTTGTAGAATTCCAATCCTTCAACTTTAACTTACTGTTGATTTGGTAGTTTGGTTATAGTTAGTAAGCTAATTGTTAATCAGAGTTCCAGATTAATGGTAATAATTTGAGACTAAAACCATATTGGCTATTTTGCCTATTAGTTTAGGCTGGTGCCCCATGAACTTTAATTAATTTTGAAGTTATTATTTAATATTAATATTTTTAATATTAATATTTTCTTAATTTATGATAGCCAATAAATTGATAAAGAACCAAAATTCAACATATTTGGCATCCAGCTCATGAGGTAGAGCTCAGACCCAACACAATGATAAGGTAAGTATAATTGAAAAAAGTATTTCACTCTTTCTTTTTGTTCTTTAGTTCACCTAGTTTATTTTAGTCAGGCTAATTTTAGTTAGACCAGTCTCCTTTTCCTAGGTTGCACCTATTTTAGAATTCCTATTTTTCTTCCTGAGTTAACTCCTTTTTTTTCTTTTACAGGTAACAAAATACCTTCAATTAAACAAACAAATCAAAGTGGACCACAATCATTCAATCACATTCAAAAATATAAACTCAGCATGAAAACAAAAGTATGACACTTTCAATTCAAGTTCAAGTCCAAATGTGAATTCAAATGTTCAGTTCAATGAAAAAGTTCAGTTCAATGAAAAAGTTCAGTTCGATTCAGTCCAAAAATAATAATTCAGTCAGTTCTCAGTTCAGTTCAGTTCACTTCAAACTAATTCCTGATACTCCTACCACTCTGGCAGCGAGTCACCGTACGCAGAAGATTTCCTCACTGACGCGATGGAGAAGATGAGTTGAAGGTCTGGGTCTGGCTCGCCATCTTGAATCCCGTCTGTGCATGTGCGCGTCCGCACACGGCAGACCAGTCCTCGCTCCGACCGAGCTTCAAACCAAGCAAAAAACCTGACCTGTGCAACAGGTCATAAACACAATAAATCTCTTTTTAAATCATCAAATCACACAACAAATGTCTCACAGTCTCTGAGTTGCAACGTTACTGCCACGGTGTTTCTTCATCTCAAAATGGCGGCGGAGCGGCCTCTTTCAACTCACGGCTCCGTCCCCCATACCAACACACCGTTCATTTACACAGCATACATACACTTTTATAACATTCAGAGTCTTCATAAACTCATAATATTAACTGGTAAACAGTTTGACAGAGCATTTCCTTGTAAACAGCTACGTTTTTAGCGTTAGCTCTCCGCCAGAGAATGCAAGAAAACAAACACAAAACTCACCAAAACTTTCAAACTTATTTATGCAGCTTTTAAACTATTTATTCTTATTTATGTCATATTTTAACATGGGTTACACACAACTATCCTAAATGCCCCACAGTTGTTAACGGTGATACTATGGAGGTGGATGGTTTGCACCATTCTCAAAACAGGATGTCATTGGGTGGTTTTGATACCACAATTGGCACAATTACATGCATAACAAACCATTAATTTTTAACAACTTGGAATACTAACTTCAGTTGAAGTTCAGTTAAAGTATTAAAAACTCTGTACAACTCAACAATAAAAGTGCATAAACATTTTTGGAAAACACTGCCTATTTTACAAATGCAGTTCAGAATTCAACATGCTTAGACAACTGCTCCAGGAAGCAAAACATCAGGGAGGAGCAATTACAGAACAATGCTCTACTCCCTATGGCTCGCTGTCCAACCAAAACCACATATCTATGCGGACCAGGTTCCATTGAGTTAAGACTCAGCTCAGTTCAGACCAGGTTCGGTTCGGTTCAGTTCAGACTAGGTTCAGTTCAGACAACAACAAAACAAAAACAACAAAACAAAAACAAGTCCCCAGTCCCAGTGTTATTTGTCACCAGTGCCTCCTTTTACATGAACAGCTTGATTTTCAGCTGCTGTATTTTGGTGTTGAGTCTGTGTCCATCCAGATTCATAAGGCTTTTCTGGACAAACGCAAAAGTATATTTCAGGCTGTCTGGGAAACTAAGATCCAGGGCATAAATTAGCCCAAGCAGTAAGATGAAAGCCGTTATGGCACTTCCCACAAGGACTTTCATGCCTTCAATGACAACCCCCACGTCGTCTGGCTCACCAAACTCATCTCTTCGGAATGTGTAAATGCCAATAACTGTGGTGGCAATGTCATTCTCGGCATCCTCAGCAGCAGAGGGCTGAAAAACAGAAACACACAACACTCACGTTACATCCAAACACAATTTATTTGCATAGAGCCAAGTTGCAAATAAGATAAACCTCTGACAAACATTGAAATATTGATGAATACAGTGAATATTGCAGAGGTCAATGCTGTAGAGAAAAATGGTGAATATGGGTGCACCGGCGAGTGTTGTAAGACTCAACTTGTGTGTGCAGGAGAGCCGAGAGACATTTTAAGAAGTGTCTGTCTGTGTTCATCTCATTTCTTTAGAAGATAATCTCTGTTGTTTTGATTTCAGTTTCTCTTCTCTGTCACTGTTTTCACATTCAGGTATCTGCTATGTTCTACTGTCATGTTCGCTTTGAGCTGTATACAGGTACATCTCAAAAAACTAGAATATCATGCAAAAGTTCTTTTTCTCCCCCGTAATTTCATTTAAAAAGTGCAACTTTCATATATTCTAGATTCTTTACACATAAAGTAATATTTCAATCATGTTTTAATTTTGATGATTATGGCTTACAGCTCATAAGAAATCAACAATCTAGTATCTCAAAAAATTAGAATATTACATAAGACCAATATAATACAGAAATGTTCACCATCTGAAAAGTATGTTCATTTATGCACTCAACACTTGGTCAGGTTCCTTTAGCATGAATGACTGCATCAATGCGGTGTGGCATGGAGGAGATCGGTGATCAGTCTGTGATCAACCTGTGATCAGCACTGCTGAGCTGTTATTGAAGCTCAGGTTGATTTGATAGCGACTTTCAGCTCATCTGTACTGTATATAAAGTTTGTTATATCCACTCCTTAGTATTTCACTTCCTTTTTAACTGGAATCTAATATAAAACTATCAGAGGATGGTCATATATGGAACCTAAAGATTTAGAAAACTTATGTATCTTCTTGATCACCAGGGGGTAGCTGTTCTGAACTCTTGACTAAGATTGTCCTATCATCTGCCAGTTCACTTATGTACAGATGATTTCCTTGCACTTGTAAGGGCTCTATATCAGGGCGGTTTTTTAATGAAAATAGCCAACAATTACGCAACTAAAATAAATACTAAACTGAGCTGGACCATTCCTGCCAAATTCCCTATTGAACCTCGAATCTTTTAGAAGTTCCTTGAGGGAGAGAGACTGAACTATTACAGTACAGACAAGCTAAGGCCGATATCAAAACAACCTGGGCTTCCATAACAGGCTGATCACAGACTGACCTCCTCCATGCCACGCCACACTGATGCAGTCATTCATGCAACCCCGACCAAGTATTGAATTCATAAATTTACATATTTTTCAGAAGGTTGAAATTTCTGTAATCCATCCATTTTCTACCGCTTATCCTCTAGTAGGGTCGCGGGGGGGGGCTGGAGCCTATCCCAGCATCCTTTCGGGCGAGAGGCGGGGTACACCCTGGACAGGTCGCCAGTCCATCGCAGGGCACACAGAGACAAACAACCATTCACTCTCACATTCATACCTATGGTCAATTTGGAGTAACCAATTAGCCTAGTCCCCATTTGCATGTCTTTGGACTGTGGGAGGAAGCCGGAGTACCTGGAGAGAACCCACACAAGCACGGGAAGAACATGCAAACTCCACACAGAAAGACCCCGCGTCCGAGCCGGGACTCGAACCCGGAACCTTCTTGCTGTGAGGCGACAGCGCTAACCACTGTAATTTCTGTAATATAAATCCTTTTTTGATTGGTCCTATGTAATAATCTAATATTTTGAGTTGCTGGCTCTTGATTTTGGTGAGCTCTAAGCCATGATCAACAAAAAAAAGGCTTGAAATGTTTTACTTTATTTGTAACTTTTCGAATTAAAATTTAAAAAAATAATTTTTCCTTGATATTCTAATTTTTTTTTTTAAGATGCACCTGTATAAGTCATGTCAAGTTACTACTGATGTAGAGGCAAAGTAAGGTTTCCTGGTGACAACTTCACCAAATTACAAGGTGCATGGAGGATGAAAGTCTTGAAGAGGTGTTACAACCCGGCTCACAGAGGAAAGGGAAGCAACACAAAACCCAGTTGTTATTAGGTATGAGGTTGTTCATTGTAATATAAATTGAAAAAATAATGGTTTACATGGACAAAACCAAACCAAGGAACGGGGCCATTGGGTGCTGTCTAAAGCAAAAACAGAATATAACAAAAGGAGGACTCTCTAGGAGCTAATCAGTAAAATTATTTAACTAATTCAAAGTAAAAGGAAAAACAAAGCTGGCTACCAAAGCTGACTAAAAACCAAAAACACAACAGGAACAGCACCCCTGCACCTAGTGTATATTACAAACACAAATGTCTACAGGTGGAGGAATCAGCAAAATCAGTCTAATAGTAAAATCTAAACCTGACCCCACTTCCAGGCTTCAAAGACTACCAGGAGTAAAACAAAACAAACAAAACTGTCACAAAACAAGCTACCAATCTCTGCTATCTTGCAGAGACAAATATACTTTCAACAGAGAGGGGCGCTGCCACTAACAGTCAGCTGCCCGGACTGACAGGCTGGCAGAAGTTTTATAGCGCTTGGCTCCTGATTGGGTGGCTGGGATTGGCCAGCTGCAAACAGGCCGCACCAATCAGGAACCCAGGTGAGCTGAAGGCGGAGCTGGCAGGAGCCTGGAGACCGCACCAATCAGGACAGAGAGGGTGGAGCATCTGGGTGGACCGTGCAGGCAGCTTGGCAGACAGGAAAATTGGGCACAACAGAAGTGAACAGAGCGGCGGCCGTAACAAGAGGTCTTCATTAAGGTAATTTTACCATGATGTAATATTTGAATGTCATTTTTGGCTAGTTTTTGACAATTTCAGATGCAAATATATTTGTCAGCTTTTATTACATTTAAAGTAGAAAATTTGTGTGCATTAGAAATACATTTGTTAATCTTTTGTGCATGTTGATTTATTTTTCTTTTTATTCATATATAATGAGAAATATTTTATGAGCACTGAAAAAATTTGTTTACATATAAATCACAATATACATGTGAATATTTAATTTGTTAATATCGCAGCTCATCTGATTCCATAATAGTGTGCTATTAGGGGAAGTAACTGGGAACACTGCTCTGCACTACATGGGAAACACTGAAACTTACCAAGTATTCCTTGAAGAGAGAGTTTGGATCCTCATTGAGGTATATGACCAGGCTTTTGAGGATGCACTCCCTCCTGATGTTGTCACACTAAAACACAGGCCATAAAACAGGAGAACATTTAGCCAAATATGGGTGCAATGGTGGAACAGGAAGTAGAGCAGGTTGTGGAAGAGCAGAGGGTCTTATCTGTCAAGGTACTGCTGTGAAGGATACCAACAACCTATAAATGCCCCCAACACACTTACACTTGGTTTACAGGGTGGTTGTTCTGTTGGTGTATGTTCTGAAGGCTGCATGACAGAGCAGGTGACTTTGCGAGACCTAACCACTAGGGGCGCTGTCACGCTCCATAGGGCAGAGTGCCACCGCTTGTGAGAGGTAGAAAGAGAGACTGACGACGGTGAGCTGTGTGTATGGCCGGTAGAACAAAGTTGTGTTGCTACTTTGTTACAGTTGATCTGCCGTTTGTGGTTCAGTGTGCGTCCAGAGAAACGTAAGTAACCTTGTTTATTCTCTGGACGTATGTTGCATTGTTGTTATATTCATCTGTATATATCTGTTAACTGATGTTATATTTGGGGCTTTAGTGTATATCTAGCGGTGTTAGCTTTCATTGCTAATGTTAATGCTACCTTTGTCAGTCAGTGAAATGTGTTTATTACTCTCCCAAACGCCGTGAGATACCCACCACGCACCTCCGCTGTGATGGAGGAGACTGACTGGAGTAGAAGTTGAGAGGGATTTGCCGAGATGACACCCCTCACCCAGCGCCCACTACAGCATACTCATTATTCTGCTGAGTTCATAGAGACATCTCCCAGTCACATCGGAGCCGCAGCACCTGTGTATGTGAGTACGCCACAGCCATATCAGGGCCCACCTGTAATGATGGATGGGTTGCAATAAATGGTCAGATGGACAGGAGCGGTGTAGCATCTCCCAGTTTACAGCATACTCAGCTGGACCATCCACCCCCTGCCAGAAGAGAGAGCATGAGGCCCCCACCAGCACAACCCCCCCTGCTGTATCCACCACCTGGAACACATCATCTACAGCCAGGAGACCAGGACAGTCGGCCAATGCCACAACCCCGCTTGCAGGCCGCACCACCGCTTCCACCCAGGGAGCTACACCGTCCGCCCGCCGTACAAGACAGGAATATAGCAGAAGATGACTATGAGCCGCCAAGAGTCCAGCCTACACCCTTAGGGCAACCTGCTGATGTCGTGGAGAACCTTAGAGAACGTCTGCAGCAGTTGAAAGCACGTCTGTCACCAGCCCTATCTATGCGGTCAGAACCACAATATGATAGTGTGCTGCCTTCAGTTGCACCCCCACAATCCCCACGACCCGCACGACGGCTAACCTCAGCAGTGCCACTGCCAAACAGTAACGAGAGGACATACAGGGGCCCTGCACCGTCGATCCCTAAGTTCACACGGGGTGACCCCAGAGAGTTTTCCAGACTGAAACTCACACTTGATAATATTCCTCCTGCTGATGCTACGGAGATGTTCAAATACCAAGTGCTCTGTGACCACCTCAAGTTTGAAGAGGCTCTTCTGATAGCTGATTCATATAGCAACTCCTTATTCCCCTACTCCAACACTATGGCTTCCTTGACCAAACGCTATGGTCAGCCCCACCAGCTGTCTCTACAGCGCATTGCAGAGCTCATGGAGGAGCCCGCTATCCGAGCTGGCGACACTGTAGCATTCAGGAGGTTTGCTCTGAGAGTCCGAGCTCTAGTCGGGATGTTGGAGCAGCTTGGTGAAGACGGGCGCATCGAGTTAAAGTGTGGGTCTCATGTGGCCAGATTAATGAGGAAGCTACCCCAGGATCTCCGCGCCACCTTCCGGCACCACATTCACTCCTGGAAGGCGGGAATCCCGTCTTTGATTGACCTCGCGGAGTGGCTTGACTACAAGCTGGAAATCCAGGAGGATGGAGACCGGTTCCACAAGATAGAGGATGTCCAGAAAGGGAGAAGCGGGGTGAGGAAGGAGTGTGACAAGGACAAGAGAGCCACTAGGAAGACCATGAACGTGCTGCACGGTGCCGCCCAGGATACAACCCCCCAAGCCGGTCAAGCTGAAGTCACAGATTACCAAGAGACTCTGGACAGGCCCAAAGCCTACTGCCCCTACTGCAGCAATACGCAGCACTTCCTGGACCAGTGCTTGAACTTCAAGCAATTAACCAAGGAGCAGAAGACAACCTGGGTGAAGTCCAACAATCGCTGCTGGCATTGTGGCCGGCACCATCAGGCCGCCCAGTGCAGGTTGAGAGTCCTATGCAAGACGTGCAAGGGGAAGCACCTCGAAGCCTTGCATGAGGTGAATCTCCGACCTGGCAGGAATGAGCGCACTACAGGGAACGGCACTGGTGCAGAGTGGAAGTTAGCCACAGATGTTTTGTACCTGGATCGTCGTGCTGGCTGCAATCAGGTCCTTTTGAAGGTCAGTAAGGTGCTACTTCACAATGGCGACCACACCCTGGAGACATATGTCATATTAGATGATGGCTCAGAGCGGACGATCCTCCTCCAGGAGACTGTTCAGAGGCTGCAACTTCAGGGACCTCCAGAGAGCCTCACCCTGAGAACAGTTCGGCAGGACGTCAGAACACTACATGGTTCATTGGTGACGTTCAAGATCTCTCCGACTGGGCAGCCAACAAAGACATTCACCATTGAGAGAGCCTTCACTGCAGGTGGACTAGGCCTTGCTGAACACTCTTACCCAGTGAAGGGACTTCAACGCAGATATAAGCATTTCAAGACACTCCCCCTGCAGCCGTTCACAGACGTTCACCCGCTCCTCTTGACAGGCTCTGACTGTCCGCACCTGGTGACCCCTATCGAACCTGTCCGTCTTGGCCCACCCGGGGGCCCAGCTGCGGTGAAGACCAGGCTTGGTTGGACACTGCAAGGACCAGTCAAGTCTCTCCAACAGAGCAACCGCTCACAGCAGTGTCTGTTCGTGTCCACCACCTCTCCTGCGGCTGAGCTCTTCAATCAGGTAGAGAAGCTTTGGCAACTGGACACCCTGCCATACAGAAATGAGAAGCTGGTGACTAGGTCACGGAGAGACCAAGAAGCCATGAACCTTCTTGAGGCAAAGACTAGGAGAGTGGAGGTGGATGGAGTCCTCAGGTATGCCACCCCACTGTTACGGGTGAGTAACATGCCTGTACTCACAGCACAGCCTGAAGCGGTACTCCCGAGCCTACGTAGCACGGAGAGGCGTCTTGACAGAGACCCAGTAAAGGCAGAGGCATATCAGGCAGAGATCAAGAAGCTGAAGAAAGCAGGCTACGCATCTGAAGTTAGCCAGGAGCAGGTGAAGACTTCCAAGGAATTGTGGTTTATTCCCCATCACCTGGTGACACACAACGGGAAACATCGGATCGTGTTCAACTGTTCCTACACCTATAAAGATAAGAACCTCAACGAGTTATTGTTGTCTGGCCCTAACCTGGGTGCATCTCTCCTGGGTGTCCTGCTGCGATTTAGGGAACATTCCATTGCTGTCAGCAGTGACATAAAGGGAATGTTCCACCAGGTGAAGTTGCTGCCTGAAGATCGCCCTGTGCTGCGCTTCCTCTGGCGCGACCTACAGCGAGACTCCCAACCCAGAGTGTACGAGTGGCAGGTTCTTCCCTTTGAGACCACCTGTTCCCCCTGCTGCGCCATATACGCACTACAGAGGCACGCACACGATCACACCTATCCTGGGGATCAGTGACGTGCAGTCAGGGGAGGCACTGCCTCACCTGCCATCATGGAAAGAAAAAAAAAGTAAAAAGAAAAAAAATTAATTAAATTGTTATATGTATACAGTGATTATACTATAAAGTTATTTTCCATTTAACTTCACCAGTTTTAGATTATTTTTATTCAAAATCGCTGAATTTTGACATTTACCGTTCAAATACTGAGAAGAGACTTGCGGTGAGGCAGCAGCCAGCTGAGCCTCACCATGGATTGCGCAATGACTCGGCTAACTGCTGGCCTGCTGTGCAGTGAGACCGTATTGCTATCTCTCTGTATGTCGCTATTAAAATGTTCAAACACTTTTGTTATATGAATTATATTATAAATTTCCATAGTTTAGTTAGCTGAGGTATATAATGTACAGTGTATTTTATCAACAACTGTATGTGTGTAACGTGTTTCTTGTGCTGAGCAATCATAAAACGGCTGCGAAGACGCACTGGGTGAGGCACGCAGTTCTCCTGCCTCATGGTAGAGGGCGCTAGTGATCCCAGGGATCCTTCTTGCGACTCCTCGGCTGCAGAATAAGTGACAACAAGCTACAGTTAGCAAGTCAAGTGCAGCGGCAGCGATCGTTTATTTTTTCCTCTCGCCTGGACTTACTTTTATCATGGAGGATTACATATCTAAAATAAAACAGTTTTCTAAACTGGACTTTCAATCGAAGCAGGAGGTAATAATTAAAGGAAGACCAACGCCGGAGCTAAAAGGTTTGCTTCAGACTTCGGGACAGAAGACCCGTTCTTTTCAAACGGAGTGGTACACACGAAAAGGCTGGCTGTGTGGATGTCCAGCAAGAAACCTCCTTTTCTGCTTTTCCTGTCTTCTTTTCTCTTCTTGTGACAATGTCTGGACTCAGATGGGATATTGTGACCTGAAGAATTTGCAGAGAAGCCTCATCAAACATGAGCGGTCGACCACTCACATTCAAAGCCAGATCGCGCTCAAAACGTTTTGGGATGTCCAGGATAGACTTGGCTTTAGATGAACAGCGAAGACTCAACATCAGCACCCACAATGCTAAGGTAAAGGAGAACCGAGAGATTTTAAAAGACCTCATCAATGTCACCTGCTTCCTCGCCAAACAGCAACTGGCATTCCGTGGAAATGATGAAAGTACAGGCTCTACCAATCGTGGCAACTATGTTGAACTCTTGCATGCTATTGCTGAGAAAGATGACAGGCTAGCTAGGCATTTGGAGACATCCACTGTATTTTCTGGCTTGTCAAATAGAATACAGAATGATTTAATCGAAGTAGTTGGTGATGACGTTAGAAATGACATTAAAAAGGAGATCAGTGCAGCACCATTTGTTGCTGTAGAAGTGGACGAGACCACAGATGTCACAAACCAAGCTCAGATTTCTGTCATATTACGGTATGTGGCTACAACTGAAGCAGGGTGTGAGGTGAGGGAGGCGTTTTTGGGATTTGATGACGTCAGTAAAGACAGACGCGCTCCTGCCATTGCTGAGTATGTCCTGGGAGTGTTGGAGAAGTATGACTGTGTTGAAAAGCTTGTAGCTCAGACCTATGATGGGGCCGCTGTAATGGCCTCAGAGCTTAATGGCGTGCAAGCTAAAATTAAAGAAAGAGTGCCCGAAGCCATGTTCACCCACTGTTACGCACACAAGCTGAACTTAGTGCTATTGCATTCAGCAAAGTGCATGCCCGAGTGTCGCATGTTTTTTAAAACAGCTGAGGGACTAGCCTCATTTTTCAGCAAGTCCACAAAGCGCACTCACTTGCTGGATGATGTTGTCAAGCGCCGTTTACCCAGAGCAGCACCCACAAGATGGAGCTCTAACTCTAGGCTGCTGCAGACAATAAGCATGCACCACGATGATCTGCACGCGTTATTTCACATCATCATTGAAAATCCTGACAGCTGGGATAATGACACGCTGATGATGGCAGCAGGATACGATCAGTGGCTGCTGCCATCAGCTGAGGGACTAGCCTCATTTTTCAGCAAGTCCACAAAGCGCACTCACTTGCTGGATGATGTTGTCAAGCGCCGTTTACCCAGAGCAGCACCCACAAGATGGAGCTCTAACTCTAGGCTGCTGCAGACAATAAGCATGCACCACGATGATCTGCACGCGTTATTTCACATCATCATTGAAAATCCTGACAGCTGGGATAATGACACGCTGATGATGGCAGCAGGATACGATCAGTGGCTGCTGCCATCAGCTGAGGGACTAGCCTCATTTTTCAGCAAGTCCACAAAGCGCACTCACTTGCTGGATGATGTTGTCAAGCGCCGTTTACCCAGAGCAGCACCCACAAGATGGAGCTCTAACTCTAGGCTGCTGCAGACAATAAGCATGCACCACGATGATCTGCGCGCGTTATTTCACATCATCATTGAAAATCCTGACAGCTGGGATAATGACACGCTGATGATGGCAGCAGGATACGATCAGTGGCTGTCAAAAGCATCTACATGCTTTCTCCTTATGGTATATGAGGACATTTTCAATGAGACTAATGCACTTTTTAGAGTGCTGCAAAACAAAGTGATGGACATTGAATATTGTCTTGCACGCACCATTGCAGTTCTCGAGCGCATGAGACTGGAGTTCGAAAGTTTCTGTGACCGTTTTGAGAAGAAATGCAGCACACTTGGCCTGGCAGAGAGTGGAGGCAGACAGTCAATTAGATTTGAACGAAAACGAGTGTTTTGTAACATTCTGGATGACATAAGCTATCAAATGAAGGCTAGGTTTGATCATTTTGGTGAGCTGGCTTTCCTTGGTTTGGTGGATTGCGCAAAATTCAGTGAAATGTCAAAACATTTTGATGACACAAAACTGCAGAGCCTGTCAAAATATGCCAGATTCTTTGACTTTGTGCAACTAAAGGCGGATCTTGTTGGACTGTATAGCTCACAAACGGTGAGGGATGAATGTAAATCTCCTGGACAGCTTCTCAGCTTTTTGGCCCAGAAGGACCTCATCCAAACTGTTCCTGAGGCGACAAAGTTACTCCAGCTAGTGCTCACTGTTCCAGCTACTACAGCATCGGTGGAGCGGTCATTCTCAGCACTGAAAAGAATCAAAACATACAGTCGGAACCGATCAAGGACGACTTTCTTCCCTGGCAGTGATCTCCATCGAGACAGAGAGACTTTTAAAACTTAAGAAAGATAAGGAAGACTTCTATAAACAAGTTATCGATGCTTTTGTTCAGAAGGAGCGGCGCATGGACTTCATTTATAAGTAAAGGTAAGACCATAATAACGTTTTTTTTTATTAAATGTGCTTTTTTGTGTGCTACAGTTTGTATGTGTAAAGAATGCTGGTATGAGCTTTTAAACATAACCCGTTAACTGCTGCCAATCAAATGGTGAATAAGATACTCTTTAGGGTTCATATGTTTGTAAATCTGACTGTGATGAAGTCAGTGCCTCACCAGCCATGAACCTCACCGCACGTCACTGCTGGGGATGCAGTGCGCGAGTTTATCGAGAACCACTTCTATGTGGACAACTGGCTACAGAGCTTCCCTACTCCAGAGATGGCCAAAGACGTCACAGACAGACTGAGGGGGCTGTTATTGGAGGGAGGCTTCGAGCTGCGACAGTGGGTCAGCAACATGCCAGAGGTCATCGGCCACCTGCCTAAGGAGATTAGGTCAGAGAGTAGTGAACAGTTGCTTAACCACACAGACATGGACCCACAAGAACCTGCCCTGGGGCTGCGTTGCTTATGCCACTCGGATACGCTGCGGTATAAGTCACGGATGCTGGAGCGCTCCCCTGCCACCATGAGGAACATCTACCAAGTATTGGCCAGGCAATACGACCCCATAGGGTTCCTCATGCCCTATACTACAAGGGCCAAAGTTCTTGTTCAGCAATTATGGGACAAGAAGCGGGAGTAGGATGACCCTCTGCTACCAGGTGAGCTGCTCTGGGAGAACGAGTTATGGTACCTGGACAACATCAGACTGCCTCACTGCTACGTCAGCCCAGCCATGGACCGTGCAGCCAATCAGCGGGAAGTCCACATCTTCTGTGATGCATCTCAACATGTGTATGGCAGCGTGGGGTATCTACGCACAGAAGACGCAGAAGGGCATGTGGAGGTGGCTTTCCTGACAGCTCAGTCCCTAGCGGCCCCCAAGCGCCAGCTCTCCATGCCGCGGTTGGAGCTGTGCGCTGCGCTCACAGGCGCACAGCTTGCAAACGTGCTAACCCGAGAGCTCACATCGGAAATATCCAGAGTGGTCATGTGGACGGACTCCACAACTGTTCTTGCTTGGATCCAGTCGGACTCATGTCGCTTCAAGGTCTTTGCAGGAACCCATATTACAGAAATTCAAGAATTGACAGATAGCCATGCCTGGCGCTACGTGGAGACATCAGAGAACCCGGCAGATGATCTCACCCGGGGAAAATCACTGGAGGATCTCTCAGATGAGAATCGTTGGATCCATGGGCCCCCGTTCCTGCAGCAGCCACCTGACCAGTGGCCAGTGCATCCAGTCACAACGACTGAAGATATTGCTGAGGAACTTCGAAGGCCCACAACCTGCCTGTTTAGTATGTTAACCAGCACCCACCATGTCTTACCTGATGCTCAGCAGTTTGGCACCTTCAGTGAGCTGGTGAAGGCGACCACGGGGTACCTTCATGGGGCGGCTGCTGATGCTAAAGGGACTCCTACAGTAGAGGAGTTCAAGGAGGCAGAACTCAGCATCCTGCAGTCTGCTCAAAGAGACAGCTTCCCTGGAGAAGTCCAGTGTTTGGCAGGGGGGAAACAAGTCCCTTCCTCCAGCTGCTTAATCACACTGGCTCCAGAATATGATGCATCAATCCAGCTGATATGAGTAGGAGGGCGACTGCGGCGTTGCCAGGATCTGGAAGACGATGTGATCCACCCTGTAGTCCTTGACCCGAGACATGCAGTGACCAAGCTGCTCATCCGACAGGTTGACCATGATCTGAAACACCCTGGTGCAGAGCGACTCTTTGCGGAGCTGAGGAGGAAGTTCTGGATCCTTCGTGGCCGTGAGGCCATAAGAAGAGAGCAGTGCTCATGCGCCGAGTGTCAGAGATGGAGAGCCCAACCTGTCAACCCCAAGATAGCAGACTTGCCCCCTGCATAGCTGAGGCTACACCAACCAGCGTTCTACTCTACGGGGATTGATTGTTTTGGTCCGATGCAGGTTAAAGTCGGCCGACGGAATGAGAAACATTTGCTTGTTAAATGCCTCACGACGAGAGCAGTCCATATCGAGGTGCTGTCCAGCATCAACACGGACTCCTTCCTGATGGCATTGAGAAGGTTCATATCCCGTCGCGGGAGACCAGCAGAGTTGCTCTTGGACCAGGGCACCAATTTCAGAGGTGGAGATAGGGAATTACAAGAAGCTTTCCAAAGCCTCCATCCTTCTCTCCAAGCCCAGCTGGCAGAGTACCAGATCAAGTTTCGCTTCAACCCGCCAAGTGCCCCCCATTTCGGTGGCTCCTGGGAGCAGGAAATCAGGTCTATCAAGGCTGCGCTAACTGCTACCCTGGGCTCACAAGTTGTCAGGGGAGAAGTGCTGACCACCGTCCTGATTGAGATTGAGGGTATTCTCAATTCCAAGCCCCTTGGCTACGTATCATCCGACGTAGCAGACCCGGACCCGGTCACCCCCAATCTGTTGCTGATGGGGCGGCCAGACCCTTCCCTACCTCAGGCAGTATATCATGACTCAGAACTGCTCAGCCGGCATCAATGGAGGGCCTGTCAAGTGCTGTCTGATCGCTTCTGGATGCAGTTCCTGCGCCACTACCTGCCCACATTGCAAACCCGGTCCAAGTGGCAGTCGGCCACATCCCCTCTTCAGCTGGATACAATCGTGTTGATCGTCGATCCGCAACTGCCCAGAGCATCGTGGCCTGTTGGGAAAATTGAGAAGGTGTTCCCTGGGGCCGATGGTCTGATTCGAACAGCGGAGGTCAAAGTTCAGGACCGCACCTATGTCCGACCTGTGAGCCGTCTTATCAGACTTCCTGCTGTACCAGAAGAGAATAGACAATGATAGACTGCAAATTTGCTGGAGCAAATTTGGGGGCCGCTGTTCTGAAGGCTGCATGACAGAGCAGGTGACTTTGCCAGACCTAACCACTAGGGGCGCTGTCGCGCTCCATAGGGCAGAGTGCCACCGCTTGTGAGAGGTAGAAAGAGAGACTGACGACGGTGAGCTGTGTGTATGGCCGGTAGAACAAAGTTGTGTTGCTACTTTGTTACAGTTGATCTGCCGTTTGTGGTTCAGTGTGCGTCCAGAGAAACGTAAGTAACCTTGTTTATTCTCTGGACGTATGTTGCATTGTTGTTATATTCATCTGTATATATCTGTTAACTGATGTTATATTTGGGGCTTTAGTGTATATCTAGCGGTGTTAGCTTTCATTGCTAATGTTAATGCTACTGACCGTTCCTTTGTCAGTCAGTGAAATGTGTGATGTTTATTAATGGCTTTATTGTTTGGTTTATTTCAGAACCACACACACACACACACACACACACACACACACACACACACACCCACCCACACACACATCAACCACCCACAGCAACACATGAATGCTGTCTACACCATTAAAGCACCATAAAGAGGACCGACTGTCTCCTGCTTCATTCTTCACCACTGAATCTTGGGGGAACTTTATAGAGTGCGTTCTAACAGACGCACACTCTGCGATTACGAACTAGAGAAGCCAGTCTACTAAACTGAGCCTCCGTCACAGTGTGTGTAGATCAACGATTAAGCGCATTGACTGCAGTTTTGTTGTATTTGCAATTTTGTTGTATGTTTGTTCATATAATGACAATGCAGTTCTTATCTTAATATTTATCAAATATGTTTAAATAAGCAACTATAAAACCTTAAAATAACCTCCCCAATACAATGAAAAGATGTTCTTTGCATTTTCACTAACCGCATCTTTGATCGCCAGATCCTTCTTTATCTTCTGTCCCATCACTCCTCCTTTGCTCTGGAAAATTTGGAGGAGCTTCTCTGAGAAGTGGTCCAGTTGGGCCAGGAACTTTGATCGCAGAGGCTTTGTGGTGATCGGCAAGAACTCTTCATTCACCTTGAAAATATTACGAGACAAAAAAGCCATTTATTGATTGTTTGTTGTAATTACTCTCATATAGGGTTGCAGGGCTATCGACAAATTCAAATTACTATTTTGCAGCCATTAATTACCATGGACAAATAAAAACAGTCAACAAGTAACTACATTTACTCACAGTTCTGTAATTAAGTCATTGTTTAGGGCACTTGTACTTTGTACAATCTTGCACAGAATATCGTTACATTACTGAAATATTTTTAATTACAAGCAAAGCTGCTGGTACTAATGTAAAAGTAATTAGAGTATTCTGTACTAGTTACTTTTTAATCATTGATGTTTAATGCTTTATTTCCTGCTCTCTTCTGCTCAGTGGTCATGGTCACCTCTCCAGACCTGAGAGTATGTTGCCGTGCGGGGGTACGTCACGGTTTTCATTGGCTCGTGTGCGATTCACATAACCTTACTGGCTACACAAATGTAGATAAAAGTTTTAAATGTTTATTCAAATGTACTCATTACTCAGTTATGAATTTAAAACTAATGCATACTTAAGTTAGAGTAAAATTACAGACTTCAAACATTTCTAAAGGGAAAATTTATTTAATTGCAGTAATTTGAGTAGAAGTTAGTTTCACCCCTGCATAAACACGTATGGATGTACTTACTCCACTTTCCTGGAACAGGGCAGGCCATCTGTCTTTCAAGTCTCCTATCAATGGCCTCTGCTCCACAATCTCCAGGTGTCTGTGGGAGAAGGTCTTCTCCATTTTTGCTTTTATCACCACTTCATTGTCATGCTTTTTCTTTAATGATAATAAAGTGATTCTCTCATCCTCCAAGCTCTCTGCAGTTTCAACTTTTGGGTGCAGAGGAATGTAGTTAACTTCAGCCTTTCTTGGTTTTTTGATGTTGTGCTGTAGCTTTGCCCTTGCCTTCTTGTTTGTGCTTCAAGGAGTTCACACGGATTTCAGGATGTCCTAGCCACCCGAGTTTTCTTCGATAGTTTTGCACTTTATACTTAAGTGATTGTTTCAAACCCCAAAAACCTGTCTTGGTTCCCAGCTGTCCCAAACAAGTCAAAGCTTCTGCTACCTCTTCACATTGATAGTCTTTTGGGTATTTTGTGTATTTCATCATTTCTTGAGCTAGGCCATCAAGGATGACTCCCTTCAGCGTTTGGCCAGGGTTGATGTATGTTCCATTTTTCTCAAACTCTGTATTCTTTTGCTGTAGCTCAAATTCAGCCTTGTAAGTGAACTTGGGGACCACAAAACCCCGAGGTCAGCACAATCCTGAGAGCTGAACTTCTTGTGATGAATGTGGGGTTGCTGTGGACAGGGGGTATCATCACTGCAGGATGAGGCTATAGATGAGTTATAGTTGTTGTTTGAGGCTCTGGGACAGTGGTACTTGAGGTTTCATCAGTTAAGTCTACTTGGTACAAGGTGATGTAGGGCTCCTGAGGTGCCAAGATCAGGGTGCATATTACTTTCAGTGTGCTTTTGTTTTGAATATCATACACTGAAGTTAGGTTATGAATGTATTAAAGTCAGCACCCATGTATTGCAAACCGAAAATCCTCTTTCAATTGAAAGAATATCTTTATTGTTGTAAGCAGTTCTTCCACTGTTGCTGGAATTCCAGACACCAGGGGGAGTTTTCTTGAGTCAGACTCGTCACAACAGATGATCGGCAGAACAGCAGGAGCTGCCATTATGGAACACCTTTAATCTAGAGGAGAAACAAGGGAGAAGAAACTAATAAATGTATGTTATAGTTCAGATGAAAATAAAAATAGGGTAGCACTTCACATTCGAGCATGGTAATAGGATGGTAATAGTTGATTAATAGATTGATAAAAATGGGAATAATACTTATGTAATAACCAAAATAATAACTAGGTAATTGCATGGTAGTAACAATGGGTATATCGGTGTAGTATTTCATTGAAATTTATGTAACAGGGCAATTATGGCCCAAATCTAAGGGTAATACTGAGGAAACAAATTTAAAGGTAAAAGGTAATAGGTAAAACTATTTGTTAATAATACAATAATACTTTGCTAACATGCTGGCAATAAAATGGTTATATCAGTACAATATTTGGATTCAAAATTCAAAACTACAAATGTTTCCAGGTAAGAAATCACAGGATTAAACATATATTTTGTTCAGTATTTCTTTGAAAAAAAGGGAATGTTTGGAACAGAAGGGTTGGATGAATTTCAGTATTAAAATATAGTAATAACCAATTTTGACTTCCAAGAAGTTTCATCTTATTTAGAGGCTATTATGCAGAGTAGCCTCATAATTATTATTATTAACCTCATTATTATGTTATGACAATATTAATATCACACTATTACCAAATTTGAATCCAAATATTGTTCCAAACATTCCCTGTTGTTTCAACGTAATACTGTACAAATGATGTTTAAACTTGTGACTTCTTACCTGGAAACGCTTCTGATAGTTTCTGTGTGATAACCATGAGTCGGTTTTGCAAAATACTAAACTATCTGTTTGTAGTTAATTTCATGGAAATATTAGATGAAACCAAACATCCAGAGGTGCAGAAATTACCCGGAGACACTTGTGGTAGTAATATTGCACTGATATAACCATTTTATAGTTAGCATGTTACCAAAGTATTATTGTACTATTACCAAATAGTTTTACCTTGTCCATCGTTAAATTTGTTTCCTCATTATTACCCTTAGTTTTTGGGCCATTATTGTCCTGTTACATAAATTTTACTGTAATTTCTTAGATATACCCATTGTTATAACCAAGCAATTACCTAGTTATTACTTTGGAAATTACATGTTATTACCTATGTATTACCTATTTTATTACTGTACTGTAAAGTGCTACCAAAAAGATTTTTTTTAATTATATTTTCTAAGACCCTGACATACAGAACTCACACAGTTAAGTTTAAACAGTGGCACTAACCTTTGACAATGATGAATCTTATCAACATTACCATGCACATACCCCTGACCATATACTTCACAAGGGAATATGGGTCTTCCAAGTTACCAAGCTCAATGAGGCCAACCTCTGTAGTGGTTGAGGCAGAAAGTTCAAATGCACCAAAATGCTCCCTATACCAGGCACATTCATCTTTCACAGGAAACACAACTGCTCCCTGAGAATGCACAGTTGAATGATCTTGGGAAATGTAGGCAGTCCATCTGCAGATCCGTGTACAATATGCATTTCCTCACTGTAACGTATACCACTGCAAGACACATTCTTTGCCATATGAACCTCAGTCATATCTGGGTATCTCTGATTCAGTACAGACACAGCTCCCTCATTAAGGACATCAACAGGCACAAGTGAGACATCTATGACCTCCAAGGAGTACCTCTTGAGAATGGAGGAATGTGTGTGATAGGCAAGCATGAACTGATGTTTAATAGCTAGTGAACGAGGCATGTTCTTGAAGCATTTTGAATGACTTGCAATCTGTTTAAAGAAGCTATGTTTTGCCTCAAATCTCACCGTCCACAGTGAAATTAGAGGTCCGAAGCAACGAATCATTTGAGGATAGTGCTCTTGGTAGTGATGTTTTGGAAGGAGTTTAATATGTGGAAAGAGCTCAAGATAGCGATGTCTGTGATCATAGACTTTGGCCTCTAGATATGCAATGGTCTCCTCTGTGTGAACAGGGGCCACAACCAACTCAACTATGTCCTTCAGATCTAGAATTACCTGCCATGCTGGCTCGTTTTCTGGCACAATTTGTCCAATAATTAAGGGAAGCAGTCTCAGTACTTACTAGACCCCAGGCAGTAAGTGTGGAGCATAGACTTTAGAGTCTGATGGAAACGTTCAATCACCCCCTGACTGTCTGGGTGATATGCGCTTGAACTACAGTGAGTGACGTTAAGTTGTTTCATGACTCGTGCAAAAATTTGCGACATGAAATTGGATCCCTGATCAGTTTGTATTACTTTAGGAAAACAAATAGAAAAACTTCAGTGCTTTCACAACAGTTGGAGCCGTGATTTTACGCATGGGAATGACTTCGAGAGACCGAGTTGCGGAGCACATTATGGTCAAAAGAAACTTGTTACCAGCTTTTGAGCATGGAAAAGGACCAACACAGTCCACAATAATGCGCTCAAACAGCTCAGCCACAACTGGAATTGGATAAAGAGGGTATGGTGGTATGGTCTGATTTGGTTTACCAGAGACTTGGCAGACATGACATGTTTTGCAGTACTGCTGCACGTCCTGTTTTAATCCTGGCCAGAAAAAACATTGCAGGGAAACAGAACCTTTCATGATAAAAAGGAGCATACACATCAAAATCAGGTTTAACTGAAACGGGCTGTTTGGGCCATGTTTGCTGACTGGGCAAAGCTTCGGTTTTCAACAGATTAACTGCTTTTGGAGACTTGTTTTGTTTGTTTAAGGTAAAACATCGATTAATGGTGTGGCCACGCTTTTTAAAGTTAAAAACAAACTGGCCTGACCTTAGCATCTACACCTTTCTTATTGCTGTGCTTCATCTCACCCTGAGAGTTTGACGTCCCTGAAAAAACAAATGATTTGGCTACAGGAGCACTATGCTCAGAGTACAAGTGAAACTTTTCAAAGGCATCCCTGTTTGTGAGGATGTACTCAGCCAGAACAGCTGCATCAGACACCATGGATACCTTCTGCTCATTAATGTAAATAACGATTTTTTTCTGGTAAACAGTTCTTAAATTCTTCCATCAGTATTAGATTACGCAGATTGCCAAAATCATCATCATTTTTAGATTGGCACCAACGATCGAACAGAGCTTCTTTCAACATAAGTCTGATTGTCTGTTTTTTTGAACCGGCAAATCTTTTGGCAATGCATTTCAACTTCTTACTCCTTAAGACGGAGCTGTTCCCCCGGATCTTGTGGAGGTGAACTCATTGTCAAGACACTGGGATCACAAGGCAAAACCCCTTTTCCAGACAAAGCAGTAAATAACTCGGATTTTATCACTTACTTTTTCATCTGTTTAGGCACAGTGACACCAAAGTGATCAGCAATAACAATCAAATGCTCTTATGTGCAACAATGTCATTTATCAGGACTAGGCTGCGCCACAAATTTGTCAAGATTAAACTCCATTGTCAAGCACAAATAACAAAAAAAAAAAAAAAACGACCGCAAAAACCCTGCCAAGTTAGGAGGAAAAAGGACGGGCTGACACAAAAACACTGCCTCGAAAGTATGGCACAGCACACAAAAAAACTGCACGGACAGCAGCAGCACAAAATCAGTGCCTTCCAAAAAAGGGATGCACAAAATTACAAAGCACACAAAAGTAGGCCATATGAAACAACAGCAAACAATACAAAGTATCAAAGTAACCATCCACAGTGTCACGCTAAACATCAAGTAACGCAGGGAAAAAGAAATTACTATGATACAGTCTGCCAACACAAGTAACTGCACTAAAACAAAAAGCCATCAGCAACCACACACACTCAAAAAAGTGAAACGTTGACTTTAATTAAATTTATTTTGTCAACAGGTTCCACGAAATTTTATTAGGTTAGTTAAAAGTAAAATTATAAAGTAAACCTAACATAATTAACATTTATTACGGTAACACAATGATTGTGAATTGAGCCAATAAAAAAAAATTATTTCTGATCAACAAGAAATATTTAAGTTGACCCAAAGTCAATTAAGTTATATGGACTTAAAGAATATATGTGCAGGCTACATATTTTATATTTGTTGTTTCAACATCAATATTATTTGTAGCAATAAAATAACACATTTAAGTTCAATTAATTAACATTATGTTTTCATCTAATTCATGTTTTACTAATTAGTTTGACATACTTCTAATTTGTCAACTGGTTCCACACAAATGAATTTGGTACACCCAACACATTTTTCTTATTTCCTTTATTTACCAAACAGCACACTGATTCAGTTTACGTTTTGGTGTACTTGGTCAAGGAAAAAAACAATACAGTGACATTTTTGGTACTGAAAGTGTAACACATAATTAGAGCTACAACTATGAAAATACTAAAATTCTTAAATGTGAATATCTTTTTCGTTAGACCTCTATGTTTGGATTGTGGACTGTTGATCCAACAAACATAACAACAAAATAGGACACTTGATGTTGCAGAAAACATCAGAAAATGGTCAAAAATGTTCAATCAGTTCAACTTATCGATTAATAGGAAAAATAAATTCTCAGATTAATCAATAATGAAAACAATTGTAAGTTGCAGCCCTATATATAATAAAACATACGTCCAGGTGGCATCATTGCTACAGCATGGTCCAATACTAACAATTGGAGCATAATTGTGGATTAAATATTGTCAACAATACAACAGGTTTGCAGTTTTCAATTTTTTTGTAACAGAACTATGGTCTAACCATTTAACAACAAACTTGTTGCTCAACTTTTATTTAAACATTGGAAAATATATTTTTTCCTATTCCATGGAACATTCAATGGTTAGCTCATTCATACAGTTTGTTCTTGAGCATCTGCACTTTGGTTGAGAGTCTGCAAGCATCCAGTTGGAGGAAGAGCTTCTGAAGCACTTCAAAGAAGGCTTTCAGTTCCTGAGGATAACTGAGGTTCAGTGCATATATAACACCCATTAAGAGTGAACATGCAGAGGCAATGTCTCCCATGTCATGCAGAACTTCAACACCCTCAATCACTATTCCAACATCGGCTCGAGGAGTGGTGGCATCACCTCCCTCAACATTGATGCTGTAGATACCGAATATAAGTTTATCCAGCTCCCTCTGAACAGCTGTAGCATCAGAATCCTTAATGTAGAAGAGACAGAAACCAAACCATGAAATGAGAAACAGTAAACTTTGCATTTCAAATTTCCTTTGAATAACAATTTAATCAAAATAACATAATACTACAAAACAGTGCTATGTGTATAAAATAACAAGATGAAGTAGTGCTGGGTGATTCTCTCACACTTAGGAACATTAGGAACACATGCAATCCAATGCAATCCAATGCAACAGCTCTGCCATAGAATTAAATTTATTCTAATCTTATTATTTTCATTTTTTGTTTACATTGTTCCGAACATTTTGCCATAAGGCACTTTGCCATAAAGTGAAGTTATCACCTTTCTGATAATGTCAGCAAAACTAAAAATGTATATGTTTGATTAAGGTAGAATGTATGGCCGAGTTGTAGTATTGGATTGCAACACATTGCACAGGTGTTACTAATAAAATGCATGGTAAGTGAATATATTAGATTTCCCGAAAAAGTTAAAACAAACTGATTCCATGCAAATAATAACAAAGTAACAAGATTAATTATTTGAGATTTGATTTAATACAGGTAGAAACTAAAATTACCAACCAGGTATTCCTTGAAGAGGTTGTTTGGGTCTTCATTCAGGTAGACGCAAAGTGCCCTGAGGATGCACTCCCTCCTCATTTCAACAGTTTCATTCTGAAGAAAAGAAAATACAGACATACTTAGGACTGTAGATGTACACATACACCTCACATTTCATAAGCAAGTGAAATGGATGACATCTCAACTGTAGAGACAGATGGGTACACAATAAACAATTAATCAGCACATGGACATTAAAAGCTACCACCACTTTATAGATGTCCACATTAAGCAGGGAAGAGAAAGAAAAAACAGCATCTTCCTTCTTTGTTTTAAAATCTTTCAGGTCCAAAAACTGAACTTTTCACCCCAAACTTTTCACAACACTCACTAAATGATAAACCTGAAAATAGAGGCTTTGATTTTTTGTGTGAATTGTCATCATGCTGTATGATGAGAAGAAAATTCTATGAACAGCAAAACGTACCTGTGTGACTGGGGCCAAAATTATGCTAATTTTCCTCCCTGCTGAGCCTCCTTTCTTCTTGAAGACTTTGATGAGCTGGGCAGTGTGTTGGTCAAGTTGTGCAAGGAACTTTGAGACAAGGGGAACAGTAGTGATCCTCACAAATTCTGCCTCCACCTGAAAACATAATGTCCACAAACACAACATATTATTGGTACCTACTAAAACATTCAATCTTATAGTAAGACCTCATAAAGTTTTTTTCATGTTATGCCATATTTCATAATTCAGTACAACCCTGTAACTGTCCCAAGTACTAAGAGACTTGAACAGAGATGCTCTGTGCTTTAGTTACATTTTACACAAAATGATATCAAATCACTGTATCAAATGTATGAATCAAATGACAAAAATATCAATTATAGCCAATTTGAGAAGCCATACCTCTGCCACAGTGAACAGTCCTGGCCATCTGATCTTGAACTCGCTGATCATGGGCTTGTCTCTGACGACCTCCTGCCTCCTGTATGCGAAGGTCTTGGCCATCTTCTCTTTGACAACTTTATCATTATGTCTCTTCTTGACCTCAGACAACAATGCCAATCTTTCACCTTCGAGGCTGTCCTGGGTCTCTCCAGCAGGATAGGGAGGACAAAAGTTTACCTCTGCCTTTCTGGGTTTTTTGACATCATAGGCAGGCTTACATCTATCTGCAGGTTTGTGCTTGAGGGAATTAATGTTCAGTTCTGGGGACCCCAAGTTTCTAAGCTTTGTCCTGTAGTTTGCCATCTTGTACTTAAGGCTTATTTTCCATCCGTAGAAACCACTTGAAGATCCTTGTTCTCTCAAACATGGATGTGCTTTGATTAAAGCTTCAGCAACAGATTCTATCTCCAAGTTTGAAGGGTATGCCTTGTACTTGATGATTTGCTCAGCCAGACTTTCCAAGATGTCTGATTTAAGTTTGTGACTGGGGATCAGAAGAACTTCATTTGAAATGAAGGCCTGGTTTGCACTGTGAAGTTGCATCTCCACATCATATGGAAACTTTGGTATTTGGAATTCTGCGGGCCACTGTGATCGAGCAGTTACTGAATCAGGGGAGGAGAGTAATATTGTGTCAGAAGATGAAAAGGATGTGTCATCCCCACTCTGGTTCATGTTGCCTTGGTTGAGGTCTGGAGCATCTGACAAGTGGATGATTTTCACTGTGCTCTTGTCTTGAATATCACTAATTTGGTTAAGGTTAACAAACTCATTAAAGTCACTGTCCATGTACTGGAGTCTAATGTCCCCCTCTATATCAAAGTGACGTTTGATCTCGTTTGAAAGATCCTCCACAGACTTTGGCAAGCCTGATTCTATGGTCAGTTTTTCAGCATTGTTGGGGCCAAGGATAATCCGCAGTTTTACTGGTGCAGCCATCATCCAAATGCTTCAGTCTAGAAAATACAAAAATACAAGTATAAAGCCATTAAATATGTATAAATTACAAGCATTAAAATTGGAAAATCAACAATCAGCTTTGATCAAATGTAAAACAAACTGGACATTGAAGCAAATAGGGGCCATAGTCACAAAATCTTATGTTACCACTAGGGACCCACTTAAATGTTGTTACTAGTTCCCAACTAGGTTTCCTTTTCAGACTAGAATAGGCACCATACATTAATACCTTATGATATTTTTAGAAGTACACGTCTAATTGTGAACCGCAATATTAATTTGTGTTGCATCCATATGATAGGAAAGATGGCCATGGTGAAGAATTTTAACAAATTAATGAAATCAAGAAAATTATCATTATTTTAACCACATTCAATGTATTCAACAGGTAGAAATAGTTGCCATGTATAGCTGTTTTTGATAATGTATCATTTACTACTGAACCCATACACCTATGTTTTAATTTAGAAGTGTCATGCCAATGAAAACTAAAACAGTGTTAAGAGGCCTGAATCTTTATGGATGCAAACAAGACCCAATTATTCACTTACTTTACACCCCAAATAGGAAATTGGCATTTGCTTTTGGACCTACACTATGACAGCCAGTATTTCCTGATATATAAATAGTGGCCATTTTATTAGGTACACCTGTACAATCTTATGTAATCAAATACAACTGCACTGCTGTGATATCTACCTTTGCGCAGCTTATAATCTTCAGTTTTTGTTGAGATTCTGAAACAAAAATCACAAACACCTCAGTTTAAAGCAGAACATAAACACATCTCAGACTGAATTCCAACAAAAAATATATTTAAAGCTTCATTGTCTTAAAAATTGTACAGATGTACCTAATAGACCATCAGATTCAACCAGTGACAAGGACTTAGAACATGCACAGAAACACATTACTTATACAGCCAAATGGACATAGGTGATAGGTGTTAAGGTTAGTATTAGGTGCTCATGTTAGTGTGAATAAAGTGCACATTTAGTAAGATATCAATTACAGGTTTACTTACATATTCAACTTTTAATATAAGGATATCTTTTAAACGTAACAAGTCGAAGGGGCCCAACGAAGTAGTCATGTAATGGGTACTTCTCTGCCAGTTCATCATGTGTTATCAGTGACATTTTGCCAGTTGGACATGGTTGCAGTTCAAAGGCCTGGTAGTGCTCCCTAAACCAAGCTGAGAACGTCTTAACAATGAAATTCAGTGTATCCTGAAGTACACATATCCTTATTATCTCTCCGAATTCTGGTAGCCCATCAGTAAATCCACAGATGACTATCATGCCCTTTCTATAGTTGATGCCCTTAAAATCTGCATTTTTAGCCATGTTTACTTCTGCCATGTTTGGGTACACCTGCTTTATAGGAAAAGATACATCATCTTTGAGCACCTCAAGTGGAACTCTCGATACACTTGACACTTCAACTCCAGGTTTCTGTGGACGCAATGAGTGTAAGTGATAGGCAATCATCAGCTGATGTTTCCTTGACAGTGTTAGAGCAACATTCTTGAAACACTTGGCATGATGAACAACTTTCTTAAAGAAACTGTGTTTACCCTCAAATCGCATTGTCCAGACTCCAACTAGAGGACCAAAACATTGGATCATGTGAGGGTAATGCTCCAAGTAGTGATGCTTTGGCAGAAGTTTTCGGTTGGGAAATGCTTCTTGATATTTCTGTCTGTGATCAGAAATTTTGAACTGAAGATATCCAATGGATTCTTCAGTATGGATCTGGGCAACGGCAAGTTCAACTATCTCTTTTAAATCCAAAATGATCTCCCACACTGGTTCACTGTCAGGTATAACATCTCCAATCATGAAAGGCAGCAATCTTAAGAAAGTCCAATTTTCAGCCGCATTGCCACCTATTGTGTTTTTGCTTAAAAATGTTTGTGGCACAATGTGGGGACGATTTGTTTTATCATCTCCCTTGTAGGGAAAACTGAGAATCACCTTATTTAAAGTGTCCAAAGAGATGTATTTTTTGGATATTAACACACCCAGACACTGTGCAAGTTCCACTGGAACAATACCCTCCAATAGATCATGAAGTATGTCCGGGGGATATCCAGTTGTTACATTAAAATGAGAAAGATTTTCTGTCAACACACATGGCCTTTTCACTCCAACACACGGCTTTCCACTCTCCACTGCATCTTTGACATGTTCTTTGTGTCTGTCTTTGGAACGAAGACTAAATTCACCCGACAGAACCTGCTTGGTCTGAAACTCACTCATTCGTCCTGTGCAAAATCGACAAACATACTCTCCTGAAAAACTTTCCACAAAGCCTGCAATCCCATGGGCACCCAGATTGTCTGCGGCTACACATTGTACGGTGCCTTTAATATTTTTTCCAATCTGTGGGACAAACACCCCATGTTCTTCCAAGACAACCAGATCATGCAGAAGAGGTTCAAGCACTTTTCCATATCCATATTCCTTGATGTAGCTACTTTTACACAGTACTGCCAAGTAGATGGATGACAAAGAGGAGTGCTGGCCTGGGGGTAAGTTACTCAAGATCCAGTACATCACGCAAAGTTTGTGCTTCTTTCTCGATGTACCCAAAGGGTTGCACACTTCAAACTCATCAATATAAAAGGTCAGACCTATTCTCAATTCCCCTGCAGATAGGAACTGATTTTGTTTGAAAAACTGCCCATCCTGAAAAGACTTGAATTCTTGTGCACTTTCATTTGAGTGAGCACTATAGTTTTCTACCATGTCATCAATTATACCATCTTTGCTCAGGAGCTGCTGCAATGATTGCAATAATGGTACATATTGGTAGGTATGGTTGCATTCCTTATCCAAAATATATTCAACTGGTTCAACTACTTGGAACTTGTCTTTGAAGTACTGTTTCCGTTTAAAAGCAGTGCAAAGTGGGCCCTGATCTCCAATTGTTTTTGTCAAGGGGTTTGAGAGACAGACTGCAGAAGCCAATTCCTCAATTTCTGTCACATTAAGACCAAGATTATGCTTAGTACAAAAATCAGAAACAATTGCATTTAATGTAGTCAGCGATGCAGAACTCATCAGGAAATGCAAGTCCTGTAAAAGCTCATCAACTGCACTGCTGGGAACATGGAGTATATTTTCCAGCTTAAGCAACACTGCTGCAAATTTCTCTTCTATCATCTTCTCAACATTTTCTGAGCTGTCTGTCTGAAAACTAGACTGCACCTCGAGCTGGGCTTCTTCTAATACTTCACTCTCTCCATGTTCAACTGAAAGACTTGAACTTTCAAAACTGTCTCTTACTGCAACTATTCCAGGTTTAAAGTCACTGTGGGAATAAACAAGGTGCTTTCTGTTTTTATGCGATTTAAATGTCCCATAGATGTTTGTCCTAAATGCACACCCCTCGAACATGCAGGGGACTATTTCATTGGCTTTGAGGTGCAAATTTATATGAGTAAAATACTCCTTTTCTGAGGTTACTTCAGAGAATCCACAAACATGGCAGTTGAATGTGGCCATTGACAATGTTTGCCGTGATGTCTCTCTGGTATGGACTCTACAGAGATGTGACCTGAGCGCATTCCATGACTTAAATGTACATGGACAACTAATATATGGGCAAGGATATGGGTGCCTGCGCCCATAATGTGGATGTTTTAACCTATAATGTTTAAGTAACTGGCCCCTAGTTGAGGTCTTTGAACTGCAACCTTTACACTGCCACATTCAAATCTGAAAAAAGAGCAACAATGATATCAGTAAAGGAAACTTAACTTGTCAAACAGTTTTCTTCAGTAAGATCTACCTGTTAACATTCCACACGCAATTAACTAATAAGATTTATGACTTGCTCTTAAGAGAACTATAGACCTAAAAATAAATAAGCTATTCAGAATGAGAGTAAAAGAATGAAGCTGACTAATCTAATAAATAAATAAATAAAATAAATCAATAAATAAAAATGCTGACAACCTGATTCGCAGTAATTAAGTAGTTAGTTTAGATCATACCTGTTATGTTTACAGTGCCTTGGCCAGAAAGGGGGGAGCACGAATCATCAATGAACAATCATTCAGGACCTGAAATAACAACATGATGATTACAAAAAGAGATAAAAATTAAACTAAAATAAACCTGATGTTGAGATCAATTATTGGTGCACTTTTTATAGGATCCTTTAGAGCTACAATAGATACATTTCCTTTAAGCCTGCCATGACTTTCACACACCAACCCCATTAAAAAAAAAAAAAAAAATATATATATATAAATATAAGTATAATATATATATATATAAATTCGCAGGGTAAAACAGACAGGCTTAGATTTTCGAAAATGCAGCGTTAAATTTACCTCAAACGCATGTCTGCTCTGTGACACGGCACTCCTTTTTCCGTTTATGTTAGCATATAGCTTACAGAACGGTTCATTCAAGCTAATTAACACTAAAAACGTAACGTATCGGCCGAATAGAAAACAACTCTTATAAGACAAGACGTGAGCGAAATGTGAGCTGGTAACGTTACCTCAAGCCTACAGCCACTTGTCGGTGCTTTATTTCAATTCTATAACGTTACTCTAAGTCTATTTTTACTCGCATGCTAATACATAGCATTTCCTGTACCTGCCTAACAATAAAAGCCTCAGGCTAGTTCGTCAGTGTAAAGCTTTTAATATGAAGCAGCAGAAGGAAAATGGCTTGTATCAGCAGTAATTTCACCAGCTTTGAAAAGGCTGACAGGAATAAGTCACCGGTAAAATAAGCGTAATATCTGAAGGTACAGACAGGGACACGGGAGTGAAACAAATTAAAACACAGACACTCGTTTACAAAAGCATCCTATTAAGAGCTAAACACGTGCATGTGCAACACACTCTGTGGTCACAAGCATAAACTCAGGTTTTTAATGGCCTGTAAACAAGGTTGCTATCGCCTGCAATGAGTAACGTTCATTGACAGAAAGTTATATAATGACATTTACAGACCGACTATGGTATGGGTTCACCGTTGTAACATATGCTCAGGGATTGGTGGGGCTCGGCGGGATAAAAGTAGACCGACCTGGGTCATGCACCTAGCTAACATGTCCGAGACCGACCTGATCTGTAAAGTTACACAAGCACGTCTAAATATAGAACACGTCTTGTATCACAAACCAAAAATACAATTATGCTCAACATGAAAATAATACAAAAAATATGTATGGGTGAAAAGAAATATCCTCCTACCTTTTCCAACTCACGAAACGAAAACCAACAGCAACTTTTCCGCCAAAATTAACTGGAAAAAAAGATCTGGAGTTCAAGTGGCCTCACGCATGTGCAGTCTGACTCACCTTAAGTTTTTTCTTCTTTGGGGTTTTATGGCAGCTGGCGTTTTATTACTGCCACCTTCTGGATGTAAGAAGTATCGCAATCCTAATTCACTTAACTTAAATGTTTTGTAATGAAACAGCACATTAATATTTTGTAAAGATAACAAGAGACAAAATTACATGGACTTCATTAGAAAAAAATATTTAAACTTAACAAAGACATGTATTTTAAGTAAACTGAACATTAAATAATAATATAAAGTGCACAACCCATCGAATTCATTGTTTTGAGTGCACTGCATTTTGAAGGAAGCCTACAGAACAACGTCAGTGCGGAAAAACGGGATGGACAAGCCCCCAAATATGTTTGGCCTCCAAAACTAAGGCTCAAAAAGGGGGTAGGAGGCTGCAACATATGAAAGAAGGTAGCCAGTTAAGTAACACTTAACAACTCAAGCTTTATTGAATTAACCCCCAAAATATTCAAGGTTGCAAACAAAAAACCAAGGGAAACAAAAAGGACTGGAGACTCCAGCCAAACTAAACAAAAGTTTTCCTACCTAAACTACCTAAACCAAACTAAACCGAAAACAAAAGACGAATAACATGACTACCGCTCATCTCCAGCACAAATTAACACAATAAACTGAAATAACAAAACCCCACAGCACCTAAATGTGCGTGCAGGAGAGAATCCTGCTTGGGGAAGGAAAAGACAAAGAACCCTCACCACAGGTACAGCTGTCCGTGTGTGTGTGTTCCCTGTCTCTTCACTCTCAGCCCCTCCCTCAGACAAGAATAACAGAGATAGGACAGGACACCACACAAGGGCACACGTAACATGAGGCATTACTAGGCAGGGTGACATGGGTATGAAACGCTTCAAAAGTGAACACACCAGCAGACGTAAGCCTTTTATTGTACGATGACAATGTCTTTTTCGGAGCGCCATGAGATAAATTTCTCGGGCCAACCAAGCCACTTCTCTAGGACAATATTTTTACACCCCGATCTTTTTCTGGCCAATACTTTTTCTATTTTAAAAGCGTTGCATTTTTTTATCAATAATTACTAATTGTAACGCTGACTCATAAAATGTGCCTTTCAGTGTTTCACCAGCACAATCCGTTAGTATATGCACAGGGGGTTGTCTGGCAATACGTTCCTTTACTGTGTACTACACTTCCAAGACCCCCGGGTGAGACGGATCGTAATAGATCTTTTGCAACTTGCTTTCCATGATTGATATGAAGTGACCAAATGACCATGTCATGTTTGTTACAATACCTTTTATTTATTATTTTCCTATTTGTGCTAATCACAGTAAAAAATATTGTCACACAAAAAAAAACTGAGTAAAATATACGTTTGTTACAAAACCTTTTATTTATTTTTACTACTTGTGCTAATCACAGAATACATTTTTTTTCTCACAAGAAAAAACTGGGTGAAACGATCTAAAATGACGATCGAAACGATCTAAAAAAAACATGCAAAATAGTAAACAATGTGTGGGGTATTGCTTTCAGTCCTCCTCTAACCTTCTCCAATAGTTACCAACCATTCTAATTTGCGCTACTTCCATAAAGTTGTCGCCGATCATGTTATCATACTGTGGTATCTTCAGATATCAATTATTTCAGGCAGAGACACATTTTCAGTTACGCTGGATTTATTACCTAAAACATTGCAGCAACATTACATGCTAACCAACATGAGGTGACAACTTCTTCTCCTCACTAGTTACACCAACTGCGCATGGCACTACCTACACCTACTATTATTATTACTACAGCACTGGTGCCCCCTATTGGTCCCGAACTACCATAACAGACAGTCACTTCATAACACATACATTTCTTTTATTTTGTCAGAGACGCTCTCTGTTGATTGTAGCTCGTGCAGGATACTCTCTGCAGGACCTTGGACTCGGCCCTCAGAGCCTTTGATGTCATTTGCGGGGACAAAAGATCACTCCAGAGTCTTTTCATAAGGCTATCAAAGTGGCGCTCATAGAAACACCCAGTGATCTCCAACAGGTACTGGTGAAGTTTCTGGCTGGAGTGACTGATCTGGCAGCCGTAGCAGTTCTCCTCTCAAAACTTGTACATGATACTGTTAAGTAAGTGGAAAACACTGATTTTAACGCCATCCAAGACCTACCAGTCAGGTTGTTGTCGACAGCAGAGCCGACCCCCACTGCATTGTGTGAGTCGGCAGGTGGTGGTGGAGACACTGGAGATATCAGGGGTGTCCTAATCATAAGAGATGGAGGAGGAGATGGCGATGGTCGAGGTGATGGGGGAGGTGTCCAGGAATGCTGAGAAGGAGAAGATGGAGGAAACGGTGTTGATGATGATAGTGATGGCGGTGACCAGGATGGTTGTGATAGAGGGACCCTGCTGCACGGGGTATTGTTTATAAAAAACTAAAGAATAAAACATCACACACTGTTTTAAAAATCACTTTACACAGACATTTGGGCATACAACAACAAAACATATAGAATATAATACACATACAACCTATCTACCATTCGTCATTAATAGTCTGTGTGTCAGATGATTTTCAGCCTTCACAGATGACCAGTTTGTGCACCAGACGGTATATATCGTCAATGTTTTCTAACAACTTCATAAGAAGTGATGATTCTGTCTCTTTTGATTGCCTTGTAAACTTCACTAAACACAGCTTGCAGAGCCTGCCAGTTGCACCAGTGGATGAAGAAAAGGGTTTTAAACCATGCATCATATTCTTCCAGAGTGACTGGGTATGAGCATAATAGCCATTCTTCACGACCTCTGGTCACAATCACCCTCTCTCTGTCTTCACAAACACTGAGAAAAATAAAATCCTCTGACAGGCAATTGAAGCGATCGGCTTCAACACTATACATTTTCAGACATGTAGCTGTAGCGTATATACGTGACCTGGCATCAGTCACAAGCCATTAAGGAAGTTCATTGTAAGGACATACAGAGTTACGGACCCACAATTGACACTTTGCGACTCTTCTCACCATCAAACTATCAAATTTATAGGAAACAGAGACAAAGGACCCCTCTTCCACAAACAGACCAGAATGACACAGAACCAGACCAAAGGTCAAAGGGTCAGCTCCAGAGGATTAACCAATGGACACCAGACAACTGGAGAATATAGGCAAAATCTCCAGTTTGTAACAATAAGATTTTGTCTATTGATATTTGATTGTTTCTTGTATAGGACAAGTAACAACAAAAAGGACTGATTAACACTAAGGTGTGAATCCTGGCCTTTCTGTGCCATGCATGAACACACACACCAACCTCCCTTCCTCTGTCCCTCTCTTGATAAGAGTCATTAACTACAACCCACATTCCAATCCTGGGTAGTGACCAGCAGAACTCTCGTCACAGACACAGATCTAAGGAAGAATGTAAAATTAAATATCTAGCTGTTCTGTAACTCATGAGATGTTCCTATGCAATAGTTTAATCCCAAACTTCTATCCCATAGAATGTTCTAAATGTAACATGTAGATTTTAACACAATGTCCTTCATGTGACCATACTGTCAGCATCCTTCACACGAGGTAACACACACTACATGACATCCAGAATGTCCATATTATTATTATTACAGTCAATGAACTGCTGTGTAATCCACATTTATAGACTATTGGCTTTGGGAAATGTTTATATTGTTGTTTGATCAATTAATCACTTGTATCATGATTAATTCCAGGTTTGAAGGATGTAATATGAAATCAACACTCCTATTACTCCTCTCTGCCATTATTAGTGCAAGTAGTTTTCTATGTTATTTCACTTAATGTCTTGTGGTCATGGTGGAAGACGGATGTGTGAGTTTATAAGTAAACTCTAGATTTAAATTATTCCAAAGTTCAGCAGAAAATTACTCTCTTCTCCAAGTGGAAACATAGGAGAAGATGGATGCCCCTGAAACATGCACCTGCCCCCAGGGGATAAAACAGTTGTGATCAATTCACACATGGTCACAAAAGTCGGAGAAGTGCAGAAAAGCCTGAAAGGTGAGAAGAGGTCAGATGTCAGTTAAGAAAAGTCAGAGGAACCCAGATGACAAGAAGATGCGAGAAGCGAGAAACGATGCAGAAACTAGAAGCTGAGATCTTTGCTCAAAGCTCAGAGTCCCGGCTCAAAGCCCGCTCTGTAGCCATGTAAACTCTTAGCTCTAAGCTGCTAGCCATAAACTCATGGCTCTTAGTCATTTTTGCACTTTTTGCGTCTTTTATTTTTCTTTGCCACAAGCTCCAAATAACGTCATTTTTGTTTACATGCACTGTGCAAACTTCCCTGCTCTGCTGTGTTTGGGACGTCACTGTCATGTCACCGAACTTCACCGGAAAGACCCAAACAGTTCCGAGGTACAACTGAAGAGCGCAGCGGCAGCTACATTACCTGTTGAGTGCTGCACACATCCTCGGTATTTGTGACGGTGTCATCCGGAGTCACGCTTTGTGCGTGTATGCAGAGGAACCACAACCCGACACTTCCTGTATGTTCATGTGTGGAATAAAGAGGCATAACAACATACTGGAGTAGCTGCAGTTCTTCTTACCGAGAACTAAGGCCAGACCTGTGTACGCCAGCATACGTAACAAATAATTCACAAGTGGTCCTTCGAGCCGGATGTACACAAGCTGCGCCATGGCTACAAGCAGAGGATATTATGATGAGCAGCCACCTAGTCCCCGTCCCAGCAGGGTGCGACACATTCCCGGACATCTGGAGGACTATGAGCTCGGCTATCCATTACAACACCCTCATCCCACCATGACAAGGCCAGTGTCACCGACGACATCAACATATGCAGCACCACCCAATATGGGAGGATTCCCTCCATATCCTGTGCCAACATATCCGTCCTATGAGAGCCCTGATGATAGATTTCAGCGCCTAGAGGCACGCTGGCAGACAGTGAGACACCAAATGAGAGAGCTGGAAGCTGAAATGGACAATGTAAGACTGACTCCTCACCCTCAGGTTGGCTATACTCACCCCACATATCGCCCACATCGATATGCTGCAGATATGTCTCAGTACGGTAGCCTTCCCCATCTAGAGAGAGTCCGCATGTGTCCCAGTCCCCCTAGGAGGGTATAGCATCCGACTGTATCCCACATTCCAGCTACTACGATGAAGCCCCTCTCCCAAGATCAGGACACAGCTGCTACTTCATCAACGCAGGCTGCAACACCTGCTAAACCAACAGAGGCCGTGGACCAAACTTCTTCTGCACAGCAGCAGGTTGACGATGAGGATCAAGATTCAGATGCTGAATCAACCCGGCTGTTCCCCTTTCACAGAAGGAACGAGTGGATTCTGTAGCCTCCATTTCATCAGCACATCCAACTACCTCACTGCTGCCACCTGCAGTCTCTGCGATTCCTGCCCCATCACGATCAGCATACAGTGCACCCAGGTATTGGCAGCCTCCTCCTCAGCAATACCCCTATCCTCCTGCACACTATCCTGCTCCTCCTGTCCAACACTATTATCCTCCGCAGCTCCTTGCACCTGTGCAGCCACCAGATAACTCCAATGCACCAGGTGTCCTAGAGATGGTTATTGCTTCATCATTCGGCATCCCGAAGCCCAAACTGACTGTTTTTACCTCAGGGAGAGAAAGTGACTTCCTGCTGCTCAAAAAGGGCTTGGACAGTGTTCTTGGGCCCCACAGACATTTAAGTGAAGACTACAAGTACCAAGTCCTCCTTGACCACCTCAGATTCCCTGCTGCATTTCAAATAGCCAAGCGGTCCATCAACAGTGCAACGCCATACACTACTGCCATGCAAGCCCTCATGCAAAGATATGGTCAGCCTAGACAGCTTGTGCAAGGAGAACTCAATGCCATCCTGAATGCTCCACCAGTGAAGGCCGGAGACTATCAAGGTATTGAAGATTTTGCAGCATCAGTTGGAACATTAGTGGGCATGTTAAGCACAATGCAAGGTCCCTCATCTTCAGAGCTGATGTGTGGTTCTCATGTTGACACACTGCTCACTAAGTTGCCTGCTAACTTCAGAGATGCCTTCGCTGAATACTGCTTCACCAGGGGAATTATCCAGAGTGGCAGTGACAGGACATATACTCTTCCAGACCTGGCAGACTGGCTTGAGAGGAAGGTCCAGACCCTGCAGGTATCCCGTCGGATAAGCACATGTCCACCAGAACCCACACATGCTGACAGCCGCGAGCGTAGATCAGTGAAGCAGCCAAGAGTGAAGTCTGCAACTATTCTACTGGGTAATCACCAGGGGGCTCCTCAACCTAATCTAGCTCCTGTATCCAGCATCCCACTACAGTCTAAGAAGCGTGACAGGTTTAAGCCCTGTTGCCCTTACTGTAATAACCAAGAACACTACCTCAATGCCTGTGATGACTTTGCTAAGCTAACAAACAATGCAAAGGTTGACTGGATAAAGGAAAAGAAAAGATGCTGGAGGTGCGGGAGAGGACACACATCTGACAAGTGCACTTTAAAGAAGCCATGTTCAGCCTGTGGAGAACAACACCTCACTGTGCTCCATGATGTGGCTCAAACAGAGACTGTCCTGACCGTGAGTACGTCCCCCAGCATGATCTACTTGGACCAAATTAGTCATTCAAGTCGAGTGATGCTGCACAATGGGAAGAAAACATTCAGTACTAGTAATGCTGTTCTGGATGATGGATCTGAAAGAACAATCATATTACCAGCTGCTATGCGTCACCTGGGTCTCAAGGGCAAGGAAGAAATCCTGTCCCTGAGGACGATCAGACAGGACAAGGTGCAATTAAAGGGAGCTACAGTCATCCATGAAGAAGAAAGGGATGAAACACAACATTCAACATGCTTTCACAGCAGCAGACCTGAATCAGGCTGAACAATTGTGTGCAGCTGAAAATCTGAAACAAAGTTACCAACACTTGATAGACATTCCTTTGCACTCCTACAGTACGAGTGAAGCCTACGCTACTCATCGGTTCTGACAACCCTCACCTGATAACACCAGTATCCCCAGTCCGGTCTGGTCCGATCGGTGGACCTGTAGCTGTGCAGGATGGTCTGTGCAGGAACCTGCCACCTTCCTGCAGCATTCATCAGGTGAGAACAGCTGTCTCCATTCTTCATTCCTCTCCCCGTCGGTAGAGCTACACCAACATGTTGAAAGGCTCTGGAAACTAGACACATTACCTTTCAGGAACAGTAAGGAGGTAATCCGCTCTGGTGGGGATAAAGCAGCTATGGAACAACTGGAGCAGAAGACCATCAGAGTCACTGTCGACGGTGTGTCCAGATATGCTACTCCATTGTTGCGTAAACCAAATGCACCCACACTTCATGCTCCACCCATAGCCGTGATGGCTCTCTTCAGAGCAACAGAGCGCCGCCTTGCTACTAACCCTGAACAAGCTGCAGTGCACAATGAGGAGATACACAAATTGGAGAAAGCTGGATATGCTGTCAAGATCAACGTTGATGAGATGAGCAAGTCAGAGGAGTCATGGTTTCTCCCTCACCATCTAGTTTATCATAACAGTAAAGCCAGAGTTGTATTCAACTGCTCATTCAACTATCAACAAGCCTGCCTCAACAACAACCTGCTTCCTGGTCCTACTTTGCGTGCACCACTGCTTTGTGTGCTGCTGAGGTTCAGAGAACACGCTGTGGCCATCAGTGGAGATATACGCGGCATGTTTCATCAAGTGTGTCTCCTCCCTGAAGACCAGCCACTCCTCCGTTTCCTGTGGCGTGATGGAGAGAAAGATCGCAGCCCAGATGTCTATGAGTGGCGTGTTTTGCCATTTGGGACTACCTGCAGCCCGTGCTGCGCATCTTATGCTTTAAAGCGTCACGTGCAAGAACACCGTGAGAGCAATGAAAATGTGGTCCAGTCTGTGCTTCAAGCATTTTATGTAGACAATTGTCTCCAGTCTCTGCAGTCTCAGGATCAAGCCAGACAACTCATTGACAGATGAGAGCTCTCCTTGCCAGCGGAGGCTTTGACATGAGACAGTGGTTCAGCAACATGCCTGAGGTTATCACTCATCTACCTCCCGAAGCTAAATCAGCAGAATATGAGTTATGGCTGAATGTAAATAAGACTGACCCACAGGAGTCAACACTCGGTCTACTGTGGCACTGCAGACCTGACACTCTTGGATATAAACACAGAACCATCCTAGTGACAGAATCGACCATGAGATATGTATATCGGGTTCTAGCTAGTCAATTTGACCCTCTAGGCTACATCATACCATATACCACGCGTGCCATGGTCCTGGTTCAAGCTCTGTGGAGAAAAGAGAGAGGATGGGATGAGCCCATTGTGGACAGTCTCCTCCCTGTATGGAAAACATGGGAGAACAAACTCCCACAGCTTCAACACATCACACTGCCACATTGCTATACTGCTAATGTGCCTACTGACACACCAATTGAACTACATGTTTTCTGTGACACCTCAGAGAAAGCCTACGGTGCTGTAGCATACATGACAGTTGAAGACAGTGAAGGAAAGATACAGGTGGCATTTGTGATGGCAAGATCTCGTGTAGCACCGAAGAAACAACTCTCAATACCCCGCCTGGAGTTGTGTGCAGCCCTGTCAGGTGCACAATTAGCCAAGGTCCTACACACGGAGCTGACTCTGCAAGTAAAGAAAACAACACTGTGGGCAGATTCCACGACTGTTCTGCACTGGATCCAGTCCAAATCTCAGCAGTACAAAGTGTTTGTGGGGACACGAATAGCGGAGATTCAAGAGCTGGTTGGAACAGACAACTGGAGATATGTTCCCTCAGAAGAGAATCCTGCTGATGATATCACGCGTGGGAAATCACTGGCGGATTTAGTGAAGCCCAATCGCTGGACATGTGGCCCGACTTTCCTCCACCAGCCTCCAGCCAAGTGGCCAACTAATCCTGCTGTAAGTTCCACACCCACTCCAGCAGAAGAAGCTCGAGATACCATCTTCTGTGGCAACATCACAGTAAACAGCCCTCCAGTCCCAGATGTAACTCAGGTCAAATCATGGTCAGAACTGGTCGATGCCACATTCCAGTCCTTACACGGGGCGGCTGCTCCTCCCATGACTGCAGCCGACAGAGTCAATACAGAAGCTGCCATCCTGAAGAGAGCACAACAGGAGAGTTTCCCGGCGGAGTTTACTGCACTGCAGGCAGGTAAACCTCTCAGCCCAAGCAGCAGCTTGCTTTCTCTTTCCCCTGTCTACGACAAAGACGTAGAGCTAATAAGGGTCGGAGGTCAACTTAGAAAGGCAGCGAATCTAGAAGAGGAAACCATCCATCCTATCATCCTGGCACCAAACTACCATGTCACGAAGTTGCTCATACAGGACTATGACCACCGGTTGCTTCATGCAGGTCCTGACCATGTATTTGCAGAAATAAGAAGGACATACTGGATCATCCGTGGACGTCAAGCTGTTAAGAAACATCAGCATAGCTGCACAGAGTGCCGCAAATGGCGTAGCAAGCCTGTCATTCCTCAGATGGCTGACCTGCCAGCTGCACGGTTGCGCATCAACCAACCACCATACTGGTCTACTGGAGTAGATTGTTTTGGCCTGTACACCATCAAAATAGGCCGCAGACATGAGAAAAGGTGAGGCATTATCTTTAAATGCCTCACCACTCGGTGTGCATCTGGATCTTTTGTGTTGCATGGACACTGACTCCTTTTCGCTCGCTTTAAGACGCTTTGTGGCGAGAAGAGGGAAGCCGTTTGAGATTCTGTGACAGAGGCACTAATTTCCGAGGAGGTGACAGAGAGCTGCAAGAAGCCTTCGCTGCACTTGAGCCAGCATTAAAGGACCAGCTCGCTCAGCAGAGCATCAGCTTCAGATTTAATCCACCACTTGCACCTCATTTCGGTGGTGTTTGGGAGAGAGCGATCAAATCTGTTAAAGCTTCCCTGCAGGTCATGCTGAAAGATCAAGTGCTCCCAGAGAAAGTCCTCATGACGATCCTCATAGAAGTTGAGGGGATTCTCAACTATAAGCCCCTGGGCTATGCTACACCGGACGTTGCAGATCCCGACCCCATAACGCCAAATCTCCTACTCATGGGGCGGCAGGATTCATCACTACTACAAGCTGTGTACCACAACAGTGACCTGCTTGGATGTCGCCACTGGAAACACAGCCAGGTGCTGGCAGATCACTTCTGGCTCCAGTTCACCAAGAACTATCTCCCCAATCTTCAACATCGTCGAAAGTGGCATAGTTCTACTGTGGACTTCACTCCAGATCAGGTGGTCATGATCATCAACCCACAGCTGCCCAGAGTACTGTGGCCGGTCAGACGAGTCACCAAAGTGATCCCCAGTGATGACGGCCGGATACGTACAGCTGAGGCAAACATTAAAGGGTCCACATACACATGGCCAGTGGCTAAACTCATCCCCCTGTCAGAGATGCCAGAGGACTGAGACTGATCTCACAGCCCAGCAGGGACCTTTGTGTTATTGCAACACCAGGTGAATTCGGGGGCAGCTGTGCAAACTTCCCTGCTCTGCTGTGTTTGGGATGTCACTCTCACGTCACCGAACTTCACCGGAAAGACAGTTCCGAGGTACAACTGAAGAGCACAGCAGCAACTACATTACCTGTTGAGTGCTGCACACATCCTCGGTATTTGTGATGGTGTCGTTTGGAGCTAGGTCGGGACTATCAGTGTCGTCGCTTTGTGCGTGTATGCAGAGGAACCACAACCCGACACTTCCTGTATGTTCATTAGATTAGATTAGATTAGATTAACTTTATTAATCCCACAACTGGGAAATTCATTTACCACAGCAGAAAAATAAACATCTATAGAATAAACATCTATGGAAATATACATCAAAAATACACCAAATATACACTAATAAATACAATATACACAATACACACGATATGTACATGAAAAAGTGCAAGTTTGCACATGGTCAGGAAGAGCAGGAGTTGTGGAGTCTGACAGCTGCTGGAATGAAGGACCTGCGGAACCTCTCCTTCTTACAGCGAGGATGTAGAAGTCTGCTGCTGAAGAAGCTACTCAGAGACCCTACAGTGTCATGCAGAGGGTGAGAGTTATTGTTCATGATGGATGTCAGCTTAGCTAACATCCTCCTGTCACCTACTTCCTCAATGGAGTCTAGGGGGCAGCCCAGGACAGAGCTCGCTTTCTGGATCAGTTTGTTGAGCCTCTGCCTATCCCTGTCAGTGCTGCCCCCTCTCCAGCAGACCACAGCGAAGTAGATGGCTGAGGCCACCACAGAGTTGTAGAAGGTCCTGAGGAGAGCCCCACACACGCCAAAGGACCTCAGTCTCCTCAGCAGGTGAAGACAACTCTGACCCTTCTTGTAGAGAGCGTGGGTGTTGTTGTGGTAGTGTGTGGTGTTGTGTGTGAAGTCCGAGGTATACAGGGTGAAGAGAAAAGGGGAGAGCACCTTACCCTGGGGGGCACCTGTACTGCAGCGCACCACTTCAGACACACTGTGACGAAGCCTCACGTACTGTGGTCTGTTGGTGAGGTAGTCTATCATCCATGCAGCCAGGTATTGGTCCACTCCCACACTTTCCAACTTCACTCTGAGCAGTAGCGGCAGGATCGTGTTGAAAGCACTAGAAAAGTCAAAAAACATGACCCTCACAGTGCTCCCACTGTCCTCCAGGTGTAGCAGTGATCTATGCAGTAGGTAGATCACTGCATCGTTCACCCCAATACCAGGCCGGTAAGCAAACTGCAGGGGGTCCAGCTGTGTGCTCACCAGTGGTCTCAGGTGACTCAGGATGATTCTCTCCAAAGTCTTCATCAGGTGAGAGGTCAAGACAACAGGCCTGAAATGGTTAGGCTCCTTGGGGCGCTGGGTTTTAGGTACCAGGACCACACAGGAGGTCTTCCACAGGACTGGTACTTTCTCCAGGCTCAGGCTCAGATTAAAGAAGTGCATGAGCACACGACAGAGCTGATCTGCACAGTCCTTCAGTAGTCTGGGGCTGATGCCATCCGGGCCTGGGGCCTTCCTTGTCTTGATCTTCTTAAGTTGACACTTCACCTGATCAACTGTTATGGAGAAGGGGGTGGATGACTGAGGTGAGGATATGGGGGTGGTGGAGGGTGAGAGAGGGCAGTTGTACTGGTGTGGAGGGGAGGGCTGGAGGTGAATGGGAGTTGAAAGTAGCGGGTTGAGGAGAGGAGGGGGAGCTGGCCCAGGGAGGTGTGAAGAGGTTGCAGGGCAGGTAAGGGGGGAGGGGGCAGAATCAAATCTGTTGAAGAACAGATTCAGTTCATCGGCCCAGTTCTTGTCGCCGCAGCTCAGGTCTCTCCTCACTCCTTTTCCGTGGCCAGAGATGTTCTGCAGTCCACTCCAGACATCTCTGGTGTTATTCTGCACTAGCCGCTCTTCCAGTTTCTGTCTGTAACAGTCCTTCCCTTTCCTGATTTTCTGTTTGAGTTCCTTCTGGCCTCCTTGTCCCCCGATCTAAAGACCCTCTTCTTCTCGTTCAGCAGGGCCTTAATCTCGGAGGTCACCCAGGGTTTATTGTTGGCGAAACAGCGTACTGACTTGGAGGGCACAGTGTTCTCCACACAGAAGTTAATATAGTCTGTGATGCAGTGGGTCATGGTGTCGATGTCGCCATCGTGGGGGCTGCAGAGTGCTTCCCAGTCTGTTATTTCAAAGCAATCTCTGAGTCTGGCACTGGTCTCCTCGGACCACACCTTCACAGACCTCTTCTCAGGTGGTTGTTTATTCACCAGAGGGATGTAGTCTGTGATCAGATGGACAAGGTTGTGATCTGAGCGTCCCAGCGGGGGGAGGGGGGATGAGGTGTATGCATTCCTGATATTAGCATGCAACAAGTCCAAAGTTTTATTGTCCCTGGTGTGACAATCCACATACTGGGTGAAGGTAGGAAGAGCAGAGGACAGGGACGTGTGGTTGAAGTCCCCAGAGATGAGGAGGAGGGAATGGGGGTGCTGGTTTAGGAGTTGAGAGACAACACTATGGATCTGGTCTGTGGCTGCAGTGGTGACGGCCGAGGGGGGGACGTACACAGTCACCGCAATGACATGTGAAAACTCTCTCGGGAGATAGTACAGCCGCTAGCAGCTCCAAGTCTCTAGTGCAGAGTTGTTCCTTGACACTGATGTGTCCAGGGTGGCACCATCTCTCATTAACGAACACAGCAACCCCTCCTCCCTTCTTCTTACCGCATTCCGTGGTTTTCCTGTCCGCCCGTACCAGTTGAAATCCATCCAGTGTGACATGTGAGTCGGGAGAAAGTTCACTCAGCCACGTCTCCATGAAGCACATGATGCTACACTCGCGAAACTCTCTCTGAAGCCGGGTTAGCGCAGTAAGCTCTTCCATCTTATTTGGGAGTGATCTTACGTTCCCCATGATGACAGACGGTAAACATGGTTTATAGCGTTTTTTCCGCTGTCTGCACTTCACTCCAGCTCTACAGCCTCTCCTCCTTTTCCGGATCTCGGCAGGGATCTCCGGCTGCCCAGCATAGTGAAGGGGTGTGTGGGATATAGCTAACAGCTGGTCCCGAGTGTAAACAATGGGTCCGTGGTAGAGTGAGTCTCCCAACGTTGCATCAAAAAGTTCAAAAAATAGCAAGAGGCAAAACACGACTGTAAAAGTATAAACACCCATAGCTGCACTTGCTTAAAGTGTCGGTGTAGTATGAGAAGAAATCACACTAAGTAGTACAAGAAAAAAAAAAAAAAATGTGTTGAATAAAGAGGGATAACAACATACTGGAGCAGCTGCAGTTCTTCTTACCGAGAATTAAGGCCAGACCTGTGTAGGCCAGCATACATAACAAATAATTCACATGCGCAATCTTTTAATTTTTATAAGCCAAGTCTAGACCAACTGAACCAAAACAACAGAAGTGCCTCAGAGTAATTTTGTAACTTTTAATCATCATCAAGTTTTCCTTCTTGAAGATTTTGACAACTTTAGAGTCATCTGGTCAACACCGGCCTCCTCTAAAGTTATCCAGCCAAAGTGAAGAGCATTAGAGTTTATTTCGCATCAACCCGCAAGAGACACCAGCAGAGACACCTCTGCACAACCGCCTGCAGAGAAGCCGAGCAGAAATCAAGAGTGCCCGAGACAGAAAGTCTACTGGCAAACTCCACCAGAGCTGAACCGCTGAGACACCGGCAGAATCCGTCATCTTGATAACGGGACACGGCCTCCAGGAGAATCCACCTAGATCCTGCGTCTCCAGGGTTACCACGGCAACCACAGCTACCTGGGTTCCAGCCGAGGGTCTTCAGCTACAGTGCAACTCACAGTAGGCCGGTCTTAACACTCTGCTCATGACTGGGTTGATGTTGAAATATAGCAATATTTAATCATCAAACCTTATTCGTAGATGTAGTGTCATTAGCTGTATAGCCATAGTGTATAGCCATAACATATCCTCTCCCACCATTGCCAACTCATCACACTGCTCATTTCCTTATTATTTTCATCTTTATGATTATTACACCTTGCATTTACTCTGTAGATAGTAGTTTAGTTAATAAACTCTTTTATTTACACCCAGTTGTTGTCCTGTTGTATTCTTTTGACGTAGAGACTGGAGATCCATTGAATCGAGAAGTCATGGCTTCCGATATGAGATTGATAAATTTGGCAATGAAGTAATTCATTGTTGTCCTCCTAGAGGACTGGTGCCCCATTTCAACGAGAGTAAATCCTAAAATATGGCGTTATCGCTACATAGCACTGACCCACTGCGACACATGAATAGTCTCAGGGAAACCAGGCTGGTCAAGGTCGGGGCAGACCACAGAGTAAAACAATTTCCAATCTTTCACAGACATGCCCTGTGATTCAGCATTTCTGTAAAAAACGCCTGACCTAGTACCCCCACACAGTGTAACTTTTCTATCATGATATTCAACAGAATGAACGTACACTATCTTAAAACCATCCAAAGGCTCTACACGTCTCTTTTTGCGATGAGGCACATCCGGTTCAGAATAAGCACACATACCTGCAATACTGCAGGCATTGTTGATGTCCAGTTTTCCATTGTTAGGCATGTTTTTGCTAAAAAGCGTCCTCTTCTTCTTCTTCTCTGAAAAAAAAAGGCGGAAAAATGACTGCGGATGAACAGCGCATATATACAGTATTACAATCGAAACACACCCACTATGAGGTGCGTGAGCAAGTGACGTAAACCAATAAACCGTAAACCATTAAACCATTAAACCATTAAACCATTAAACCAATAGAAAAATTCTCCCTAATTACGGGCTTACGGGAGGAGTCAATGTTGGGAGTGTGCAAGGGTGCCATACTATTACTACTGAGGGCGGAGCTCAAGAAGCTACTTCCTGAAAGGGCAACAGGCCTGGATGGTGTGTGTCTGAGGCTGTTAAAGGATTGTGCAGCCCAGCTGGCTGAGCCTCTCCAGAGGATCTTTAACTTAAGTCTACAAACAGGGAGGTCAGTCAGTGGTGGCCAGTGTACAATTTTATTCTGCAGTCTGCTGGGGCAGCAGCATGTGTAACATGAACACAAGGAGACTGGAAAAGCTGGTCAAAAAGGCTGGGTCTGTGCTTGGCAGGGGTCTGGACTCACTCAGGACTGTTGTGGAGAGACGCATGCAATGTAAGATGGAGGCCATCTTAAACAATACCAACCATCCTCTCCACAACATTCTGGCAGGACAGAGAAGCAGCTACAGAAGCAAGCATCTCATCGCATTGCATTGCAGGCATATAATTCCAAGTGTTACTGACCTTGTCTGTGCTACCAGCTGTTGAGGAGTTAAATTCTGCATTTTAACACTGCACTGTCTCTGCTCTTCTTTGTTCATTGTCATTTTTACCACTAATCAACTGCAGACTAAACAATGTGCTTCCTGTTTATACCAGTTTGCACATGCCCAGAGTACGTGATTGCTCAGGTATGTGTGCGTTTTCAGGTGTGATAGTCTGGATAGAGAAAAAACGCTCATCTGGACAGACATCGTTTTTGATGGAAAATGCTGTTTTAAAATGAAAACATTAGGGTGGACGTAGTCTGATACTGAAGCATCTATTGGGATATTCAGCCATCATTAATTTCAGTATTTACACCAGTGCTTCATTTAACATATGTCTAAATGTCTTTGGTAAAATGGACCTATTATCAACACACATTTGTCTTAAACACTGGCACCCAACAGTGGTTCTGGCTTGTAACCCCTTAAAATGAAACCAATTTTTTTATGAACCTTCAGCAACAGTTCTGCATAGATGCTAAAATAATTTTAATTAATTTACCTTTATCAATCTACACTCAGTACCCCCATAATGACAAATACAATTTTCCAAATTTATTAAAAAGGAAAAACCGAAATAATAAATTTGTAACAATTTCTAAAATTCTGATTTTGTTACAAAAATTTAACATTCTTAAACGGTACATACAAACAATTTAAGAGAATTTATGGTATTCATCAATTTTCTCATACTTACAGTTTTCTCTTATGTATAAACAAAATTCATGATTGATCCCGACCTGTCGTACAAGTTATGAACAGAGACTGCCCTTCTTAACAGGGCAAAAATGCACTCCTTTGAATTAATTATAGTTGCTTAATCAGGATGAATTTTGAGTTAAATATGATAGGAAATTGATTTGATAGTATCTAAAACAAATTTAAAGCAAAAATAATATTTCACCATATCATCATTGTCAATTTACTGACAAGATTTTAGTATTTTCAGTGGCATATTTTGGCACATGAATTTCAAAATGTGTCAATTTCACAACTTCTAGTGATAGAATCCCAGAAAATAAGAAATACTTAATTGTTTTCAAATTGAAATGTTTTCAAATTTGAAGAGATGTTAAAAATGTTTTTTTTTTCTATTTTTGATATCAGTTTGAGTAGTCTAAATATCACAGTTTCTATTTTCACTAATTTGAAAGCCAAGGAAAATGTGACGTCACCCTCCTTAGGGTAGTGGTGATTGTGGTGAATGATTGGCCACGCCTCTGTGCGCGAGAATTCAGGCAGTAAAGTGAACGTCGGGTGGTGGAGTGTGATTGAAGCTACTGAGGAGAAACAACAGCAGGGGGAAACACAGTCTGCCGGTCTTATTTGCACAATTTTGACAGGCTATTTCCTCTAAAATGGCGTATCACAGTCCTTACAGAGCTCCACCGCAGATCAGCGCTCCCCCGGATCAAGGTTTTCTGTGGAATATCTTTCAGAGGTGAGTTGGAGCAGGCGGTTTGTTTCGCTGCTCTCAGCCTGTCTGCTTTGCAGACTGCTGCCGCTGGTAGCACGGAAGAGACGAAGGGAGTGGGGCTGAGTGGTGGTGACACTATATGTTTCATTGACTGCTAGTTTTTTGTCTACGCTCCCGTGTAACTATTTTTGGCTGACAACAGAGCTCCGCAGTGTAATTAGTGATTTTTTAGTTCTAAGATTACCTCTCAGCTGCGGAGCTTCCTGGCAGTACTGCTGCACAGTGTGAAATAAATAGCTATAGCCATAGCTATAGCTACGACACGTCACTGAGCAGGCCACATTACAATTCATTACATTACGTACGATCGGTGTTACACAGCTTTATTATAGGTGTTGAACCGTCTTGAAATTATGCTGGATCAGCGAACTGTCACCTACACCAAGGACCTCCAGGAGTCCTTGACGGGGTTTTGCCCAGCTGTTCCCCGCAAAAGAAAGACAGTTCAATTTAAGTTTTTTGTTAAAAGCAGAAATATATATATTTAATGAATGACTCCTTCTACCACAATTTGAATGATTCTGTATCAAGTCAGCCGAGAAAAATCATCTCAAGTTACGGATTAAAAAAAGTCTGATAATTGTAGGTCTATTTGATGCAGTGTTTATGGGAGGATGGCATGAATACTAGAAAGCAGATCTGCAAAAATAATGCAATCTGTCATATCCTGTATTATTATTTCCCCATTTTGATGGTATAGTCTCAGTGACAATTTTCAACCATTGATAGCCATTAATTTCACAATAGTCTGATCAAAAGTGTGTCAGCAGCTAAGAAGGTCGCAGTTAGTAGGCAGAGAGATAAATGGCTGTTATGCTTTGGCCACTGGTATTAGTAAACTATAGACTTATGTAATACTGCAGAAAATTTTTGCTGCTTTGCTTTCTCTCACTCAACATTGAGTTGCTGCTGGCATTGCAAGGCTTGAAATCCCCCAAATGAATTATTTATGTATCGTCCCACATCCCTTAGAAATTAGGTCAGATGTATTCATTTTGACTTATATATATCATTCGTATATCATATCATGTTGTTTGTTGCAATCATTACTTCTCATGCCTATCATGACGCTGTATACGTATTGCTATATACACACACAGCATTGTCCTGCTTCATTTGCTGCCTCTTGAGGAAAATCTGGCATAACAGTGCTGGAATTCCCTCAGTCATGTGATGAGATTCAATAGAGCATAGTTGACGTGAGAGGCCTCTCTATCTGACTCACCCCTACCAATATGACTCACTGTCCTACTGATGTGCTCCATTCAGCTCATGTCACACATTGTATCTCCATTTTTATGCTGTCTAATCATGAATCTGTCTTTTTCTTACTGGATGTGTCATGTCAGTTGATGAAATTAAGTCATTCATTCTCAAGGTGTTTTGCACAGTGAATGGTGAAGGTAGATGCCAACTAATACGATCGTGCTTTAGTTGGCCAATAAATTGAGTGCACCAGCCGTGACAGCAGCGCTGGTTATGTTTTCACCATGTGGATCTATGTTTGTGTGTGTGTGTAATCATGGCAACATGGAATCCTCCAAATGATTGCAAATTTTTTTTGGTGTATATTAGTGTACTTTTGGCCGATTGACATCTATCATATGTTGTTTCGTCTGACGATGGAGTAAATAATGTGCATGAAGGAAGAACTCCTGGCTTTAAAGTATATCAGATATGGAATTAAACATCCCATACCAGCTGAGTGGTAGAAGCCATACCGTAGATGCAGAGCCAGGGCTAAGATAAAGGCTAGAAGAGGAAGATATAAGCCATTTCTACCATCGATGCTCTCATGGGAAATGTCAACTCCTTGACTAACAAGTGTGATGAATTGGAGGCACTAGTGAAGAACCAGGAGCAAATCAAGAGTGTAGTCTCGTGTGTTTCACAGAGACCTGGTTAAACAACAGGCAGAGATGCCAGAGCAAGTGGAAAGAATAAAGGTGGAGGACTGATTCTGCTTGTAAACAATAGAAGGTGCAACCCTGGTCTCAACACAGTGAAGGGGAAGATCTGCTGTCAGGATATTGAACTGTTGGCAGTTGGTCTTAGACCTTACTATGTACCAAGGGAGTTCTCTCACATCGCTGCCATTTTTGATTGAATTCAACCATGAGTGGCACCTGTAGTCACGTTATCGGTTCTGCCTTTGGTACTTGAGAAACTAAGAAAATAGAATTCCTGTTTATTATTGTGACATAAAAGTTCTCCCATGTCACCGAAGAGCACCGTACAGCACACACACATACACAAGACCCTTCTCTTAGTGTCTATGGCAGATAGAGCTAAACGTTTTGAAGTGTGGTTCAGTCTTTTGCATGTAAGAGCGATCTCTGAGTGCATATGAGAAAATAAGCAATGTCAGTTCTTAATTTCTTTTTCTCTTACAAAATGACAAAAAGTACTGATAAGAGTACCGTTAAAGTACCGGATTGATAAGTGGTCTGCATCTCCCTCCACACTAGGTCAAGTCTCCTGTCTTTTACAGTAGAGGAGGTGAGGGTGGAGCTCAAGAGGCTACGTCCTGGAAAAGCAAAAGGCCTAGATGGTGTGTGTCTGAGGTTGGTAAAGGACTGTACAGCCCAGCCGGCTGAGCCTCTCCGGAGGGTCTTTAACTTAAGTTTACAAACAGGGAGGGTCCCGGTTCTGTGGAAAACATCATGTCTTGTTTTGGTACCCAAAGTAGGGCGATGGGCTGAGATAAATGACTACAGAACGGTGGCCCTCACAATACACATCATGAAGACCCTGGAGCGGTTGCTTCTCTGCCTTCCGAGGCAGAACATATTGGAGTGGATTATGCCGTCCTTTACATGCTCCAACGGGCCCATTCTTACTTGGATGAGCCAGGTGGTTACATGAGGATTATGTTCTTTGATTTTTCAAGTGCATTTAAATGCACAGTATGTAACTTCCGCAGCCAGGAGTCTTTCAATCAAAAGTGTATGAAAAGATGGAATTGGGTGACAGCAGATTTTTAATGGCAGCCCAATAATTCACAGTGATCTCCTCCTCTCCATAACAAACGCAACAGGGGATTGAAACTGGTAAACAAATAAAGCTGTGTAACTTGTATAGTAACTGATACTGCTTGTTTGTTTTTTTTCAATAAATTATGAAGCAGACATTCAACAGGTTTTTCCCAGCTGCCTAATTATCCACAAAGGTTCCCTACTTTCCAGTAAACGAATAAAGTTTCACTTCAACCAAGGTGTAAAAAGTGAAGTGGATTACTAGATAAAAGTCAATTTTGAGCATCTGGCAGGCAAACACAACACCTACCCATGCATAAGGGATATGATATTGACAGGCGACCAAATGACGTGGAGTGTTACCATATTAAAATTACATATTTCTCTAGGTTTGCGAATTACTGGAAACATTTGGGAAAAGTGGAAAAGTTACATGCTATAACTTTAATACCATCCAACTCCCCATTCTTAAAGGAAAGCTTGAAGGGATGGGGGTGGATCCCTGCTTCACGTCCTTGATTGTGTGTTACCTGACGATCACAGTACGTCAGGCTGGGTAACTGTCTCAGGGACAGTGATGAGCAGCACTGGGGCTCCACAGGGGACTGTTCTGGCACTGGGTCTTGCCACATCCAGAAATACTTGAATAAAACGGCTATTGTGGCGTGTGTCAGGAACAGGAAGGAAGAGGAGTACAGGGATTTGACAATGGCCTTCAGTGAACGGAGCGACAAGAACTGTCTCCCTCTGAACACCTCCAAGACCAAGGAGATGGTCATGGACTTTTCGAAGGTCTTGGCCCACCCTTCAGCTAGTTAAGATTCGAGGGAAGGACATTGAGGTGGTGCACACTTATTAATACCTAGGTGTGCACCTGCACAGTAAACTGGACTGGTCCCTAAACATGGATGCCATCTACTGGAAGGGGCACAGGTAGCTCTTTTTCCTCAGGAGGCTCAGGTCCTTTGATGTCTGCAGCGAAATGCTGCACATGTTTTATCAGTGGTGGCCAGTGTTCTCTTTTTATGCTGGGGCAACAGCATGTCCGACATGAACACAAGGAGACTGGACAAGCTGGTAAAAAAAGCTGGGTCTGTGCTTGGTAGGAGTCTGGACTCATTCAAGAGTGTTGTTGAGAGACGCATGCAATGTGAGATGGAGACCATCTTGGACAATACCAACCACCCTTTTCACAACATTCTGGCAGGATAGAGAAGCAGCTAAAGCTGCAGCCAGCGTCTCATCTCGCTGTGCTGCAGAGCAGAGTGGTTGAGAAGATCCTTTGTCCCCACTGCCATCAGGCTACATAACACCTCAATCAAAAAGAAGTGGCTCATGAAATGGACTAATTGAACTATTATTGTTTATTATTTATTATTATCATTGTTGGTGGTGGTGTTATTATTATTATTATTATTATTACTTTTTCTAATGGGCTACTGGACACCTGAATTTTCCCTAGGGGATAAATAAAGTATCTATCTATCTATCCATCCATCCATCCATCCATCCATCCATCCATCCATGAGAAACCTTTTAGTGCTTTGGCAGGTGTTTGCATGTAGGGGTGGGTGATCTGACCAATATATCATATGACAATCTTTTTAGGTAGAATCATGATCCACAATTCTGAATCACGGCTCTCCCCACAAATTTTGTTGAACTTGTAATCACATGACTAGTTATGCATATGGTTGCCTGAACACAAAGCCAGTAGAGTTGATACATACCCATTGCTGTACAAGAACAGCAACACACTGAATGTCTGCTAGTTCAGTGTCAATACTTGTCACTTGGATCTTTGGAATGACAACATGTAACAAGTGGTGTTTCCCACAGTTTTGTGAATGCAGCTTTAATTTGAAAGCTCTGTTTTTCTGCCATGAAAGCCACACTGACATTGCCTTACTTTTGGACCATTACTGTGGAAAGTAGGGCAGGTTTTGTTCCACAAGCCATATACTGACTGCTTAATAGGACAAAGTGAAACATAGGAAAACATGAGTAGAGTAACTGACTCAGCTATGGCTATTTTACAAACCAGTTTTGTATTTGATAATGAATGTTCTACAGACAAGAGGGAGTTTTAATGATGTGATCACACAACTAGTCATGTGATTACAAGTTCAACTAAATTTTGTGGGGAGACTCGTAATTCAAATAGTCATATCATCTTTTGGTCGGATCAACCACCCCTATGTCAGTGGAATGGTTGGGCACTGCCTGCACTCCTCACGGTCACTGTGACAAAGCTCTCATTTATGGAGGTATGCTAAGAGCTATTTGTCTCTCATATGTGACCAGGCAGGTCTCCTTATGTTTGTTTTTCTTTTTTTAGGTTGGGGAAGTTAAAGAGAGGAGTACACAGAGACATAGTGTATATCTAATCGCCCTATATAAAGGTTGCTGATATTGTGATACAACCTCACATAAAGAGTCACAGTTGGAAGTGGAAAGCCACCCCACAAAGTCAGCATTGGGCTGGTCCTGTGGTTGTGTTCACTGGGGTTTTTTTTTTCCTGTCTCCTCCTCTCTTGCGCCTCTGCTGGTATTCAGTGTGTTTACTGAGTGTGCTCTATGTTGATAGGTTGGGCCTGACAGGTTGCTAAGGAGCAACCGAGTCACTGGATGTTTGACTGTACCTACATTACTGTGGCTTACATTATTTCACAGCTGTGAAACCCAGTATTCGTGTCATAGTCCAGTCTTTTAATTTTTTTTATGTCTGAATGAATCTCAGTGAAAACCTTGTGGCTGAGTTAGCGCTTTTTAAGAATCAAAAGAAAAAGTAAGCACAGAATAATTTCCCTCATGCCTGCTCATGACCTAAAACTACTGAATGTTGGTCCGGAGATGATGCATCTACAATGTATTTCTCTTTGACTCTGATCAAACACAAGAAGACAATCATAATTCCCGAAGGATATAAAGAGTTATTAAAACTATCTCACCACTAATCCAAAGGTTATAGATCTTCTGTGAAGATAGACCAAAGACAAATATTTAGCCAGTCATTCATTATTTTTCCATAATAACTTGACAACCCATACATACACTCATAAACAATAACCTACCTTTAGACCTTTAGATACTTAAGTGGCATTCCTTTCTTTGATGTTTGCCAGTGGGTCATTACCTCCATTCTCTTTATTTCTACCTGTTATTTAAAGATGGGGCAACACCCATTATCACATCAATAACCCCAGGTGGACTGCAATTTTCCCTTATTGTGACAATCGAATAATTGTTTCCATCATTTACCAAGAAAAAAAACTTTATAAATATGTTGCACTGAGACTCTTGTAATTTTACACCATGCAATTTAGTTGAACTTGGCTGGCACACTGCCAGCGTTGCGTGGCATCTTGGTTTTCATTTCAGTGCCCATGTTAACAGGTTAATTTAGCGATATGAGATGCGTCTGACGCATGGCGCAAGTTTTGGTTATCACCTATTTTTCATACGTGGCGCATGCGGTTATATGTCAATAATTTAACAGGTGAAGGGCAGTATTTTTCTGATATGTACTCTCTCTCTCTCTCTCTCTCTCTCTCTCTCTCTCTCTCTCTCTCTCTCTCTCTCTCTCTCTCTCTCTCTCTCTCTCTCTCTCTCTCTCTCTCTCTCTCTCTCTCTCTCTCTCTCTCTCTCTCTCTCTCTCTCTCTCTGTTGCTCTTTATGAGGGTAAATGATGGTAATAAGGTTCATAATGAAAAGAAATCAAAAGCTCAATTATTGATGGCCATTATACAAGGCAAATTCAATCTTGAAAGATAGAGCTGGCAGTAGCAGGGCCACAGCAGACATGCAAACAGTGTGGACACACAAGCCACAGCAGTTCAGTGAGGTAGCTGTCACGGACAGACAGTATGTCCCAGGTGTAAAAGTTTTATGGTTGCCAACATTCAGTTTCACTTTTCAGGATGAACACACACATATCCAGCCTGTTTGGCTGGTCTCAGGGTAGTTAACGAGTGTACATTTCTCGCGTGTCTTGATCATAGAACTCCATTCAATCTCAGTGGACCAGTGAAATACTAACAGGTGCTCAGGAAGATAAAGTTTCAGCTGACAAGTGCTGATTTCAGCTGCTATTGTGTGTTGGAGTGTGTGGGTCTGTGAAGTGGTTAATGCAGGCAGTATCTAATCTGTGTTTTTCTCCCCAGGGTTGACAAGGACCGGAGCGGAGTGATATCAGACTCAGAGCTTCAGCAGGCCTTATCAAATGGTATGTATCAATGCCAACACTCAGTTGGCAGGTTATCCTAGCTAAAACTAATGTCTAATATAACAGTCTGGTAATAAATCCTACCATCATAATGAAATTGTTTTAGAGGTGTTAATTCAAACTTATGTCCATTATGAATAATTAGGATAACAGACTTTCCTCTTCTAGTGTTAAAAGTGAAACAGGCCATTTGAAATTTAGAACAGTAGAGGAAAACTCTAACCTCTGTCTGACTTAAACAAGCATGTAAGCTAAACAGCTAAAACAGGAATTTTGATTTTCACTTATAATACTAGGAGTCACTAGCTCTAGATTGATGGCTCATCAACTGGTGATGATGCTAGCATTTTGCCTGGGATAGCCATCAAGTGCATATTAAAGACCTGAGAGGAAATAAAAGTCAAAAATCGACATGCAAAGTACCCAGAGAGTGAATATGAGGATAACAGCTGCTAGTGATGGAGGTGCAATAACTCTATGCCCTGAGTAGCTCAGGAAGAGAAAGGATTCAAACAGTATTAAGGGTTCAGATCCCAATCTATAGGTTACACAGGACATCTTCTCTGCACAAATCTGGGAAAGGGAAGTCAGTTTTGTTCTTGCTTGGACTTTGAAGAGCTGCCACAATGCAGGTTGGTAAAAATATCTATTTTCATGCCCACACACAACACTGCACCAGCATTGCATCTTGCTCTCAATGTTACAGCAGAGCGGAAATACAGTACTGATTAATGAGACATATATTTTAGAGCAGAGTTTACCTAGAAACTGTAACACATGTTGATGTTTTGTCTTCTCATTAAAATATAATGTGTTCCCCACCAAGTTTATGACTGAATTGCTTGGGCAGTTTTTCCAAGACTGTTGAACAGATTACTCTCCCCAGAAATCCATTTTTGGATTTGGATTTTTATAAAAGAGGAGTTAAAGACAGTAGCAGCAGTGAAAAAAGGTTTTACCAGTCTGTGCAGAGGCTGCGGATCAGCATACTGATAAGAGTGAGTGCAGCATTTCCCACACATAGGCCTTACTTTTATCTACCAGGTAGATAAAATCACTTGGTTTCAACGTAGGTAAATTTTTTGCCACATACCCGTTTGAGTTATGTGCGCTGCAGTAACTGAGTGGGGACTGGATGCTGTTCACAGCGGCCTAGCTAGCGTCTACTAATAGCTTACATGTGAGGCATTAAGGGAACATCTGTAAATTGTAACGTCTACGATGGTCTGCATATTAGGCATTTAATAGGGTTTTAGTTTTCCTGCCCAAAAGCATAGCTAACCGTTAACTAACTACAGCAGATAGCCGGTGCTAGTTAATTGATCTGGTTGACGGACAAACTGAAAGCTAGGGAAAGAAATAATGGAAAACCACCCGTTTCCTGTTTTTTGTTTTGATAATAAAAACAGAGCATATGTTGCATTAGTCTTGCAGTTTGCTCGCTCACTGTATTACACACTTTGGGGATAAGACTATACGAAAGGAGCAGAAGAGACAGAGCCAGACCCCGGCTCTGAGACTTCGACATTATTGAGATGCGGAAGAGCTGACTAATAATAAACAAGTAACGTTAGCATGCGGCTGTGTGTCTGCTACAACTGTTAGCTCACTTACCTGTAAATGAACGTGCTTTCGACAATAAACGCATGTTCATTTACAGGTAAGTGAGTTAACTCTTTTGTGTTTAGTTTTCCTGCCCAAAAGCATAGCTAACCTTTAGCTAACTACAGCAGATAGCCGGTGCTGGTTAATTGATCTGTTTGAAAGGCAAACTGAAAGCTAACTGTTGTAGCTGATACACAGCCATATGTTAACGTTACTTGTTTGTCATTTCTGTCAGCTTTTCTGCATCTCAGAGGGTATTCACCAACGTAAGGCTTTGTGAAATGTTTACATTTACTGTAGGAGTTAGTTAGCCTAGCCATTAACATCACAGCTGTAATGGCTGCACTGACTTTGACAGTATTTATTTATTAAGCTCTAGTGTGGACTTTATGTTAGCAAATGTGTGTTACCAGCATCGTGTGGATAACTGGAGAGACCCAGGCTGAAACTGGCAACAGGTTCTCCTCTTGCTTTTGTTGGAGACTAAATGTCTGTCTTTTTAAATAATATATGTGAAGAAATAAGAGTTTTTTTTTCTTAAATGCTAATAAATGATGTACATGGATTGTTGATGATTTAGGGGTGTTAATTAAATGTATTACCTTCACATTAAATAGGTGTTTTGTAGTACAACTCAGTGTATTACAATAAGTGACAATACAATAAGAGTTGTTATTCTGATTCCAATTTACAGCAGAGAAGCAGCCAGTGTGGGCACCAGTGCAGACCAGTGGGGTTAGGACTGACAAGGCATAAATGACACAGAAATCCACTGTGATAACTTTGTGGTCTCCCACTATTGTGAGTTTAAAAAATGTTTGATCACACAACACATATTTGTAATACAAATCTGACGTAGTGATGTATATAAGTACATTTTAATGTATGTGTAACTATGAGAAACAAAAGAGAAAATGCTTTGTGTTTAGCCCCTTCCTCTTGATCCTACTTAGGGACATGGAAATGAGAAGTGTTCAGAAATTTTGATTATAAAATAATAATAATTCAAGCATTAGAGTAGTGACACATTGATTTGCTTTCGAAAATGCTACTCAACCTTCATTAGGAAGATACTGAGCTTCTCTGCAGAGAAATCATGGGTCTGGTAAAACACAGATGAAGGTCAGCAGGTTTACACAAGCACTGTTTTGCATTGTTTCTCTTACAGTTAACTAAATATTGCCAATCTTTGCCGTTTGTGCCCAAGCTGAAGCTAAACTGCATTGCTGGCTGCTGAAAAAAATCTGAAGCTGAGCTTCATTGTTAAATGCCAGCAACTAACATTTAAAATGGAGCTGCAACTAGCTGTCTGTGTTAGTTTTGAGTAATGGCTAAAAAGGGTATTCTGAGGTCACTGTGACCTTGACTTTTGACCTTTGACTACCAAAGTCTAACCACTTCATCCGTGAGTCCAAGTGGACATTTGTACAAAATGTGAAGGGATTCCCTGGAGGAGATCTTGCGATATTGCATTCATGAGGCCAAAATCATAATTTGTCAGGTCACCGTGACCTTAACCTTTGACCTTCAATGCCCGAAATGTAATCAGTTCATCCTTGAGTCTAAGTGAACAATTGTGCCATATTTGAAGAAGTTCTGTCAAGGCGTTATTGAGATATCATGTCCACCAGAATGGGACATTTGTCCTTATGGATGGACATACAACCTAAAACCAATATGTCAACGCCTCTGGCTGTTGCCAGCACGGAGGCATTAAAACTGCCAAATGTTAGTCAAATGTTTGAAAAACAGTACAGACATCACAGAATTTGTCTAATTAGCTGATCTGAATCAGTTGTGTATGTCCATCTGCACTTAGAGGTTGCCATGGTGATCCTGAGTGCTCAATTCCTAATGAGTGAGACATCAACTCAGCTGAGACACACCTCTCAACCTCTGGCTTGCCAATCAAAGACTATTAAATCCTATCAGCTGAAGCGTTGTGTTTTCTGAGAAAGGAGACTCTGTTGAACGTGATATAAAGTACTTGTCTGTGGTGTCAAAAGTAGCTCCAAAGTATTCCACCAATTAGAATATATGCAATGTGGAGTCAATTAGAATGACAAACTGAAATTAACTGTGTTAACTCTGTGTGTGTGTGTGTGTGTGTGTGTGTGTGTGTGTGTGCGTGCGTGCGTGCGTGCGTGCGTGCGTGCGTGCGTGCGTGCGTGCGTGCGTGCGTGCTTGCTTGTAAACCTTATAGAGATCAATCAGGTTGTTAATGAGCATCACCTGTGTGCAGCTGGAAGACACAGAGCTCACATGAACACACACACACACAGTGCTGATTTGCCTTATACTGTAATGTGGAGTCAGTTAGAATGACAAACTGAAATTAACTGCCGAATGTTTCCGGAATAAAACTGGACTGAAACATATTTCCAGTAAAAACTGTTGAAATGTGTGTAAATCATTGTCTATATTTACTGTTGGAGCAGTCTGTAGCTGGACTTTGACAGAAATGTCACTTAGGTGGTTGATAAACACCTCAGATATCAGAGGGGTCTCTAATCAGGTCATTTGATCCACCTGTATAGCCCCTTTCCTGCACTCAGAGGTTGCCCTGGTGATTTTAACTGGTTTAGTTTGACTGAGTGGGACAGAGATTCAGTTGAAATATACCTTTCTAACTGAGGCTTGTCACATGAGTGTTTAGATTTTCTGAGAGAGGAGACTTTGCCCATCACAGTCATATAAAATGTTTGTCTGTGGTGCCAAAAATGTGGCCGAGCAGCAATTTTAAAAATGCCTCCCTTCCTGTTTCCTCCTGATTTTCTGCTCTCATTTTACATTAGAGTGATTGGGGCAGTTATGTAGATGGTACCCTACCACTTTGCTTTGTTAGTCACATTGTCTGAAAGACAACAAGTTTGCCTGGTTGGTGGGAAATGATTATGTGCGTAGAGTGAAATTTGTGGCCTGAAGGACCTTTTTTTTTTTTTTTTTTTTTGTTTTTTTAACGGCGAGTTAATCCACTTCTCCCACTCTAGCGGTAATGTCACCCACTCTAGCCCTGAACATTCCACGCAATACACACCCATTATAAACTCAAAAGTGATCAGAAAAAAACATAAACCATAAACTGTGATAAATTAAAAATTGTACAAGATATCAAAAAGTTGAATTCAAGTTAAATAGCTGAGAGTCTTGGGACTAGTTTAAAGATTAAATGAAGTCTCTAGCTAAAAGTATGGTGAAGTAATTGAGTTTCAAAGAGGAGACAGGTTTCAAGGATTTGAACATTCTCTTCCATTGTAAAAAAAAAAAAAAAAAAAAATCCAACAAAATGATAAATATTTCAGAAATTATTAGACATATCACTGAGAAAAGTAATACCTGGAATGTCCTGATCGAGACACACGTTTTGACGTTTGAATGGAGTTTCTACAACAAACTGCAAATTGCTTTATTCAGCAATCCCACCAATAATAATTAATGGAATGTTCGTTTTTTTGATTATTATTGGTGGGATTGCTGAATGAAGCAAACCCACAACTTCAACAAGATTATTGCTTTTATTTATTTTTGAATGAGGCAGAGATTATGACAAAAAACAAGAACAAGAATGAATATGTTTATACATTGACTGTACATAGATAAACCTCTCTAAGCACCCAATAAATTAAAAGACACTGTTTAAATCTAACACTTAAAGTATTATAAATCACTCTGTTTTTTAGTTTGTATTTAATGAAACAAAATGGGCTTTTCATTATAATCACTCAACGTGCCTTGGATGTTTTTACTTCCTGTTTACAATTGTTTCCTCTGACATTACACATCTTATCAAACTTTGATAAGAAATCATATTGATAAAAAAATTTTGTTAAATTGTATGGGACCCCTCTGGATTACTGTCATCTCTGATTAATAAAAAATGCTGTAATGTTTCAAACAAATGTCCAGGTAAGATGGTAGCTCAAGTGTGCATCTGAAAAATAGTTAAAATTGTGCCACATCTGGCTTTGAAATGGAACAATGACTTTGAGGTTAATCTTTCCTCTTTTTTTAGAGGGTGTTTACATCCACAGATGAACAGTGTAAGAAGTGTAGGTTTAGTTTTTAGTTGTAACTTTTAGTGGACCAAATATAATTTGATCAGTTAAAATAAAATTACTCTGCTAGGCCTAAACTGCAAACTGACCTTTAGCTTTTGGTCTGATTTTGTGACACACTGGGTCAGATGGACTGAGGCAATGTGAATGACTTTGCCAGTCAAGTTAGCCTGCTGCTGGGTGGTAAAAACCTCTCTGCCTGCACTGGCTGTATATTTAAGATCCATTTTGTTGATGGTGGCCTTTAACACAGTTGAGTTTATACATCAGCTTTGCAGGACCCACACCAAACAGAAACACAGGACATTTATTAAATTAATCCAAACATTTCTTTGGTCTGTACAGTCTGCATTGTCACACATGATGCTGGTAACATACACATTTGTTAACATAAAGACCACACTAGAGCTTTATAAATAAAAACTGTCAAAGTCAGTGCAGCAGTTACAGCTGTGATGTTAAAGTAATGTTAGCATACAGCTGCTTGTCAGCTACAACAGTTAGCTTTCAGTTTGCCCGTCAACCAGATCAATTAACTAGCACCGGCTATCTGCTGCAGTTAGCTAAAGGTTAGCTATGCTTTTGGGCAGGAAAACTAAACACAAAAGAGTTAACTCACTTACCTGTAAATGAACATGCGTTTATTGTCGAAAGCACGTTCATTTACAGGTAAGTGAGCTAACAGTTGTAGCAGACACACAGCCGCATGCTAACGTTACTTGTTTATTATTAGTCAGCTCTTCCGCATCTCAATAATGTCGAAGTCTCAGAGCCGGGGTCTGGCTCTGTCTCTTCTGCTCCTTTCGTATAGTCTTATCCCCAAAGTGTGTAATAAAGTGAATGAGCGAACTGCAAGACTAATGCAACATATGCTCTGTTTTTATTATCAAAACAAAAAACAGGAAACGGATGGTTTTCCGTTATTTCTTTCCCTATTTCTAAATTCTCATTTCAAGTTGATGGGCTTCAACCAAAATGCCTTCCGTTTTAACTGTGTGTGTCAAGCTAAGCAATATCTTCTCCATGTTATCAATCACCAATGCTGCTTAGCCATTTCTGCTTCAGCTGACTAGTGGATGAGATGCTTCATGCAGTCACTGTCTGTTAGTCCCTGTAAGTTTTATATAATGGTCTGAAGCACCCGTGTTGTTAATGAGTGCCTGGATTCCTTGGACCTAGCCTGCTCTATGTACTGTGTCTATGTCACTCACATCATGACTATTGTGTGGCATAAACCACAAAAAAACACAGAAACTGAGAATGACTTGCTGTGTGACCCATTGGCTAGTGATTATCTCTAATGTTTTATGGCACATTAGCAATGATTTGGTTGAATCCCAGTGTTACTATATAGGAATTGGAAAAAAAGAAAAAATTGTATTTATGGACTGACCTTGCCAGTATTCTCTATCTATGTCCGTTGGGAGATAAAACAGAAATATCAAATGTGACAAAAAGTGCATACTTAGTTTTGATGGTCGAGATAGTCTCAGCTGCCAGAATTATATTGAGACATTGGAAATCACCCATACATCCAACCCCTTCAGAATGGAAAGTGTCAATGACTGAAATTGCATCATATGATGTAATGTTGGCCAGAATAAAGGGGGAAAAGGCCTGTGGCTTCCAATTAGAAGCTTTTATGTAAGACTATGTATACTTAGTGCAATTTGATTCCCCTGTGTCCAGGAACACTCTTTACTTTCTTAACCTATTTGCCAGTCCACTGTCTGATTTTATTTACTTATTTTTCTGCAATTTGTGAAAATTTCGGTGCTATGTTCTCTGCCATGTTCGAAATAGTAAAAACTTTAATTATAAAAATGTATTTATAATTATAATGTTGAGACGGTGGATTTTATGAGTGATATTAGGGATTATGTTTTCACCTAGTCATTGTTTCTTAATTTTTAATGAAAACTGCAATTTTTTTCCATTTCAAGGTCAAACCGTTGCTTTAGTATGAAAGAATTCTGAGTTTTCTCAGAATGAGTTCTGAGTTTTCTCAGAATTCTGAGATTAAAGTCAGAATTGTGTGGCCCTAATCCTCTTCTGTACTTTGGCAAACAGCATTTAACTTATGTGTGTGTATATGTGTGGCTAAAAAAAAGTGTGTATTTGCAAGCAGCTCACTGAGCCCCAGCACAACTGTTATATGTATGTGCACACTGCACTCATTTCACTCTGTTTTTTAGCCAGTCTGCCTCTCTTCTCACCTTCTATATTCCCTCTCTCTCCCCTTTACCTCACTCGTCTTGCTCAACCTCACCACTGGCAGTTAAGCTCACTTGTGAGAGAGCCCACTGTGCACACTGGACAGAGGATGTATTGTCCCAATTGGCAGTCAGACATACACAAACATCTCAACTATACTGACCACCTCACACTGGGCATCCACTGCCATTTTATTGGTTATTTGGAGTCAGCATTTACATTACATAGTTTGTTCACCAGAGAACACTGATAAGTTTATTTAAACTGCAAAATGTCCGCTTGGTAGATATGTTGGTCACAGTTCTTTAAAAAACAAATTAAAGCTGCCCTTGTCAAAAACTGTTGTGTTAATATTATACATCTATGTTAAAACAAGCCAAAAAGTCTCAAGCTTGTGTTTGTGATACTGTCCCTTAGGCAGAGTGTAGCTTTGAGCTAGATGCTAACGTCAGCATGCTGACATGCTCATACTGACGATGCTAACATGCTGATGTCTAGCAGGTATAATGCTTACCATGTTCAAAGCTGGTTTAGGATGTTAGCATGCTAATATTTGCTAATTAGAATTAAACACAAAGTATTGTTGAAACCAATGGGATTGTCTTTAGATTTGCAGGTAGTTGGTAATAAAGCAAAGTATTGGACAAATAAAAACTTTGACCTGATGATGATGGCACTAGATTAAAAGGTACCACTTTACAATAAGACTATCGTTATAAAGGATTTATGAATGGTTTATAACTTGTTTACTAATTAGCTTGTTAACACTTTATAAATCATTTATAAGCTGTTATAACACATTAGATAAAATGCATGATTAACATTTGGAAATCAATCATTACACCTTACATGTGAATATGACAATGTTGACCATTTAATTTGTTTTCGCTAGATCTTTTGCATGACATACACTTTAGTGATCAGATCTTCAAGCGCTTAAAAATGTAGATACATTTCAACCAGATTTTGCGAACTACAGATATTTTATCTCATCACTTAGAGAAAAAAAGTGGGGGAGCATCGTTCCGGTGCTCGTTCAGCACTACACCTATACTCACCTGACCAGATCTTGTTGCGTCAGCTTCACACATCCACAGGAGAGTGTAAAAGACATATCTTGAAAGATCCATCTTGGGTTTTATGAGTCTATATTTGTCCCAGAGATATTACAAATGGATCATATCGGCATCTGTGTCAGACTTTGCACTGGCATCCATTCGATATTAAAGCGATTTCAAGATGATGCTGATTGCCTTTCCACTGCATGGTACCAGCTCCCCACTTAACTCACCTTTTTTGGTCTTCCATTGGGCAGAAGTTGTGGATAGTACTTGGTATCTGGTCCTTCTTTTGGTGTCACCTCCATTGATGTTACAAGTGAGCTGAGGCGATACCAAAAGGTGACATGTAAACACTGCAGACTACTGATTGGTCAGAGAGAAATGTTACTGCTGTGTCATCAATGTGCGATATGGGATGTTCTGGACAAACACACCATTTTTGAACAGCCAAGTGACTGTACATCGCTCACTGTAGCCTGTTACATTTCTGTTAGTTATTGTACCATACTTTTAGTAAGTCAACCTGCAAAACCACATCAATTTAGGAGGTGCAGGTGTTTGATATCCCTTCCATATGCTCCATTGCTCTTGTGTGTCATGTTGAAGATGACATGACATGATAGTTTTGTACATCGTCGCTATAGTAACAATGCTGCATTGTGGGGATACTATCTGCAGTGAAAAAAGTGTACGTGGTACCAAGAGTGAGTAAAATTGAGTAGAGTCAAGCTGAGTCGGTACCATGTGGTGGAAAAACACTATAAGGTCCTCTGACTTTATTTTCTGTTCCTAGAACTAATAAACTCAAATAAAATGTCAGACAGTACATATTGTATAGTAAAAAAAGAACAAAGCTAAGGAACCTGAAACTAACACAGCTAAATGGAATTAAGCCATAATTAATTCAATTTTTTACACTTGAATTTTTCCTACTGTGACATGTCAGAATGTCTTAAGTGATAAAGGTCTGTGTATGCAAATTGTCATCCTTTTAATCTTGAGATAAAGAGTTGTCCCACAGGCTTTCACAATAAAAATGAAGAGCATAACATCAATTGGCCTGCACATATTTATATCAATATTATTCTTCTCAAGATTATTATTATTAACATGTCTATCATTTCTTGTCCCAAGATAATGAAGTGAATATTCCAGGGCTAAAAAATTGTAAATTTTGAGAAGACAAAATCCTTAAATTAGTATGTTGTGATACAGTGATGGTCCTTATTACAAAATAAATATAGACCACCACAGAAATATTTATATTGAGAAAATGTGGTATGTGACAAGAAAACATTATTTTCTGGAGATGTAAAATTTAAGCTGTGATGTGGAGCTACCTGCCCTACAAATAATTATTATTAAAGCTGCTGCAGCTCCTCTCAGCTTCTGTTCTTTGTCAGCTGCATGTACTCTTACCAAAAATTTAAACCCTTTATTCAGTCATAATTGTTACCTGAGTAGCTCTATGATCTGTTATGTTTTATCTCTCTCGTGCATCTTTAACTGCTACATAAATTATTATAGATTTTTTTTTCTTTATTGTTCTGACAACAAATACCAAAATAGCCCACTAGTTGCATTGGTAAGTAACTGGTATTTCTCTGTCTCACAGGCACATGGACTCCCTTCAACCCAGTGACCGTCCGCTCCATCATATGTAAGTAACACCTACACTGACATTGAGCTCATTTTCACAAATTTACTTTTTAGTGATAGACTATGCAAGTTGCTGATTTGCTCCCTCCCCATGACAACCAGATAGATTCATTAAGGGTTGAGAAAAATGATGGGTACTTATTTTTGCATTCAGTATTGCTTTAGTTGTAACCTGCAGCAATAAGAGAGCAACAACAAGGAAATGGGACAGCTCATCTTAAAAGTCAGCTGCTGATTGCCTCAGACTCCATATATAATGATATATAAGTATAATATCTGTTTTAGTGTTCATAATTAACCATTAACTGACAATTTGAATTTTGACCAATTAATACTATAGGTTGAACAGTTAAAATATCCTGGGACGCCAGTACCATCTGAGTGGGTGTTCTCTGCCATGGGTCTCACATTTACAGCTGCGCACCAGACTAACCCCAAAGTATGTTGACATGTTGGTATTTCTGAATAAAACTAGTAGACAAGCTGCCCACTATGCTGGGGGGCTGAGGTAGGCCTGGCCTGGTTCTTTTATTTTGAGGTTTGAAAAATTAGGTTTTTATTACAGTGTCCTTGGCGCTGGAGGATTCAATGTGTGTTTTCGTTTCGTTAATCTGTTTATACATTAGAAAGTCTGGCTATTATATGCTTTTTTTTTTTTTGTTTTTTTTATATTTTCCTACGTGGGATAGGGTATTATACTGTACACAGTGCACTCTGTGCCAGAGGATTCAATGTGTGTTTTGCTTATAGACACCTATTCTAAATAGTACATTTTAATCTTATCAGTGGACAGTTAATGGTTGGATCCCTATTGTGTTTACACATTGCACTATGCAACTGCCATATATACAGTGGAGGAAATAATTATTTGATCCCCTGCTGATTTTGTAAGTTTACCCCCTTACAAAGACATGAACAGTCCATAATTTTTATGGTAGGTTTATTTTAACAGAGAGAGACAGAATATCAACAAAAAACCCAGAAAAAAACATTAAATAAAGGTTATAAATTAATTTGTATTTGATTGAATGAAATAAGTATTTGATCCTCAAGCAAAACGTGACTTAGTACTTGGTGAAGAAACCCTTGTTGGTAAGCACAGAGGTCAGACGTTTCTTGTAGTTGGTCACCAGGTTTGCGCACATCTCAGGAGGGATTTTGGTCCACTCCTTTTTAAAGATACTCTCCAAATCCTGAAGGTTACGAGGCTTTTGCTTAGCAACTCGAAGTTTCAGCTTCCTCCACAAATTTTCTATGGGATTAAGTTCCGGAGACTGGCTAGGCCACTCCAGGATCTTAATGTGCTTCTTCTTGAGCCACTCCTTTGTTGCCTTGGCCGTATGTTATGGGTCATTGTCATGCTGGAAGACCCATCCATGACCCATCTTTAGTGTTCTGGCTGAGGCCAGGAGGTTCTCATCCAAGATTCCACGGTACATGGCCCCGTTCATCGGCCCTTCAATGCGGTGAAGTCTTCCTGTACCCTTACCAGAGAAACAGCCCCAAAGCACAATGTTTCCATCTCCAAGTTTTACAGTGGGGATGGTGTTCTTGGGATCATATTCAGCATTTTTCTGCCTCCAAACATGGCGAGACGACTTGATGCCAAAGAGCTCAATTTTGGTCTCATATGACCACATCACATTCTCCCAAGCCTTCTCTGAATCATTCAGGTGTTCATTGGCAAACTTCAGACGGGCCTATACATGTGCCTTCTTGAGCAGGGGGAACTTGCGGGCACTGCAGGATCTCAATCCATTATGGCGAAGTGTGTTACCAATGGTTTTCTTGGTGACTGTGGTCCCAGCTCCCTTGAGATCATTAACAAGCTCCTCCCATGTAATTCTGGGCTGATCCCTCACCATTCTCAGAATCATCCTAACCCCAGGTGAGATCTTGCATGGAGCTCCAGAGCGAGGGCGATTGACTGTTATCTTGTATTTCTTCCATTTTTGAATTATCACGCCAACAGTGGTCTCTTTCTCATCAAGCTTCTTGCTGATGCTCTTGTAGCCCATTCCAGCCTTGTGCAGGTCTACAATCTTGACCCTGACGTCCTTTGACAGCTCTTTGGTCTTGCCCATGGTGGTGGAGAGGTTTGAATGGAAGAGATTGATTCTGTGACAGGTGTCTTTTATACACATAACGAGTTGAGATTAGGAGTACTTTCCTAAAGGGACAGGGCTAATTTGACTGCCTCATGGGCACATAACCGGTCTGTGGGGGTCAGAATTCTTGCTGGTTGGTAGGGGATCAAATACTTATTTCACTCAATCAAATACAAATTAATTTATAACCTTTATTTAATGTTTTTTTTCTGGATTTTTTGTTGATATTCTGTCTGTCTCTGTTACAATAAACCTACCATAAAAATTATGGACTGTTCATGTCTTTGTAAGGGGGTAAAATTACAAAATCAGCAGGGGATCAAATAATTATTTCCTCCACTGTTACACTGCTCAAAGAAATTAAGGGAAAACTTGAGTCATACATCGGATTTTGATGAACAAATTATTCAAGTTGAAAATCTTTACTGATGTACATTGTATAACTTGTTGAGAACAAAATGACGTAACCACGTTCAATGGAAACCAAAATCATCAACCCATTGTGGGCTGGATTCACAATCACAGGCTGATCGAACTTGCGTGAATTTCATCACGACAACTCAATAGTGTGTATGGTGCCTGCGAGTCAATGGGTGGTGTCCTGGGGGACCTCTTCCCAGACCTGGATCAGGGCATCAGTGTGCTCCTAGACAGTCAGTGGCGGTACTTTGCAGCGTCAGATGCACCGATACATAACGCCCTATAGGTGCCCAATTGGATTTGGGTCAGGGGAACGTGAGGTCTAGTCAATGGCATCGATGCCTTCGTCATCCAGAAACTGCCTACACACTCTGGCCACATGAGGCCGGGCATTGTCCTGCACCAGGAGGAACCCAGGGCCCACTGTAATCATTTGCTTAATAGTCCCACAGAAATCCTGTAATAACAATTCCTTTGTTGGGAGGTAATTGAATTTGACCACATGGGGGTGAGGAGTGGAGTATGGTTGGGGGATCAAACTGTTTCTACGTGTGTGTGTGTGTGTGTGTGTGAGAGACAAAGAGTGAATAATATCTCTTACATTATACCTTATTGCTGACTTCCTCCTTCTTTCTTTCAGCCATGTTCGACAGGGAAAACAAAGGTGGGGTGAACTTCAACGAGTTCGCCGGTGTGTGGAAGTACATCACAGACTGGCAGAACATCTTTAGGACCTATGACAGGGACAACTCCGGCTTCATCGATAAGAATGAGCTTAAACAGGCACTGACTGGATTTGGTGAGCAGCAAAGTATGCTTGTACATTTAAATTTAATCAATGTTGTGGAGGGTTCTGTGGCTGTTTATAGGACTGTCCTATCTCTGGGTCAATAGGTCAGATTGAGTCTTTTCAGTAGCTGTGTGTGTGTGTGTGTGTGTTTGTGTGTGTGTGTGTGTGTGTGTGTGTGTGTGTGTGTGTTTGAATAGCATGTCTGTATACTGTAATACTTATAATAAGGGAACAGTTTGGAATTCTATCCCAACTTTACAATCACCACTTGCTGCTGTGGCTCAGGAGGTAGAGCGTCCGCCAATCAGGCCAGTGGTTTGATCCCCAGTTCCTTCAGTCTGCATGTCGAAGTGTCTTTGGGCAAGATACTGAACCCCAAATTGCCCCTGATATCTCATCAGTGTGTGATAGAAAGGTGCTGAATGAATAGAAAAGCCTTGTATGAATGTGTTAGTGAATAGGTGAATATGGCTTGTAGTGTAAAACACTTTGAGTGGTAATTAAGGCTAGAAAAGCACTGGAAGTGCAGTCCATTTACCATTTACCAGTCATGTAGCAACTATTTTGTTGTACAGCCTTTTATTTTTATTGACAAACAGCTCAGGCCTGCCATCTACAGTGCAGTGCACTTATGTTGGGATTAAAAAAAGCTGAAAACCAGAGGTTAAATGATAGCCAACCAAGGAGACAAAATCCATTTTAGAACTTCATTCATCAAAAAAAAAGACTTTGAAAGGGAGATTTTGTAGTTTGCCTTTGAAATGTTGACTGTATTACTGTTGTCATATTTGCTGTTGTGTACAGGCTATCGTCTATCAGATCAGTTCTACAGCACACTGATAGAGAAGTTTGACCGCCAGAGGAAGGGACAGGTGGCCTTTGATGACTTCATCCAGTGCTGTATTGTACTACAGGTGACATATTTCCACTATATCATAATAAACACACACATAAAATAAATTTTTATTTTTATTTGCATGCACATGCAAGCTGGCCGCTTACACAGGCACCTAGGAACATTCAAAGCTTTACAAATGGTTTTATACCCTTTCCCTGATCCATGCCTGGACTTTATGGCTTGGTTTTTGTTCTGACCTGCAATGTAAATTGCGGGACCTTCATATACACAGGTGTGTGGCTTTCTAAACTATGTCCAATTAATTGAGTGTGCCAAAGGTTTCTCCAGATGAATTCTAGACAAATCTCAAGGATAATTCAAGCAAAGAGGGGGTACCTGATCACAGTTTAGAGTACTACAGCTCTCTAAACGGAATACTTTTTTACATAATACTTTTGTTGATTGTTAATAAATAATTATTAATAAATTTGCAACCATTTCTTGAAAAATTTTAAATACAACATAATAAAGCGTGTAAAAAGTGAAGGGGTCTGAATACTTTCTGAGGCTAGGGTACATGAATATAGGATATCCTTAGCACTTGCATCACAACAAGCCTACTCTTGTATTTATAAGGCAGTTTTTAATTATGCACATTTAAGAAATTCATTACAGTCTAATAATTCAGATTATTAATTTCTACTGCCAAATGTAACAGCCTGATAAACTCTTCAGTTACAGTAGAGTGGTAATATATAATATAATATAACAGGGTTTAAAGCCTTTTCTAATGGATTTGTCTGATCACATTCCTATTTTTCTAGATTTGTATATTAAAAACAAGAAAAATACTTTTGCATGAAGACTGAATTCAATTGTACGGAAGAGGATTAGGGCCACATGTTAAACTTTTTTTTTTTTAATTCTGACTTTAATCTCAGAATTCAAAACTCTACTGGCTAATGTGACAGTAGGAGAGTTGCAGAAGGCAATATCAAGACTCAAACATTATTTACAGCTGAATGGTATAAGACCTATAGCGACTCTCTATCACCACTGCTACTGAAAACATTTAACTGGGTTCTACAGAAAGGGGAAATCCCCCCTTCATGGCGGGAAGTGGTCATAGCTGTAATACCAAAAGAAGGTAAGGATAAGACAGACTGCTCCAACTTTTGGCCAGTCAGTGTGTTGAATCAAGATTATAAATTTTTCACATCAATCCTAGCAAGACAATTAGAAACAATTCTCCCAGCTATTGTACAATTGGACCAGGCAGGATTTTTAGGCAGAGGCAAACTCAGAACAATGTTAGGGGGATGTTGCATGTAATTAACCACATAAACAAAAATGATATAGAAGTGGTCTTGCTGGGGTTAGATGCAGAGAAGGCGTTCGACTCGGTTCATAGGTCTTTTTTTATACAAGGTAAAATACAGATTAATGGTGGATACAAAATAAACTTTCTTGTGAGCACATGAAACTTTCACACACCCACATGAAACTTTCTCGTGAGCACGTGAAAGTTTCTAGTGCGCACCAGAAACTCAAAAGATATTTTTTTTTTCCCCACAAGTTTCCCCCCCCCCCCAAGTCCCCTTAGGGGCTCTGTACAATTACGATGTCTCAACACTGTAAAAAAAAAAAAATCTATAAAAAAGGTCAAATGACTGGCAGCAGCTGCCCACCAAAAAACATAAAATTAAAGTAAAATATCCTAATTTGAATAAAGTGTAAAAACAATAAATTTATGGAAAGTTTCATTAATATTTATAGAGAGAAGAACTGTTATTTTACATATTTTTCCTAATTTATTATGATCAAACACCTTCAATAAAGGGAATCCACTCACATTTCTACAGCTAAAAACTGTTATTTTACAGATTTCTCATAATTTATTATGATCAAACACCTTCAATAAAGTGAATCCACTCAAGTTTCTACAGCGAAAAACTGTTATTTTACAGATTTCTCCTAATTTATTTTGATCGAACACCTTCAATAAAGTGAGTCCACTCAAGTTTCTACAGGTAAAAAACTGTTATTTTACTGATTTTTTCCTAAATTGTTATGATCAAACACTTTCAGTGATGCCACTCGTAGTCCTGCAGAGAAAAACTGTTATTTTACAGATTTTTCCTAAATTATTATGATCAAACACCATCAATAAAGTGACGCCACTAAAGTTTCTGCAGAGAAACTTTTTCATAATAATAAAATTAAGTGTCAATCAATGAAATATTAACACATGCCTAATATTGTAAAGTAAACATTTTGTTTTGGAAGACAAAGTAAAAAATACAGTGTAAATCATCTCAAACATCAACTTGCAGTATTTGTGTTAACATTTAATCTTTAAGTATGTAAAGTTATGTTAAAAACCTGTAGAAGCACAATCTAAATGCAATATTTAATGATTCAGATACATTTTCTTACATCTCTCATAAAATATAATATACTGAAGAAATGCAAATTAAATTATTAAGTCGCTATATGTAGTCTTTCAACTAAAGTGGGGTTGGAAACCTAATTACAAATAACATACGCACCACTGTTGACTTTATAGCACTTTTATTTAATATGTTCAGATGTAAATTTACAATATCAACCAATTATTCACAAATAGTTCTTCAGAGACCCCCAGGATAATTTGAAAGACTAAAACTGGGATTTCTCCATTGGTCTGTCTTGCCTGTTAAGGTTAATATGATGAGGAGTTCATGATTTCACCTCTGAAAGAGGTGTGCTGTGGAGCTGAGGGGGTTGTGGTCTGTTGTTTTTTAGCTTGTACTGTATATTCCAATTCAGTTTTATCTTGTTTTCCACAGTATTCTCCACATAGGTCTGACAACATATGTGGACAAACATTATACTATCTTTTATTTCAGAATCCCAACTATACAGTGTATTAATAAGTAAAATCAAAACATACCACAAAGGTCAATGAATCTGTATCAGAAGTGACAATGCAACATAGCAGATGAAGAAAAATCCACCTTCAAATTGCCAGTAATCAGCTGGATCCTTGGTGGATCTGGGGGTAAAAGAAATAACAGGAAACACTAAGATTCACTGTAAAGTTCTTAAAAAAGCATTTTATTTATTTATTTTTTTTACCATTACCTTAATAAAGCTTAAAAAAATGTTATTTATATTAGCTGTACCGACAAAGAATGACATTCTGTGGCTGCATTCTAATGTTCCGCCTGACTAAACATCAAACATCTCAAGCTCATTTTCAGAACACTCTGCTTGTGCTAAACAGGCATGCTGTGCACTGGTTCTTCAGCATTATTATGATCTCACAGGTGATGTACTGCTGTGGGTCCTTGGCAATGTTAAATACAGTTGGACACACCAAAAAATATTCAGTTATATCTCAGAGCTGTTAACTTTGATTATTTGACATGCTTCTTACTAATAACGTGCATGCTGTTGAGATCAGTAACTGCACCCCATCCTTCTTGGGGAGGGTTCTAATACAGGGACTGCCATCTACCCTACACACATCAATGTTTACATTAACTTCAGATAAAACCAAAGATATTTAACACCAGTGAGTAAATCAATCTGTTTATATCAGGTGAGTAAATCAGGAAGAGTGCTACCTGCAAGGTGGAAGGAAGGCCAGAAGTGAAGTTGTTGATACTAAAAACCCCACAATGCATCACAGCATCTCGCCCGGCAGTTCTTGATCTCAGCAGACTGGAAAGAGACAGAGTAGGTCATGTTTATCAAATTACTTTATTGTACTTATTTCATATCTAGTTAAGGAACACCACATTAGAGAAGAAGATAGTACCTATGATCAGAGCAGTATCCTACTTCTTAGGATTAAAAAAAAAAAACAGCAAATAGTATGATGAACTGTATATATTAAATACTGTAAAGAAGCACATAGAACTTAACATAAACTTGGATTCATTCATTCATGGTGTATTGCTAGGTATTAACTGAATAACACATTAATTAATCAAGGACAGAATTAGCCTAAATTGACTAACAGCAATAGGGATCAACCGATAGGTTTTTTTTCAGTGCTGATTCCGATTATTAGTAATCAAACAGACAGAAATATTTGGAGCTGATGCCAACACAAAACTACTGCTACATAAAGACACTTGCCAGGCTTTCAAGTTTCTATTATTTTCTACTATTTTGTCCATTCCATTTATATCAAGGAAGATAGGCTAAATAACTGAAACACCTCTGTATAAACAGTATAATCTTCATGAGGTACGATTTATTGCAGGGTTGTTGTATTAGACTATATCAGTTTTAGCTAGATGTTCCAAATAAATTGTCAACTGAGTGTACATTAATAATTATCAGCTGTATGCACAGGCTGCAAAGAGCCTGACTGGAATTAATTGATTGCTTTCGGTGCTGGTTTCACCTGGGAACTGATACTGGCTCCCAGGCAGCCTAAATGTTGTTGTTTAATACTTTTATCATATATTTTTATTATCATCACCATATAAGACGTTTTACCCCTCCTCTTCCCCTTTTAAAAATGTAGCGTAGTAACACATTTACTCAGTGTACATTACCTTTCATTAACGGGTGAGTTTCTGTTACCGGTAGTTTATTGCTGCTCTATCTGAACACAGTTAATGTTGTTGTTTTCTTCTACAGTGACTAACTACCTGCTGTACATTTAAGCTTACCAGTTCTGCTCTAGCATCCACAGTTCTCTGCTGCTGCTTCAGCATTTGTTTACATGCTATTCAGAACTGATTGTTACTTTAGCTTAGCAGTTAGCTCTGGCTTCTCTCTCTCTCTCTCTCCCTTGCTCAGTGTGTGTGTCTCGGACCAACAAATTAACTTGTACATAAGAGTGTTGTGTTTTTGTAGTTTCAGAATATTGGATTGTGATGTTTATTACAACTTCAGCAATGTCCGCTGTCGTGCCGTCAACACACAGCTCTGCTCGCTAACCGGAGTTACAAACAAAATAGCATGTTAGTTATTACTCACAAATCCCTAAGTTGTCATCTGGAACATGGGTGAACAATGACGAACTGGGTAATGCCCGGCGATGGGAAGCATGAGTGGTAGGCCTGAGACAACAGTCCAGACAAGGCGGTAGCTGCACGGGAGACTTCTGCTCCTCGATGTGTTTCCTGGTCCTCTCTGTCTAAGTGTACAAGTGTGCTCAAGACAGTTTTCTCAGTCACTTTACTCGTTCACTTCACATATTTAAAAAAGAGAAGAGAAGCAAAATATAGCCCTGTCCGTGGTCAATATCTTGAAATACATTTATTTCCTTACCACAATTGCTTACAACTCCAATAGAATACGGATTATTATCAGGCTATAAACTAAATGCCCACAAGTCCCAAATTCTCACATTCAATTACTCCCTAGCCAATCAGTCAAAGTAATTTTGGAATTGGATTCAATGAAATATTTAGGAGTGAATATCCCAAAGGACCCAAACAAGATTGTGTTACTAAATCACAATCCCTTAATTTGCAAGATTAAATCTGACCTGACCTCATGGAATCTATTGCCCTTCTTAGGGCTAGCATAGAGGGTGGACGCCATAAAAATGAATCTGGTGGCTAGACTATTAATGTATATCTGTTCGAAACCATTCCAGCGGACCTCCAGAATTAAAGATTTCAGGAAATAGACAAATTGATATCATGATTCATTTGGCAAGGAAAAGGGCCAGGGATTAGGTTTAAGACTCTCCAACTGGCTAGGGATAAAGGTTGCCTCTCCCTTCCAAATATCAAAAATTATTACCAGGCAGTACAGATAAAAACCTTGGTCAGCATATGCAACCCATCTTATAAAGCTAAGTGGAAAGAGGTAGAATGCCAGATATCAAGTGACATTCCATTGAAAGCGATTATAGACGACAGTGGTTTGACTAATCATTTAAAGGAGGCAAATCCATGGATAAAGACATCACTTAGGATTTGGCATATGATGGTCAGTGAGAACAGGACCAAAGAACCATACAAATTATGAGATGGATAGGATATGATTCAGACTTTCTACTTAACAAGAAGGACGCTAAATTGGCTGACAAAGGACTGAGAAAATACAGTGACCCCTATGATGGGGTAACACTAAGACACTTCCAGGACCTAAAAAAACAGTTTGGATGAACAATTCATGACTTCTATAGGTTTTTGCCACTCTTTTTTTGATTGCTCTGTGGTAGTAGGTGTCAAAAGCTTATAACATGAAAATGCTATAAGCATCATGTATAACCTATGTTTATAAATAAAATAAATAATAAATAAAAAACATTTATTAACAAAAAAAGAAAAAAGCCATTTCTGAGCTAGATTTGAATGAGTCAACTTGAGTTGATATATTTGCATGTGCAGCAGTATAGGGTAAAGAAAACAAGCACTATTCTGTGAAACAAAGTTGAACGTTTATAGCTGTTAACTATGCTGGTAAATGCTTGAAATGAAAATATGATATGATGACGTAAAATTGTGATTGAAAAGTATTGAAGCAATGATCTTTCAATACAACACCTAAACTGTATGAATAAATGTATATCAATTTTGTATTGGAGAGTTTAGAGCAATAATAAATTACAGTTTGGTGTTGTTATGTTTAAAAAGTTAAATTTATTATTATTGGCCCTTCTTTCCACAGAGGTTGACTGACGTGTTCAGGCGATACGATACAGATCAGGATGGCTGGATCCAGGTATCATATGAACAGTACCTTTCCATGGTCTTCAATATAGTATAACACACACGGATGAGTACAGGAGAGCACAACTGGAAACAACTGTGCAAAAGCTACCGGCACCCCCCGAATGTCTGCAATTGTGGACACAACAAGATTTTTTTTTAAACCTAATTTTTAGCCACAGTTTGGCTGTTTCACACAAATTTATAAAACTAACAAGAAAACTTAAAGGAATGTTCCATTTTTTGAGTTCGTAATACCTTCCAGATGAGAGTATGTGTCTGGAAGTGCAACTTTAAAGCTCGATGTTTTAAAATAGTATCTTGCAGTGTTTTGTTTGGGTGACCAATCTGAACAATGTCTGTGTTGAGGACTCTCTGTTGGGAATATTATGAACACATCTGTCAGTCTGTCTGTTATTGTCAATAAACTTTTTTAATCTCTTAACTTTAATTGATGCAATTTAAAATAACTCTGTTGAGAGTAAAATGATGCATTGTAAATATGATTTAAGATGCATTGCATGCTTTTCAGGGAAATTAGCCCCACTTTGAAGCATGCTTTCCCTTTCTCTTATCTTTTCCTCAGCTCTATTTTGCTCAAAGCCATGTTTACAAGAACTGTGAAAGCAGGTGATGTTCTGCTTTGAGATTCACTGACATGCCAGCTTACATGCCATATTTGTACAAACTTATTTTTAACAGCAAATCTTCAATTATTAAAACAGAATTTTTGGTAGAGGGTAAGCATAATGCCTTTAGTATGGATTTTGTTTTGTGCATGATGCCTTAAAATGTGTAAAAAAACAAACAAAAGAGAAATCTTTTTCTTATTAAATAAAAATAAATTTAAATGGACTCTGCTTTTATTATTTACAGGACATCAAAGTCAAGTGAATGCAGGGGGAATCCATGGAATTAACACAGCTAAATGTCACCCTCTGCTGTATTGCTGTAGTACTTACCACTGCAGTGTGCCCACAGATGAGTGACAAACTTGTGAGAAACGTAACAAATGCAAATACTTCCACTCTGGTGCATTGCATGATACATAAGCAATTAACATCCAATTATGCTCTGTAGCATGTACAAAAATGCTGAGCAGGCCCAGATGATTCTGTATCGAGGAAAAGATCTATAAGTGGTGATGAAAGAGGGTTCATTGTTGGGACACATGGCAGGAGCCTCAGTCACAAAGACTGCTCAACTTTCTAGTGTTTTAACAGGAACGCTGATTTAAGTGACATCTGCATTTAGATATATAGGAAAGTAGATAGGCTCGGAAATTGTGGTCGACTCCACATTTGATGACCTAGATGCTTGTGCATTTTTATGATTATGTAAGGAAAAACAGAAGAGCAATTCTTCCACAGGTGCCTGAGAATGTCGATGCATCCATTGACAATGACATTAGAGAGGGATATTATAGTACGCCTGCAGCGCATAAATCCCTCATTAAAAAGATGAATGAACATTTGAGAGTTAAGTGGTGCACAAACCAGAAGCATTAGTCTACAGAGATGTGGAAAAAAGTAATATGGTCAGAAGACTCATCACCAAGAGAACGGTACAGACCTGAATGCTTGACCCCTATAGTTAGGGGATCCGGTGGCTCTGTTATTCTGTGGGCATGTGGGCATGGTTTGGGTCCACTTTTGCCCTTAGAGGGAAGGGTCTCTGCAAATCAATTCAAAGTTGTTCTGACTGATCACTTTTATAGTATAATGCAATATTTCTACCCTGATGGGAGTGATCACTTCCATGATGACAATGCTTCCATCCATAGGGTATGAGGGGTCACTTAATTGATGGCTTTGGCCTTTACAGTCACCAGATCTCAACCCATCTGTATATGTGTAAAAAAAACATGTTTTTGTTTGTTTCAAATTCCATTCACTACTCAGACACCAAAAGTAATACTCATTGGTGTGGTATCGATCAGTTCTACCATTTCACAACTATCTCCAAAACGGCTTGGCTTAGATTCAAAATTTTTCATCATTTTAATCTCCAAGACCAAAGGTCTTCTACACTTAAACAAACTATTGAAGGCTGCTCATCTTATTCTCACTATTATATATATGTATATAAATCATCTACAGACAAATTTGACAAAGGTTGTTAAAGGAACTTTAATATGTCGATTTGTTTTGAAATTCTACATTTTTAAACCTATGTCTTTAAGATAAATTTTACATAAATGTTCATGGATTAAAATTGGCTAAACCAATTGTAGTCCGATTGTTCTGATGCTATGTCCTTGCTTTGGTAGCTTTGACAATGAATGTGAACCCAGTTGAATGCTGTGTGATATTTTTCAGTATCTTATCACAAACATTTTCACTGCTCTAAGTGTTTATCACATGACATATCACGTTACTTTGATGATGCCAAAACATGGCTGCAATTGTCTAAAAGTCTATTGATTTTACATTTTTTACTCTGTCCCTTCATTCCTTGTTTGTAAACAAAAGAGTTATGTTGGTTAAGATCTGATGAAAGCAGATTTAGAATTCATCATCATGCCATCATAGTGCTTGAAAATAACTTGATATGCAGCTGTTCCTGGTCTGACTTTAATAGAAATTATATTTAGACATGGAAATAATATTTTTTTATTCCAGTCATGTGATCATATTATTTACATTTCACCTTGTTGAATGTCACTTTTGGATGTTGCCAATGTGATGTGTGTGAGTGAGTGAGTGAGTGAGTGAGTGAGTGAGTGAGTGAGTGAGTGAGTGTGTTTGTGAGTGAGTGAGTGTGTTTATGAGTGAGTGAGTGTGTTTTTGAGTGAGTGAGTGAGTGAGTGAGTGAGTGAGTGAGTGAGTGAGTGAGTGAGTGTGGTTTGTGAAGTGTGAGTGAGTTTGGTGAGTGAGTGAGTGTGTTTATGAGTGAGTGAATGTGTGTGTGTGAGTTGTGTGTGTTGTGTGAGGTGTGTTTATGAGTGAGTGAGTGTGTGTGTGGTGTGTGTGAGTGTGTTGAATGAGTGAGTGTGTGAGTGAGTGAGTGTAGTGTGTGTGTGTGTGTGTGTGTGGTGAGTTGTTGGTTTTATGAAGTGAGTGAGTGTGGGTGTGTGTGTTTTGTGAGTGAGTGTGTGAGTGAGTGTGGTGGTTTTTAAGTGAGTGAGTGTGGGTGTGTGTGAAGTGTGTTTGTGAGCGAGTGAATGAGTTTGTGAGTGAGTGTGTTTATGAGTGAGTGAGTGTGTGGTGTGTTGATGTGGTGTGTGAGTTGGAGTGTGTTTGTGAGTGAGTGAGTGTGTGTGACAGTGAGTGTTTGTGAGTGAGTGAGTGAGTGTGTGTGAGTGAGTGAGTGTGTTTGTGAGTGAGTGAGTGAGTGTGTGTGAGTGAGTGAGTGAATGTGTTTGTGAGTGACTGAGTGAGTGTGTTTGTGAGTGAGTGAGTTTGTGAGTGAGTGAGTGTTTATGAGTGAGTGAGTGTGTGTGTATGTGAGTGTGTG
>NW_019175077.1:3265002-3265285 GCF_002260705.1 Seriola dumerili
GAGTGTGTTTGTGAGTAAGTGAGTGAGTGTGTGTGTGTGTGTGAGTGAGTGAGTGAGTGAGTGAGTGAGTGAGTGTGTTTGTGAGTGAGTGTGTTTTTGAGTGGGTGAGTGAGTTTGTGAGTGAGTGAGTGTGTTTATGAGTGAGTGAATGTGTGTGTGTGTGTGTTTGTGAGTGAGTGAGTGTGTGTGTGAGTGAGTTTGTTTGTGAGTGAGTGAGTGTGTGAGTGTGTGATTGAATGAGTGAGTGAGTGTGTTTGTGAGTGAGTGTGTTTGTGAGTGAGTG
>NW_019175077.1:3265756-3268135 GCF_002260705.1 Seriola dumerili
TGAGTGAGTGAGTGAGTGAGTGAGCGAGTGAGTGAGTGAGTGAGTGAGCATGAGTGTGTGTGTTGGTGAGTGAGTGAGTGTGTTTATGAGTGAGTAAGCGTGTTTCTGTGAGTGAGTGAGTGTGTGTTTGTGAGTGAGTGAGTGAGTGTGTGTGAGTCAGTGTGTTTATGAGTGAGTGAGTGTGTGAGTGAGTGTGTTTGTGAGTGAGTGAGTGTGTGTTTGAGTGAGTTTGTTTGTGAGTGAGTGTGTGTGATGTGTGAGTGAGTGAGTGAGTGTGTTTGTGAGTGAGTGAGTGAGTGTGTGTGATGTGTGAATGAGTGAGTGAGTGTGTTTGTGAGTGAGTGAGTGAGTGAGTGTGTTTGTGAGTGAGTGAGTGAGTGAGTGAGTGTGTTTTTGAGTGAGTGAGTGAGTGAGTGAGTGTGTGTGTGTGTGTGTGTGTGTGTGAGTGAGTGTGTTTGTGAGTGAGTGAGTGTGTGTGTGTAAGTGAGTGTGTTTGAAAGTGAGTGTGTATGTGAGTGAGTTTGTTTGTGAGTGAGTGATTGTGTGTGATGTGTGAGTGCGTGAGTGAGTGAGTGTGTTTGTGTGAGTGAGTGAGTGTGTGTTTGTGAGTGAGTGAGTGAGTGAGTATGTTTGAGTCAGTGCGTTTATGAGTGAGTGAGTATGTGTGTGTGTGAGTGAGTGTGTTTGTGAGTGAGTGAGTGAGTGAGTGAGTGTGTGTGAGTGAGTTTTTTGAGAGTGAGTGAGTGAGTGTGTGTGTGTGAGAGTGAGTGAGTGAGTGAGTGAGTGTGTGTGAGTGAGTTTTTTGAGAGTGAGTGAGTGAGTGTGTGTGTGTGAGAGTGAGTGAGTGAGTGAGTGAGTGTGTGTGAGTGAGTTTTTTGAGAGTGAGTGAGTGAGTGTGTGTGTGTGAGAGTGAGTGAGTGAGTGAGTGAGTGTGTGTGAGTGAGTTTTTTGAGAGTGAGTGAGTGAGTGTGTGTGTGTGAGAGTGAGTGAGTGAGTGAGTGAGTGTGTGTGAGTGAGTTTTTTGAGAGTGAGTGAGTGAGTGTGTGTGTGTGAGAGTGAGTGAGTGAGTGAGTGAGTGTGTGTGAGTGAGTTTTTTGAGAGTGAGTGAGTGAGTGTGTGTGTGTGAGAGTGAGTGAGTGAGTGAGTGAGTGTGTGTGAGTGAGTTTTTTGAGAGTGAGTGAGTGAGTGTGTGTGTGTGAGAGTGAGTGAGTGAGTGAGTGAGTGTGTGTGAGTGAGTTTTTTGAGAGTGAGTGAGTGAGTGTGTGTGTGTGAGAGTGAGTGAGTGAGTGAGTGAGTGTGTGTGAGTGAGTTTTTTGAGAGTGAGTGAGTGAGTGTGTGTGTGTGAGAGTGAGTGAGTGAGTGAGTGAGTGTGTGTGAGTGAGTTTTTTGAGAGTGAGTGAGTGAGTGTGTGTGTGTGAGAGTGAGTGAGTGAGTGAGTGAGTGTGTGTGAGTGAGTTTTTTGAGAGTGAGTGAGTGAGTGTGTGTGTGTGAGAGTGAGTGAGTGAGTGAGTGAGTGTGTGTGAGTGAGTTTTTTGAGAGTGAGTGAGTGAGTGTGTGTGTGTGAGAGTGAGTGAGTGAGTGAGTGAGTGTGTGTGAGTGAGTTTTTTGAGAGTGAGTGAGTGAGTGTGTGTGTGTGAGAGTGAGTGAGTGAGTGAGTGAGTGTGTGTGAGTGAGTTTTTTGAGAGTGAGTGAGTGAGTGTGTGTGTGTGAGAGTGAGTGAGTGAGTGAGTGAGTGTGTGTGAGTGAGTTTTTTGAGAGTGAGTGAGTGAGTGTGTGTGTGTGAGAGTGAGTGAGTGAGTGAGTGAGTGTGTGTGAGTGAGTTTTTTGAGAGTGAGTGAGTGAGTGTGTGTGTGTGAGAGTGAGTGAGTGAGTGAGTGAGTGTGTGTGAGTGAGTTTTTTGAGAGTGAGTGAGTGAGTGTGTGTGTGTGAGAGTGAGTGAGTGAGTGAGTGAGTGTGTGTGAGTGAGTTTTTTGAGAGTGAGTGAGTGAGTGTGTGTGTGTGAGAGTGAGTGAGTGAGTGAGTGAGTGTGTGTGAGTGAGTTTTTTGAGAGTGAGTGAGTGAGTGTGTGTGTGTGAGAGTGAGTGAGTGAGTGAGTGAGTGTGTGTGAGTGAGTTTTTTGAGAGTGAGTGAGTGAGTGTGTGTGTGTGAGAGTGAGTGAGTGAGTGAGTGAGTGTGTGTGAGTGAGTTTTTTGAGAGTGAGTGAGTGAGTGTGTGTGTGTGAGAGTGAGTGAGTGAGTGAGTGAGTGTGTGTGAGTGAGTTTTTTGAGAGTGAGTGAGTGAGTGTGTGTGTGTGAGAGTGAGTGAGTGAGTGAGTGAGTGTGTTTGTGATGAAGTGAGTGAGTGTGTGTGTGTGAGTGAGTGCGTGAGTGAGTGTGTTTG